>NC_091399.1:6799298-7108357 GCF_032191515.1 Phaenicophaeus curvirostris | reverse complement strand
ATCTGGACTTCGAGCCATTGACCACTACTCTTTGAATACAACCATCCAACCAGTTACTTATTCACCGTACCATCCACCCATCAAATCCATATCTCTCCAATTTAGAGAAAAGGATGTTGTGGGGGACTGTGTCAAAGGCTTTACAGAAGTCTAGATAGATTGCATGAATTGGTTTATCCTTGTGCACTGCTGCGGTTACCCCATCACAGAAAGTCACTAAGCTGGTCATACAGGATTTGCCCCTGCTAAAGCCTTGCCGGCTGCCATTAATCACCTCCATGTCCTCCAGGTGCTTCAGCAGAGCTTCCAGGAGGAGCTGTTCCATGACCTTCCCAGGCACAGAGGTGAGGCTGCCAGGTTGGTAGTTCCCAGGGAACCTTACCTTGAACACCTCCAGGGATGGGGCATCCACAGGTTCTCCAGGAAGCCTGTTCCAGTGCCTCACCACTCTCCCAGTAAAAACTTTCTTCCCAATATCTAATCTAAACCTACCTTTTTCTCACCTTTTAGAAGCGTTGAAGTGAACTGGCTGTTTTCACACTCTCACAATTTTTTGTAACAAGCTCTGCTTCCTTCTGTCCTCAAAGGATAAGCATCCATGGCATTAAAAATATTCAGATTTAGTAAGTGCACACCTCAAAGCTCAGTCTACAGGCTCAGAGGCAAAAGCTCAGCACAACAAATCATGGTGGTCACTGGATCCCCATTTCCATCAAGACTCTAGGGAGCTGCCCTGAAAAAGCCTCTACACGTGGAGAGAAACACAGAAGTGTAAAAGGGCACTTTGCTAGGTCACTTACTTTTTTAATGAAGATAGGAAATAATCCATGGTGTGTTTTAGTTAAGTGAAAAATCAAGTACAGCCAGAAGAACAGCTTCCAAAACACAACCAAGCCCACAAGGAATATGCAAGTCCACTCAATGGCTGGTATCGCTTGGTAGCCTTTTATGTGTTTTTCTCATTTAACAGTTAGATTTGTTTAAATGAATTCATAAATATGGTTATTTACACAGCAAGATAAAATGATGTATTTAGTGATTTTCAGTAGAAGGAAATTCTTTCATGGTAATCGTAAAATGAGAGCAAGCCAAACCTTAACTAAAGAAACATGTCCTAACACCGAGAAACTTTTATAATTAATCCTTGCCTTAGATCATCTCAGAAAGAGTCTAATTAACATCAGTTGAGAAATTCCTCCTGTTTCTGAAATCACTGAAACCAGACACTGGGTAACAGACAATCTGTAGCCTTGCTATCCCATGACCAATTTCTGGCTAAGCCCTGACTCACCGCATTAACTCCAAAAATACTTCTCAGCATTAGTGACACCTCTTTGCAAGCCCAGGAGAGCAAACAGACAGCATCAGGGGGAGAAAAAAAACCCCTCTAATCTCCACCTCTTTACACCAACGATGAAGACAACGCATTGCTAACATCTTATTTTGGAGGGGTGGCTTATTTAAAAGAGCACCGGGGCTGATCTTGGAGGAGTTAGTGGTGTGCAGGCTGTGGCTTGCAAAGGCTTGGCCAGTGGCCAGTCCTGACTGGATCCACTGGGAGGCTGAGCAATGCCTTCAGCTTGGTAAAAGATTTCTGCTGATTTTTGGTTTTAAAAAACAACAACAACAACAACAAAAAAATAGGATGCAGAAAACTCGACACACAACCTGCTAAGAACAAGCTGTACTTTGGAAAGACGTGTCACCATCTCCAAGCATCTGCTGCCACCGCTTCCCCGGCACTGCCCGAGTCCTGTTTCGTTGCTGAATGTTTGCCCTAGGAAGGAAATGAGTGTAAACATGGCTTCAGAGACAGAGTTCCCACACGGATGTTAATCCTTGGAAAAGCTGGGCAGGATGGAGTGATTTAGAGAGGCGGGAGAGCTCCAGGAGCAACAAATCCCACAAATATACAAGCTGCTAAGCCAAGCCCTTATAAAAAAACCAAACACATTTTGATCTTGACTCACTTTTAGAGACTCTGGAGCAACCTGAAGGCAGTTATTTCAGAGCCCCACCAGTCACTTGAAAGGGCCGAGGTTGTCCTATGCTTAGCTTAGGTATGCGTGGTGAGGCAATGATTCCCTGTGTGATCCCCAAGCCTGAAAAGCGAGCGTGAGCCGGCCAATGCGCAGCACTTCACTGGCAGAAGCACGAGGCACCAGCAGCATCTCTCCAACCCCAAAATCATCCCCTAGTTTCCACCCTGCCCAAGAGGCAAACCCATCCCTTCTTTCTCTCTCGCAGCAGCTTTATTTTTCCAAATGCCTAAAGGAAAGAAGAAAACAAAGGGAAAAGGGCAGCCTTATGGCATGCTCTCTCCTGCTCCCATCCAAACTGGCCCTCACACTGCAGAGTCCAACATCCATTTGCAGGGGGAAGAGCACGGCAGTAATCACGCTCTGCTCAATACCACTGTCTTTACCCTCTCCACTCTTTCGTTTTATACTTCGGGGTTTGCAAACTTACTCCCAGGCCATTCCCCTCAAAATACAGAATCATAGAATCACCAGCTTGGAAAAGACCCACTGGATCATCGAGTCCAACCATTCCTATCAAACACTAAACCATGTCCCTCAGCGCCTTGTCCGCCCGTGCATTAAACACCTCCAGGGAAGGTGACTCAACCACCTCCCTGGGCAGCCTCTGCCAGTGCCCAATGACCCTTTCCGTGGAAAATTTTTTCCTAATGTTCAGCTTAAACCTCCCCTGGTGGAGCTTGAGGCCATTCCCTCTCGTCCTGTCCCCTGACACTTGGGAGAAGAGGCCACCACTCTCCTCTCCACAACCTCCTTTCAGGTAGTTGTAGAGAGCAATGAGGTCTCCCAAATATGTGGATTTTGGAATAAGTGTGCTGCTTTGGATGAATGTTTTTGGAAGAACTGGTCCCATATGAGCCCCTTTTTGCTGTGTTTGCAGGCAGAGCAGCAACTTCCAATTCCCAACTACCACCTTCAGGTGCTGCTGTAGTACAAACTACATTTAAATACATACACACACACAAATATAATATTATTACCTTATTTAAAAGCATTGGTTTTGTGTTCCCATGCACAGACTATGCAGCTGCTTGTTTATTTTATTTTATATAAAGCCACCTGTCTTTGAAGCTATCCCATGGAAAGATCCCATAGCAGATAAAGCAGCAAGCAGAATTACGCAGCCAGCGCGGTTCACACACATCAGGTGTGGGAGATGAAAGCAAAGCACCGGAGAGCTGCATTTGAACTCCAATCCTACTTCTTGTGGGAGGAAAGAATTTAAAGCCAAAAAAGTTTCCTTCCCGGTGGCAGCAAACACGGGACTGTTCAGTAAGCTGCACAGTAGCTTAGTTCAGTATTACTTCGCTAAAACTAGCACTTCACATTAAAAATCATTCATGTACACAGGAGATTTATTTTATAACATACCTACATGTAATTCCAAACTGCATCGTCCTCTGTATGAACAAGAGTCTGAATTTTCTGACCAGCATTTTCATAATATCAATGAGCTTGCTATTACATGCATGAATTTATTTTCATAGTGTTTTTTTAACTCCCTGACATTGTTTTCCTTTTCATTAAAAAAAAAATAAATCCTGAATCCTTGAAGGTTATAATGTTATATTGATCCTCCTTCTCCCAATCTGATTTTCTCTTCTTCTTTCCATAAGCTGAAATACAGAAATCCCTTCCAGCTCATGACTCAAGTCATGCAGATCAGCTGGTCCCTATCTGCAAAAGCAAAGGTGAACAACCAAAGCTGAAAATCAGAGAATCACAGAATCATGGGATAGTTTGGGTTGGAAGGGACCTTAAAGCCCATCCAGATCCACCCCTGCCATGGGCAGGGACACCTCCCACTGGATCAGGGGCTCCAAGCCCCATCCAACCTGGCCTTGAACACCTCCAGGGATGGGGCAGCCACCACTGCTCTGGGAAACCTGGGCCAGGGCCTCACCACCCTCACAGGAAAACATTTCTTCCCAAGATCTCATCTCAATCTCTCCTCTTTCAGCTGAAAACCCTTCCCCTCATCCTGTCCTTGCACTCCCTTATCAGGAGCCCCTCCCCGGCTTTTCTGGAGCCCCTTTCAGCACTGGAAGCTGCTCGTAGCTCTCCCCAGAGCCTTCTCTTCTCCAAGCTTAACAACACCAAACTCCCTCAGCCTGTCCTCACGCTGGAGCTGCTCCAGGCTTGGACCATCTGTGGGGCTGCCTCTGAACTTACTCCAACAAATCCATGTCCTTCCTGTGCTGAGGAAACGCAGAATTAGAAGAAAAAAGGCGTCAGCTCAGCCCTTCCAGCACTGGTTTAAGCATTTGTAGTACAGACGGGGAGATAATGCTCATAGTTTTATCCTCAGAGGTGGTAAGAGCATTTGTACTTCAACTGGAGGAGAAAATATCCAATGCAGGGAATTTCATATCAACTAGTCTGAACTGGCAGCAACGTCAAAAGTATTAACACTGCCCCATCGCCTGCCAGAGAGGGAGTTTACTATCGTAGAGGTGATGCGAACCCCGAACGTTCACGCAGTCCTAACTCCAGCCTCCATCTATTTAAAATAGGATTGTAAGCCGCCACCATCTACCTCATACGACTAAAAATTGTTTGCAGTCACTCTATTTGGCAAGCCTCTAATAGGTGCTCCAGGCACCTTATCTATATAAAGAAAGAAAATGCTTCCCATTTAGATAAAGAAAAAATAAATCCTCCAATTTCACTTAATATCCCCCCCTCCAAATCCTGAAAAAATCGCATTTGTATCCCTCTTCACAGATGTATCACACTTCTAGTTTCTTTTTTTGTGCGGGGTTGTATAAGGGCACCAGCAATGTCTCAAGAACAGGAATGTCTCCCCTCTCCATGTGCTTTCATCCACCACCAGGAATCAATTCTCTTCTTTTGGTTCACTCATCTCCTCCCTGTAGATCATCCCATAGCTTCAAACCACCCTGGAGATCTCCATGGTGGCTGCTCTGGCACCAGCAAACCTTCTTCACAAGGTGGACCAATGTTGGCTGAGGAACGTTGGTTACCTTCCCAATGGCCCCAAAATGCACGGCAGCAGGAGAGCACACAAGGGAGCATCTTATGAGTTCACACAAGGACCTGAGAAGACCTGGATCTGCTAAGCTTGTCACCCCGAGCATGCAGTAATTAAGGCTAAATAGCTCAACGGGCCAGTTAATACAGCTAATGAGCTTCCTCTACAGATGCCTCCAGTTCTGTTTCACTTTCTCTAGAGAAAACATCATTAAATCAGGATGTCTTCTGCCTGCACGTGGCCTTCACTGCAGCACTGGCCCAACAAGCCTAAGCTGATAAAATGACTGGGCAGCCCTGCTTCTGCAGAGACCCTCATTTCTCTAAAAGAATTCAAAACAACAACAAAAAAAACCACTTAAAAATGTCCATAGCAATTTCAGACAATTTTGTACAAAACACCATCATTTTCTCAATGGTGGATTTTAAATATTTACCAACTTTATTCCCACATTGTGATGAAGCCCAATCAAAACATCAAGCAAGCAAACACAAAAAATGTTCCTGCTCCATGACGATATGAGCACACAATTGCCTAACAGGTGGAAAACCTAACAAAACCAGCGACTACTGAAATAGGGAAATAAGATCTTGTGCACATTCAGTACAATACATATCGTCTTTTTTAAAATTAGTTAAATAATTAGTGCTCTCCTGCTACAGCTTTTATTCCTGCAAGTACTCCTTGCTCTTGGATCTTCTACTTCACATGGAGTATTTTTTTATAGTTCTTACTAAATAACCAAGCACAGAGGGGGAAAACCACACTAAAAATACCTAAGGTGGTGAAGAAACTCTCATATGGATTGGATAGTGGGAAAAAATGCAGAGTTTATGTAAAAAGGGACAAAATGCAAGTGTTTCAAAACAATAATGGTGCAAAATGGGTTGGGACCTCCTGGTTTTATAATCCCATAGCAGAGGAGCAATGGGGCTTTTAATAGAAAAGCAACAAGTTCAAAACTGAAAATGCTCATTTTGAAAAATAGGATCGAAAACTCTGTTTTTTTTAATACTGACAAACCAGACGTGACGCAGTCTACACTGCTCATAGCAAATGCTCAACCCTGCCTGCTGAAATGCTCCACACCAGCACGGCCAGTGAGACCACCAAGAGTGAAGCACTGGGACACAGGACCTGGCCCACCTCCCACGGGACAGGTCAGGATTGCCCCCTGACCACAGCAACCCCTGTGGGATGAGACTGGGAGAGATCATGTAAAACCCACCAGACCCCTCACAAAATACCTGGAGAGAAATGCAAAGAATTAAGCTCCCACCTACATCAGAAAGGCCCCATTTAAATCGTTACTAGAGCAGATGAGTGCCCGCAGCTCCTGATATTATGGATTTAACGCCAAGTAAAATGCTGGCTGGCGTTATGTGAGCTGGAGTTGTTTAGCCTGGAGAAGAGGAAGCTGAGGGGAGACCTCATTGCTCTCTACAACTACCTGAAAGGAGGTTGTGGAGAGGAGGGAGCTGGCCTCTTCTCCCAGGTGACAGGGGACAGGATGAGAGGGGAGGTTTAGGCTGAACATTATGAAAAATTTTTTCATGGAAAGGGTCATTGGGCACTGGCAGAGGCCGCCCAGGGAGGGGGTTGATTCACCTTCCCTGGAGGTGTTTAAGGGACGGGTGGATGAGGAGCTGAGGGACATAGTGTTTGATAGGAATGGTTGGACTCAATGATCTGGTGGGTCTCTTCCAACCTGGCGATTTTATGATTCTTTGCTAAACAAAACCTGGCTGACTCCTGCGCATCAGTATAGAGGTGTGGGTCTCCCTAAGGTAGCCCACTGGCTGCCCCACTGCTTACAGGAAGGAAGCCTCTCCTCAGCAGGGCAAGCTGAAAAGTTCAAGGTTGCAGAGAGCCCTCTGAATCACTTCTCATCTCTCCCTGTAGTGTTCCTGCTCCTTTCCCTCTTTCTGCCCAGCCTTCATATCTTGCCCTTCCTCCTTTACCCCTCCGACCTCTTCCTAGCATGGTCCACTTGCTTTCAGCCACTATTAATGCAGATTCCTCTTTGAGGCTTTGGATTGTACTCACCCTGGCAGCTCCGCTGGCCACAGAAGATGCCACCGTTCTTGCCTGTCACTCAAGAAGTGGCATTAAATTCCACCCGAGAGAGACACCCAGCATGGATGCTGAGGTCTACTTTACACTAGAGAGCTGTCAAGTGTCATCTCTTCCGCTGTGTTTGAGATCAAACCAGCTGCCACCAACCTCAGAAGGCAGCAGAAGCAATTTCTTCCCTAAAAACATGAACAATTCCCATCCTTTCGTAACGGTCAGTCCTCACCTTTAAATTTGACATCTGAAACTATATGAAGCCATTGTAATTCAGTCTGAGCAGCCTAAGCTCCCAGCTGCTAGAATCCACTTTAAAGATGCATTTCTCTCTAAACAGGCCAAAGGATCAAAGCACAGGCATTGGTCAAAGAAACGCAGGATAAAGGTAAAAGAAGAAAAAAAGGAGAAAAGTCGGTCCCAGGATCCAGGCCACTGCAGAGCATTAAATCCTAAGAAATGAGTGCTGGAGATATTTTACATACAGCAGACTTCAAGTTCACCTCTTTTTACTTGTTGTTAAAGGCATTAGTTAGCAAAGTTCATAAACCCCCACATACCTTTTCTACTGAAAAAAACAGCCACACTATCAACAAGTTAGAGCAAATAAACCCTTACAGCAATTAGTATATGTTTCTATACCTCCTCCTGGAGAGCAGCATGAAGAGTTACATGTCCCAAACATACACACAATGCCCATGGTGCCGATAACCTCAAGCACGAGGATGATGGCAATGAGAGGGTTTGAGAAATGTCCACAAGGTCATGGCTGCTGATGGGCCAGTCCACTCAGAGCACCAGAGAGATGTCACCACGCCCCTCCGCCTGCCATGGCCAGAGCTCACCATACCAGCACCTCGTCGGGGCTTTGGACAGTTATGGACCCCTGTGTGATGTGGTCTGGAGAATCACAGAATCATGGAAAGGTTTGGGTTGGAAAGGACCTCAAAGCCCACCCAGTCCCATCCCTGCCACGGTCAGGGACATCTCCCACTGGCCCAGGTTGCTCAAAGCGCCATCCAACCTGGCCTCAAACACCTCCAAGGATAAGCAGCCACCAATTCTCTGGGCACTATTACTATTATTATTATACGTTATTATTAATAATATGCACTCATTTTATAAATTTTCAAAAATTAAATACTAGAGAAAAAACTAATACTTCTTCCACCAAAACAATTTCTAATGGAATCCAGAAGAGAAAGAATATTAATACTCAGGGCAATCATTTACTTTGATGTCTACATAATATGCAATGACCTGTAAGTGGAATGAGCTAAAACTGTCATAAATTCATTATGAGAAATCATGCTTTGAAGTATATCATGGCCAATTTGAAATGAAATGGGCAATATGGAAATAAGCTAATTGCATGGTGTTTAAAATAACTGGCTCTAGTAACAATCTCCTTTCCATGGACTTCGATTTCAGCTTCAAATGCATTTCTTCCCAAAACATTGAAGAGGCTGGCTTAAGCAAATTGAAATGCTGTAATTACTTAGTACTGATAGCGGTACTCATTTAGGATCTCAGACTCGGAAAAAAAATATCCAAAGGATGCTTTTATAATTTTAATTTCCCTGAGAAAGGGAATCTGGGAGTACACACAGCATAAAATGCACTGATCCAGACCCTACTGATGAAGACTGGAGGAAAGTACATCCAATAAACAACTACGTATTCCCAGGGGAATTTCTTAGCTATAGTCTTATTAAAGTAAAAAGCAGAATTCCTTTTCACAAATAGGGCGCACCATTCACTTTTCCTTGTCTGTCCCAGCTCTGCCTGGAGGTTAGAGCATTTGCAGCTGCTGGGAAGGGAGGCTGGTGAGCCTCCAGCCTGCCCACGGGATGCTGCTGCCTTAAATCATAGAATCATCAGGTTGGAAGAGACCCACCGGATCATCAAGTCCAACCATTCCTATCAAACACTAAACCATGTCCCTCAGCACCTCGTCCACCCGTCCCTTAAACACCTCCACGGAAGGGGACTCAAGCCCCATCCCTGGGCAGCCTGTTCCAGTGCCCAATGACCCTTTCTGTGAAAAATTTTTTCCTAATGTCCAGCCTAAACCTCCCCTGGCGGAGCTTGAGGCCATTCCCTCTCATCCTGTCCCCTGTCACCTGGGAGAAGAGGCCAGCACCCTCCTCTCCACAACCTCCTTTCAGGTAGTTGTAGAGAGCAATGAGGTCTCCCCTCAGCCTCCTCTTCTCCAGGCTAAACACCCCCAGCTCTCTCAGCCACTCCTCATAAGGCCTGTTCTGCAGCCCCTTCACCAGCTTCGTTGCTCTTCTCTGGACTCGCTCCAGAGCCTCAACATCCTTCTTGTGGTGAGGGGCCCAGAACTGAACACAGGATTCGAGGAGCGGTCTCACCAGTGCCGAGTACAGAGGGAGAAGATCCTCCCTGAACCTGCTGGTCACACAGTTTCTGATACAAGCCAAGATGCCATTGGCCTTCTTGGCCACCTGGCTCATTGCTGGCTCATGTTCAGTCGCTGTCAACCAACACCCCCAGGTCTTGAACCTGCCATGAATCTGCCACCTCTGGCAGAAACGAGTTTGATAACACACTCCTCGCTCCTTCATGTAGTTACTTTTAAATATTAATCCCTACCTTTCATTTAATTACTTCTCCTGTTGCTGCATTTTTGCTCTGTGGTTTATTCCTTGCTCTGGAGAGAGAAGCAGCCAAGATGGGGAGCATCTCCACATGGAGCCTGTGGGATCCAGGGTTTGGCTGATGCAGCATCCAGGCAATGTGGATGCCTCTCCTTGTGGGAAAAGCTGTGGGGGAGCAGCTCTCAGACTCTCTGCTCTCCTTGCCAGCTCCCAGAATTAGAGGAGATGCAACAGATGAGCGGTACAGGAACCCCTGCACATTCTCAAGCCTCCGTGCACATCTGACAATGCTCACTTGGTCCTTTTACTATTCTCATGCCCCAGGAACCAAAGACAAAGGGAGTCTTGACTTTTTTTCCTCTCCCAGAATGACCCAAGCTGGATTTTGCAGTAGGTTTTTATGCTTTTCTCCCTGCCTGCATTCCAGTACAAGAGCCAAAAATGTCTTCAGGTGTTTTGTTGAGCTGAGGCTTTATATCTGAAAATAGGAAAAGGGCAAATAGGGCAGCAAGAGGCAGAGAAGTTACAGCATCTCCTATAAATATACAGAAAACACCCAGATATCCATCTTTGACAGTGGGTAATGTACCAATTTGATGCAACTGTCCCAACAGTGGCACCTGGAGCTGACATAGTGCCAGTGGTGGGACAAGGTCTCTTGGTGCCTACAGCACAAAAGCAAACAAGGAGACCTTAACACAACAAAACTCTCCAGGGCAGACAACATGCAGGAAAACTTCTTCTTAACAGCTTGAGGGCTGCTGGTAGGGGGCATTTCTGGTTTCTTTTCCTTAATGAGCAGAGCACAAGCAAGTTCTATCCTGGAATTGTGTGGTTTGAAACATGCCATCGTTGCAAAATTGTTTAAAATAAATCATTAGGAAACTACAGCCTGAAATTTTAGCACTGTAGTATACATTAATACAACACTGACTTTTCATTTTCACAAAGTTCTTCACCAATGTACCACAACATTGCTGAGTTACACATGTGAAACACAGCCAGTCAAAGTTTACCTAGCCCTAGTAAGCAGGGCCTCTAAATGCTTTCAACCATCATATTAATTCTATTCCCATGCTTAAAATAGCACTTGTGGTATTTTGCATAGACTCATAGAATAGTTTGGGTTGGAAGGGACATTAAAGCCCATCCAGTTCCAACCCTCTGCCATGGGCAGGGACACCTCCCACTGGATCAGGCTGCCCCAGGCTCATCCAGCCTGGCCTTGGACACCTCCAGGGATGGGGCAGCCACAGCTTCCCTGGGCAACCTGGGCCGGGGCCTCACCACTCTCATCGTGAAGAAATTCCTCCTTAGGTCTAGTCTAAATCTGCCCCTCTCCAGTTTATACCCATTGCCCCTTGTCCTATCACTCCAAGCCTCTGTGAACAGTCCCACTCCAGCTTTCTTGTAGCCCCTTCAGGCACTGGAAGGTCGCTCTAAGGTCTCCCTGGAGCCTTCTCCTCTCCAGGCTGAACAACCCCAACTCTCACAGCCTGTCCTCGTATAGGAGGCAATCCAGCCCTCTGATCATCTTTGTAGATACATAGAAAGGAAAACACCACAGATATACCCAATAAATTTAACCCCAGAGCACGGTGCCAACAGATTTCTTTTAGCTGGCTGATTTCTTCTTATGATTTTAGTGCCTAGATTGGGCAGCTTGGCAAAAGAATTGGAACAGCTATTTTCCTAAATCGGTCTGGAATTCAGACATATGCCAATATTTGCATTACACATCACAAAATGTTTGTGATTGATGTCTCTATAATGCATATTTAAATATGTACATAAAAATTTACATACCTATTTAAATATATCTATTATACACGCTATCTGCACTTCCTTGTATTACATTTTAGATTGTTGTTATTGGTTTCATTCCACATTTTCTGCTAGGTTTTCAATTTCATACACTTTATCTATCAGCTACTACTGCCTACTTTTAATATATCACTGCGGAAAATAATATCTAGTGTTAAATACAGAGCTACGGTTACTGAGATTTTACAATACCGAGTATTACAGAGCTGAGTGATAAATGGAGAACAGTGGCTGGGCTGAAAGGCTTGAGACATAGTGAGGAAAAAACAACGCTCACAGCTGACAAAAACTACATTTGCAGGTAAGTGGAGTGGAAATTTATCCTTACTGGGGGAAAAGAAAGGCAAAATGTTCACGTTATTAAAGGCGGAGTGAGAAATAGCAAGAACAACACAGAGAGGCAATTTTCTTCCAACTCCAGCAGGAATTCATCTCAAGCTCTAACATGCAATTCCACTACGGAGCTTCAGGATAACACGGAGGATTATCCCCAATTGTTTTGAAGGTTTGGATAACAAAGCATAAAAATCCTATTAAGTATCCTTTTGTGCCAAAGCAGAGCAGAAAAATGATTTCTATTAGTAAAAGTTACAAACTCATCCAAAAACTGAACTGCAATAAATATGGAGTTAACCACCTAACACAAAAACCAGGTAGCTTGAGGTGTTTGGGATTTTCAGAGTTATCTGTAGCATTACAGACCATCTCAGAGGACAATTGATCCAGCTCATCAAGTCTGCCCAGGCAAGGCTAAGCTGCATGAATACTCTACACCTCCTTATTTTACCTTTCCTGGTAATAAAATTTTACAATGGAAAGCCATTAGTGCTGCAAGAGTATGGAAATGAGGACAATTAAATCCATCCTGTTATAAATGTTAAATAGGCTGTTACGATTGTATATTTAGCATGAGGGTGTAGAGCTAAACAGTGAATCCTCTCCAAACAAAAAACTAACAGGTCTTTAGAAAGGGTAAAATGAGTTATTTATTCTGGTCATACCTGCTCGTAGCTGGTATATTTTAGAATAGATTTAACCTTTTAGAGTATTAATAATTCCTGATTTTTAGCATGTTAGCTTTCAAAAGTAAAAGTAACATATGAATATGAATAGCCATGGTTAGCTTTTCATAGAATCATAGAATAACCAGGTTGGAAGAGACCCACCGGATCATCGAGTCCAACCATTCCTATCAAACACTAAACCATGCCCCTTAGCACCTCGTCCACCCGTCCCTTAAACACCTCCAGGGACGGTGACTCAACCGCCTCCCTGGGCAGCCTGTTCCAGTGCCCAATAACCTTTTCTGTGAAAAATTTTTTCCTAATGTTCAGCCTAAACCTCCCCTGGCGGAGCTTGAGGTCATTCCCTCTTGTCCTGTCCCCTGTCACTTGGGAGAAAAGGCCAGCACCCTCCTCTCCACAACCTCCTTTCAGGCAGTTGTAGAGAGCAATGCGGTCTCCCCTCAGCCTCCTCTTCTCCTTTGCTAGTATTTAGGATCAAAAAATTCCCATCCAGACCTGCTGAGTGGTCAACTCAAAGTTGGTAAAACTCTGTTTTGGAGAACCTTTATCATAAAACCCTTGAACAACCCATAGACCCCTTCAAATACGCAGGAGGGCTCTCCCCTGCCCCAGTGGGGGTTTGGGAGCCACTGGGGATCCCCAGGGAAGTGAGGTTTAGTTTTAACACTTGGGGGTTCATCACCTTGCTTGGCGTGCTGGCATCACGCTGTGTGTGGAGAAAGCATCGTCTCAGCTGTGCCTGAACTCACAACCCTGCTGGAGACCATGAGCAAAGCCAAACTGCCTGTCTTCCCAGCACCCCCAGAAACTATCGCAGCCAGCCCTCCTGCTTCTGCGCGCACCAATAACCACCACAGCAACTTCTTGAGCTCTAGGAATAACACCACGCTCATGAGCTTGTGTGCATGATCTTTAAACAATTAGCACTGTTTCCATGTTTTTATATATATATATAGTCCAACACCTGTGATTAAAACTTATATAGTTTGAAAACCAGGAGAAATGAGTTTGTTTTTTCATCTATCTACAGATCTTTACAGATCTGACTCCAAACAGCCCAGTTTTAGCTGAGCAGCTGTTGAAATGCGCAGTCCAGAGTGCCAGCAATGCAGTATAACCCTAGATCTCCAGCACCTAAATCCTGCCACACCCCACTCCTGACTGCAGGCCGCAAGGATGTGCGACTGTCAGATTTTCTCCACCAAAGACAACATGTCTGGCTTCGCTTTGAGGCTGGAGATGCCCAAGGAGGATGCTCAGGAAGATGCTGGGAGTCAAGGTACCCAGAATGAAATCAGGACCAGAGAGATCCCAGCCGCAAGTGGAGAACTGGAGAAAGAGCCTGGGTAAAGAAGTGAATCAGGCTGATGGATACAAGGGAACAGGAGGAAAACAACAGCTGACTGCAACAGAGTCTGAAACAAGCTTGACTTTTCTATTTTTTCTTATTTTCTCTCCCCTGACCCCCACCAGGAGCCTACATTTTAATTCAAGAAGGCCTTGAATTTTCTGAAATTCAGAATAATGTCTTCACATGGAGCATCTCCTGTTTCACCTGGCATACAGCCCTGGCACAGTCATCCCTGTTGTCAATAGATCTTAGAGTATTTCTGCTGTACAACGTCAACCTTGCTCAAGTTCTGAGCCCTGCTTAAGCCTCAGGCTGAAGCTGAGAAGACGGTGGTTCCCTGACACAGCCTTGTCTCTCTCAGGGATACCCACACTTGTACTGATCCATCTCAATCTCTCTCTTTAAACAAAATAAAAGCCTGGAACTCTGACCACAGGACCCCAGTACAAAATGACAATTTGCCTAGTGTTTGCCATGTCCTCTCATTCACTTTATCTGCTTACATGACCTTTTTTTTTATCCCCTGTCTCAGAGATATTGCAGCACCAAAGGCAGAGATGGCAGCACATCAAAGAGCCTAAGTAATAAGGGAAGTGGTTTTCTTTTCACTTGAGCACAGACTTCAAAATACCTTAAAAAAGTAACAGTGATGATAACAGGACTAAAAAATTCCATGGTATCCGAATAGCTTAATTCAAGCACAAGTATCAGAAGATAAGATATCCCACACCGGAGCAGGTCCCAGGGAACCAACTCTAATAACATTCTGGTTACACATCTCATCCAGGCCGCGTTTCTGAAGGAGATGTGAACTAGCAGCCCTGTGACAATAACTAAACATGGGATTAACAAACAAGAGAGGAGGGAAAAGGGCTGGTTGATTCTCCCACCGCCTTTTCTTGTTCCTGAGATTTCTGTTGCCTGGAAATGGCTGTGGAGAAGACAGGATTATGTAAGCGCTTGCCAACTTTTCACACGTTAAGAAAACCAAAGCCTGAGTGATGGGTAGATTAACTCGTCTTCTAAGCAGTGAACTAAAACATGTTTACTAAGGAGAACTCGAACAGTGAAACTCCCTTAAAAAACCCAGGAGTGATGAGGCCTTGACAATTCGCAGGATTAAAAAGCTGCATACATTACAGACAATGTAATCTCCTTATAGGAAGATGAGGAAAAGGAGAATAAAGCCTTTTTGGTGTGCAAGACAGTTTTTGTTTTAAAGTACAGACATCCTGTCTGATCGAAGACTTGCTTGCATTATTGTCTTTTTTTATTCCCGATCTATACGACAGAGAACAGAGCTCCACCAGCCCTCCAACTCCACATTAAGTTATTCTTTCCAACAAACCCTCTGCTCCCATCAAATGTGACCCAGCGATAACAAAAGAGTAAGTGCTGTGCTGTAGAAACATCTCTTCCTAAATTTAATCGGGTGCCACAAGAAAGCGGGCACTAATGACAATGCAAAATATCTCTATCTAGTTTTGACTACAACTTCACTGACCGTGTCACCTCAGCAGACCTAAGCCTTCCTGAACTCTCTCTTCCTTCTTGTCACTCAAGTGGCATGTTACCTTCTGCAAATACTCCAACTACAGCTGAAAGCTAGTTTAGAAATTAACCTCCTAGACTTCTTCCATTTTTTTTAGCAAAAAAAATGAGGATTCTGCTCATTTTCTCTTTTTCTCTGTTTACCAACGAAGCACTGGGGTCTCTAAAATCATAGAATCATAGAATTATTTGGGTTGGAAGGGACTTTAAAGATCATCCAGTCCCACCCCTGCCATGGGCAGGGACACCTCCCACTGGATCAGGCTGCCCAAGCCCCATCCAACCTGGCCTTGAACATCTCCAGGGATGGGGCAGCGACAGCTTCCCTGGGCAACCTGGGCCAGGGCCTCACCACCCTCATCGTGAAGAAATTCCTCCTTCTGTCTAGTCTAAATCTGCCCCTCTCAGGTTTATACCCATTGCCTCTGGTCCTATCACTACAAGCCTTTGGAAACAGTTAAAATGAGCAAAATAATTCTTGCAGTCACACTTCTTCCAGTTCAAAACAAAGGTGCTTCCACAGCTGAATGCACCACGGATGCTGTTGGAAAAGGTGATATTCTCAGCAATGCTTCTGAAGCACTAAAAAGCCAAAACCCTGCTGCAAGCTGAAGCCACTGGAGCATCAGCAACGCAAAACCGCAGGCAGCAAACACCTAATCTGGAGACCAGAACAGAAATCGTGTTGTGCGCTGCTCAACTATCGCTTGAACAAAAAGGTTAGGACAGCCCACAGAGAAATAAACTGCACTATTTACTATAAGAAAACACATGTAGTTGTGTGACACGAGTGCATGTCTCTAGAAGAGGGAACATAAAGTATCCTGGTTGCCCAGACCTCACTTACATCTTCAGGAACAGAAAAATCCCTAACAATGGATTTTTGCACAGCTGCCCAACAACGGCAAATGACAAATCCTGTGCTGGTGATAACGGTTATGGCTCCACTGAAATCTGCTGCTGATGCTCCTTCTTTGGTCCCACTGATGGAGTGGAAAAAAACCTAGTCCCCGTGACAAAAAGCTGCAGTGAATGAGTGGAGCCATATATGAAATATCGCACTCAACAATTATAATTGCGAGATGTCTTCAAAAAGTTAAACTGGGCAAAGCCCCACTCAGGCAATTACAAAATCTATGTTCCTTCAGCTTCATAAGAGAAGAAACAGCTTCTCAGAAATGCCAGAAGTGACTCATCTGTGATTTTTACGCCAATTCAACAGTATCCTAGTTATTTCAAGTAGGACTGGGAGTTTACTTGTGACTTCCTTCCTGTAAGTGGAACTACAAGCTAGGAAGGTGTTCAAATCAAAGAAAAGGAAAGAAACACATAGAAAATGATTCTTGTAACTGCTGTGTTATGAATATATTGGTTTTTCTATCCTGAACAGCCCTCCCTGTGAATTTTGAAATATATAAAATCAGGAAGAACAGAGCTAATTATATTCAGTTCAGCTCTAGAGTCCTCAGCAGAGGAAGGACATGGAGCTGTTGGAGTGAGTCCAGACGAGGCCACAGAGATGATCCGAGGGAATTATTTTAAGCTGAAGGAGCGGAGACTGAGATGAGATCTTAGGCAGAAATGTTTTCCTGTGAGGGTGGGAAGGCCCTGCCCCTGGTTGCCCAGGGAAGCTGTGGCTGCCCCATCCCTGGAGGAGTTTAAGGCCAGGTTGGATGGGCCTTGGAGCACCCTGATCCAGTGGGAGGTGTCCCTGCCCACGGCAGGGAGGTTGGAACTAGATGGGCTTCAAGGCCCCTTCCAACCCAAGCCATTATATGATTCTATGATTCTTGTGACTGCTGTGTTATGAATACATTGCTTTTTGTATCGAAACTGCCTTCCCTGTATATTTTAAAATATAGAAAATAGAGAAGCACAGAGCAAATAGTACCTCCGGTAGGTCATTTTCTTAACGTCAGTGCATTGCTGCTGTACTACCAACTCATTTGCAATATAGGCACATACATTTCAATTTTCAATATTTGGAACTGCAAAGGAGGAGAACGAGTATAACCTTGGAAGCTTCCACTCCAAGATCAAGTAGAGGCTAATTCAGAAAGACAAGCAGGAAAAATTCATATTTGGCACTTTCTATGCGAACTTCACTAAGAGTTACAACATTTTCAAGCAAATCCACTTGCCGCATGGAAGCTGCAGTTTGTGTGTGCTGCATGGTGTAGAGTTCATTACAAAAGCAGAGCCACGTTATTTGATTAGAGAAGCGATAAGTTCGATCCTTACCAAGTTTTCTTGGTTCCTGGCTGCTATTTTCTGATCATCTTCTCCCCCATTTTTCATGTATTTGACCTCTTCCACTGGTTTGATCCTATACTCATCTGAGCACCGAGGAAAAAACAAAAAAAAGAAAAAAAAAATTGAACCAGTGTAGTTCAGCAGCTGGGAAAAAAAACAAACTAAAACCAAAACAGCTGGCTAGAAATGACCCTAGTTAACAAAGCAACTAAAAGTTACACGTATATAGTTTTCAAGACTTAAATGTGACTGAAACCAATGAAGTTTGTCCTGACTGAAGCTCCAGTAAGAATTTCCAGACATTGTTGGGTAGCTCTGCCCCATCCTTGGAAGTGGTGTCGCATCCTTGGAAGTGTTCAAGGCCAGGTTGGATGGGGCCTTGAGCAACCTGATCCAGTAGGAGGTGTCCCTTTCCATGGCAGGGGGTGGAATTAGATGATCTTTAAGGTTCCTTCCAACTCAAAACATTGTATGATTCTCTACGGGCTAGCACAGCCCCGGCACCACAAGCAGGGGACGCTCGGGAGGTACTTCCCCCCACATCCCTAGTTCTCTGTATAATATGTGTAATACAAACAAGTTCTTGGCTCCTGCATCCTCCCTGGGTTTTAGTGTCAGTGGGTGAACAAGCGATGTACAGCACTTCCTACAGAGCAGTCTGCTCACAGGTGTCCCTCACACGGAAAATACATCTTCTGAAAAGCAAAGCAAAGTTAAAAGTTTGGGGGAGAAGGGGGCGGGGAAATACCACACCTAAAACCACTGCTTTTTTAAAGAATTTTGGTTTTCCTGCACTGTTTTAATGGAGCTAAAGCAAGAGGTACATGGTCCTCTGGTGATTTCTGGAGAAACAGTGCCATTATGAGCATTTTCCTCTCACTCCCCACATGACCATTTTTCCTGTACATGGATGTTACCCAGACAGAAACCCAATGTGAGAGCAAGGAATAAGAAAGGTAAGATTCCTGACTTGCCCTTCATAATTTTCAGCTCGTCGTTTCAGCTCTTGAAATTACAAATTAAATCATAGAATAGTTTGGGTTGGAAGGGACCTTAAAGCCCATCCAGTTCCAACCCCCTTGAGATCGGCAGGGACACCTCCCACTGGATCAGGCTGCCCAAGGCCCATCCAACACCTCCAGGGATGGGGCAGCCACAAGTTCTCTGGGAAGCCTGTTCCAGTGCCTCACCACTCTCATCGTGAAGAAATTTCTCCTCCTGTCTGGTCTAAATCTGCCCCTCTCCAGTTTATCCCCAGTGCCCCTCATCCTATCACTCCAAGCCTTTGTAAACAGTCCCTCCCCAGCTTTCTCATAGCCCCTTCAGGTAATAGAAGGTCACTGTAAGGTCTCCTTGGAGCCTTCTATTCTCCAGGCTGAATAACCCAGTGAGCTACCCCATAGCGAGCGCACAGCCTCACTCAAAGCCTGAACGCGGGGACTTTGTCTTTTGGTTGGACAAGATGGGTGATTCTTCTTTTGAGCCCTGGAACACAGAGCTTGCAGCACCCACACTGCCTTCTCTCAGTTCCTATTACTGCTTTTTTTGCTCTGGTCATCTTTGCAGCATATAAATCCATGGGAAAAACACCCAGAGTTTTGCACCCACTCTCCTCTACCTAATGCGTTAAGAGAAACTTTACCCCACCTGTGTGGAAAATGGTAATAGAAAATGAAACGAGCCACAGCACACTGGGAATAAAAGGCAAAACCTGGGCAAATCAAAAGAAAACGCACGAACTTCTTTCTCATTCTTTTTGTTTTTAAGCAATTTATCTCCCTTGCTAAGGGAAAAAACCAAAACACAAATGGATTTTTCTGGATTAGTGTACCGTTACAAAACCCCTGAATTATTTAGAAGGAAGCTCATTTTCAGAAACTCTAGTTAAATAAGCCTAACTTTGAAAAAAAATCTCATTTTAAAAAATATGACATGATTTGCATTTGGTCTAGTCCAAATCTAGATGATTTTTTTTTTTTTACTATAGAACTTAAAACCCCAGATGCAGAGTTTCAAAAACAAATGGGAGAATTTAAGACAACATTATGAGATTGCTAAATGTGAACAACAACTCTGAATTTTTTTTCTTTTTTAAACAGAAATTCAGTAGTCTGGAGGTAACAATTCATAAAACCAAAAAGGCTGAACACAATAAAGCCTGGGAATTAGAAGTTCTTGATTGACTGCAATACCTAACTTACATTTTTCTCCCTCCTTCAATGATCTCTGTTGTGATTAGCAATAAAACCCACATGCAGAAAAAGCATAAAACTCCCACGGCTGCATGCACATATTTGAATAGGAAAACAGATGAGAAAGAGAAATAGCACAGAGGAAGTTTGCCCAAGCCGCGGCTTAGTCCCCATTAACCACAAAAGAGAGACGTGGGCAATTCACCTTCATCAAAAATAAGCAAGCTATGGAAGTCCTGACATTTAGCGGCAAAAATAACCTCTGAAACCTGTCTCCTGTGTGTTCCGAGAGATTAATTGCAATCAAACACACCTGGGCAGCAGACCATCCTACGCAGACTGTGTGCAGGGGATGCTTCCTTGGAAGATATCATCCCTTGTAGCAAGTCGGGCAGGGGACTGATGAGCCCATGACTTGATAATCAGTGTAATCAGATTTATATTAGGAAAGTTTGATGCAGTTTGATAGCATAGAGGCAAGATAGGAAGGAAGGTGTTTGTTGGAAACTTAGTTTTGTATTTCTTAATTGTTAAAAAGTGCTTCCAGGTGTCACAGCTCAGGTATCTGAGCTGAGGGCTTACTGGTTTCCCAATAGTCATCATCACCATCGTGACACTACTCCTGTTGTAATCATTGCACCCTTACTACTTCGAAATCTGTGCTGCTTTTACCAGATGACAAGACTTGACTAAGATAGTTGAGTTGAAAGAGACCCACAATGATCACCTAATCCAACTGCCTGACCACCCCAGGGCTGACCAAAAGTTAAAGCATGGTATAAGGGTGTTGCCCAAATGCCTCAAGTACTGACAGAGTTGGGGCATTGATCCCCTCTCCAGGAAGTCTCTTCCAGGGTTTGACTGTCCTCTTGGCAAAGAAACGTTTCATCATGTCCAGCCTGAACCTCCCCTGGTGCAGCTTTGAACCATTCCCACGTGTCCTATCTCTGGATCCCAGAGAGAAGAGATCAGCACCTCCCTCTTCACGTCTCCTCCTCAGAAAGCTGTTGACAGCAACGAGGTCACCTCTCAACCTCCTTCTCGCCAAACTAGACAAACCCAAGGTCCTTAGCAGCTCCTCACAGGACATGCCTTCCAGCCCTGTGATCCACTTGGCTACCCTCCTTGGGATGCCTCCAAGGACCTTCACATCCTTCTTAAGTGGTGGGTCCAGCACTGCCCACAGCACTCCAGGTGGGGCCATACCAACGCTGAATCCAGCAGGAAAATCTCTCTTGAACACTGGTCACGCTGTGTTTGATGCCTGCAGGATGGGGTTTGGCCTCTCAGTTGCTCCTAAGGAGGAGGTGCCCTCCAGTACCCCCCGATCCCTTCTGCAGGGCTGCTCTCCAGCCACTCTTCTCCCAATCTATACTTGTGCCCAGCATTACTCAGGTGCAGAATCCAGCATTTGGACTTCTTAAATTTCATGCCATTGATGATTGCCTGATTCTCCAATCTATCTAGAACCCTCTCCAGGGCCTCCTGTCCCTCAAGAGACTCAACAGCACCTCCCAGTTCAGCAAACATTCAGCTTTTGCATCCAGATTGTTGATAAATTTATTGAACAGCATTGGCCCTAGTATTGAGCGAGCCCTGAGAAACAACTGCTGGTGACCAGTCGCCAGCCAGATGTAGCCCCATGCGCTACAACTCTTTGAGCTCTGCCATCCAGACACTTCTTGACCCAGCACACTGTGAACCAGCTGGACAACTTGGCCAGAAAGATGCTATGAGGGCCAGTATCTGACTCAGGGTAGCCCAAGGTCTATCCACATTATTAAAGACTGAGACAAAAAATGGACTGAATGCCTCTGCTTTTTCTCCATCCCTATCAGTCCAGTGACTAGTTAATTATCTGTGCAGAGCAGCACAGCTGGTGCTACTCTACCACCCTACCAGCTGCAGGAGAAGTGCAGATGCCTGGACGTATTCATTACGGTTTCGGGACAAGTGGAAGGCACCACACCAATCAGCAAGTCTTACTTCAGAGAAATCCAACTTCTCCTTCTGAGAATACTGCTTAAAAAAACTCAGGACGCCACAGTAGAAGACACCTGCTCCTGTAGATGTTAGTAGAATTAGTCTTGTAATATAAAGCGTCTTACAAAATTAATATTAATGTCACAGCTCTATTACATAGTAGCATGAGAAATCTCTACTTGTATCTCAAGAAGCAATGTAAATTTGACACAATCTAAAGCCGATGACCGAAGGGAATGGTTCAAAAATATTAAGTTTGAAGCAATAATATTACTCAGAAGCTCTTCCTATCACAGACAAAATATTTTCCTTAAAATAGGGAACACAAATACAATATATTGGTGATACCAATTCACATTGAGCAATCACTTACTGGAGGTAGGTATAAACAGATATGATTCCAATTCCAAGGAGGGGAACAAACTACCACGGAAAGAAAATGGGGAATTATCCAGCTGACTATGAGCTCTACAGCCTCTAAGGCACAACGAGGGATACCTGGAAAGATCCACTTTCTGAACTAGCTGATGCATGGAGGAAAAATCTCACCTCTGACTAATTTCAGTAGCCACTGAAATAGGCCACTTCAATACATAAAACTACCTGAATCACAGCTAAAATGTTGATATTTATACAAGCAATCTTCCTGTCATCCAAGGAGAAACACTATATTTTACATGCAGGGCTTCCTGCTGGCATTTGCAGTACTCAGTGACACAAACCATACCCATCACATCGATGGTGAACTCCCATTTCCCTCCCTTGGATCAAGCTAGGCTCTAAAATCTCTTCATTTTCCTGGGCCTATCACAAGTCTGTTCAAACACAGACCTGACTTGAGAAATGCAAAACAATTCCTGATAGCAATGGTATCAGTCGATATTTAGCACCTTCCCAACCAAGACCATTGACCACAACAAGCAGTCAACTGAAAGGGTGCGCAGAAGGGCGCCAAGGAGGGCACGGCAGCAGCGAGCAGCTTAGCTAGGGAGGGCATTGCTGGCCAGTGTAACAGGAGAAACAGGTCTGATGCGTAAAACTTCGTTCTTCACAGAGAAGAAAACAGTCATTACTTCAAACAAATAAAATTTCAATAAGCATTTGGAGAAGAAGGGTTTTGCACTATATTATTACTGGGAGGACACAACTTTTTGACTAGGTGAAGAGAACTGTTGTCTTCTAAAGGTAAGATACGTTGAAGATGGGGTGTTCAGAGGCCACAAATTCTGGGCTATTATTGAGATTGTTCCTGTTTTAAAGTCACTGTCAGGATGAAAGCACTGCGAATGCAAAGGATACATAAATACATAAGCAACAGACAGACCTTGACATGTGTCATGCAGTTTATGGTCATCAATGGCATTAAAAGAATATGAAAATTAGGTTAAAGATCAGATGATGCCTTCCCTAGAGGTAACACCTTCAGGTAACTGCAAAAACTGCTAGTCAGGTTTTGCTTGATAAGGTAGGAGTTCTCTTGGAATTGAAGAAGTAAAGGATGCTAAATTCCCCTTTTGATTTCTACTAAAGTAAATAAAGCATCTGATACATTTTGGTCTGAGCGATTAGACATAAACGCAGAGAAATCCCGAAATGGTCCTGCGTGATCTCAATCAAGCCTGACTGTCAACAAGACCTTTAAAACTGAAAGAAGTTCAGGATAAAGGAAATTATACAAAGTTCTGTGCACATTTACCTTGCTCTATCTTGCTAAAGAGCAATACTCATCTTTTTCCTAAGTACACTTTTATGTTAAAATTGAAAAGTGAAAGTTCTTTATGCTTCTTTCACATGCAAAACTGAAAATCAATTTGTGAATATGGTAAAAATTGTAAGGGACTATCACTCAGGCTGGCATACCATACATAAAGAAGAATATATCTTCATGCTTCTTTCTTGCGTAGAAGTAAAAATCAAGTCCTGTCTTTCATCGCATGGCATGTTATATAAAAAGAGAAGATTTGCAACAAATCAAACAGGCGAGGAATGGGTTTACAGGGCTGCCACAGCAAATACTATGTTGAAGAAAACCAGCCCTACCGAACAGAAGGAAAAACAACATAAATGAACCACAAATAAAAGGCAGAAATATTGTCGAGCATAACACCCACCATGAAATTCATCACAGGACATAAACCAGAAAGCAGTAACGCCTCTAGCATCAAACTCTTTGAAAGGGCAAGAGAGGAAGAATTGTTAAGTTGAACGTGCTGCAAAAATTCTCAGTAGGCAAATCTATGAATGAAGATCTCCATCTGGAAACAGATAATTCTCCTCAAACATGTCACCCGGTTGCCATGGCAATATGGCAAAGAAAAACAGCATTCATTAATAATTATTTCAGTGATAAATGAGCATATCAACTTATAACATTGAAACAATTACAGAGGGCGTGGGTGAGGGGACAACTGTGGTTGTTCCTATGAGAAAAACTTCTTCAGCACTTCCATGCATCACTGTATGTGCCAATACCACAGCAACATCGGTGATGACGTTATTTCTGGCTCAGTTAAGAAAAAAAACACCACCACAAAAAAGCCTAACTCCATCAAATATCTCCAGACTCACTGTGCCTTTTGCAGAAGGCTTTTGTTAAGCAACGAGTCTTAAAAATGTATTACAAAAGCTGACTTACATTGCATTCCCATTTCAGACATTTAAAGACAAACAGATTTGGCTCGGCTGTCATCGACAGGGATGGTGGGTGAGCCTCTCTTCTCTATTTTTAGTGACATATCAAGTATCAGGCAGGAGGTAAGAGGTACTGCAGTTACACAGCTGAGGAGAAAGTTTCTATTGACACCTTCATTTGCCTGAGCTTCAAATTTGTTCTTCAGAATCTCTTGCCTTTGTATCGAAGGACATACCAAGATTTATCCTTCGTTTGCAATAAAACACTTCTCTTCTGTAAAATGTAAGCTTCGTGTCTAACGAATTTCTCTGTACCACGCTTCCTTCTGCCAGGTGCAGAACCACTCCTACTGCTGGGATCACGAGAAATGCCATGGATCAAAGATCCACGTGCTCTCCTCTTGCAAAGACTTGAAAGCTAAAACCTATATTTAGATCAAGGACTGAATTGCTCTTTCTAAAAATATTTGTTAAAAAACATAAGAGATTTTGATGCAACTGAACTGAAACATAACAGCAGGTGAGCCGCTTAGATGCTAAACACAAACTATGCCAAACACCATCTACAGTGTCACTGGAAAGGAGGAATACTCTGAGCCACACTGGTGGGACACAAGCAGAAGCGGGCTTAACTTTAAAAAGCACCAGGCCAGATATCAGTATCAGGGAAAAACATTGACTGTATGGACGAGGAGTGAATTAGATTACCATTTCCAACATCGGAGGTCTTTAAAAAGTCATCAGCCTCAAGCACCACAGGTTAAAATCCATCCTGTTTCAGAATGCAAGGATGAGATGAGCTTACGAGAAGATTCCAGCTGCGTTACTGCATGTGGGTATCAACTCCCTGGATACCGGCATAAGTTATGTCAAAGATTAAAAAAAAGTCAATAATTAGAGGGAGAAGTTACAATAATCCCATAAACCAATGTTTTTCAAACTAATTACTAGGGAACAGAGAATATCTAAATTATCCCCTTAGCTCCAGCTTCAAACCCTCAAAGAAAGCAGCATCTACATGGTTGTTTTGATTCTACATGGTTATTTCACATCTGACAATTGCTGAGATTTGCAGCTGTGGGGGTGGACTTCCAATCCACCTGGATGTGGGAGGAGAGTGAAATTTCATCAGAGCTCAACCAGCACTGGGCGAGTGGCCCATCTTTTTCCTCTGTTATCAACCCTCAGAGCTATCAACTCCTAGGCAATTCTCCATCTTAGTAATCACGTTGTTTCTGCTAACGTGAACTAAACAGAAAAATAGCTTAGGAAAGAAGCCAACCTATTTTTCTCAAAGGACTATCTGAAAATGCTCATCCAGATTTCCCAAATGAAGTTATCTGTACCTTAATCCAATCTAAACCACAGCCACCTCTGTCAGCTCAGGTGGTGGACACCACCAGATATTAAACAGAGCGCAGGTGCACAAACAACACACCAAATTCTGCCAACAAAGCATAACTCATCTGACAGAAGAGCTGTTTAAAATTCTGAACATACTACACAGATTACTGCACATCTGGAAAGACCACCCTTGAGTATTTTTTCTTCTTCCTACACAAATCTAACGTGTTAGCTAGAAAAGCCAACTACTGCTTCCGCACGAGGCAGACGGGACTGCTGGGCTTGGGATTTTTGGAGGAAAAAAAGGAGACTGAGACATTCGGCATTAGAAGAAACAGACCCTACGTGGAAGACTTCCGCAGTGTTGGAATGACTTGTGCCCTAAAGCTAGACAAGATAGTGATAGCTTTTATCTAAGCTGTCAAATGGTTCCTACTACAGCCCCACATCACACCCAGTGCTTTGCGAAACATTAACTTCCTCAAGGGGGATGCCTACTTGAAACTAAACTGGAAAATCTTAGCAAATTCTCTTCTACTTTACCAAGCTTCCCCTTTCCAAGACCAAATCATGATAGCCTTCAAAACTGTTCCTCTGGGGCTGAAGGGTTTGACAGAAGGGCAGCTCCATCAACTTTAATGGACGTCATCTTGATCTGTGTCACTGTAGAAGCACAAAAACACATACTGCCATATTAATCTATCCCTCACTAATGCTGTCAGGTGTTCCCAGTGCTGCAAAACACTCACAGCTCTTAATCCTCTGGTTCTCCGTCCTCTCACACCAAAGTCCCAGCCTGACTTCTGCCTGAGGGAGAAGATGCCTTTCCAACACCTGCAATGCTGCTGCTCATCATGGGGTTTAGTTTATGAATCTCACATTTTCTGATCTCTTTTCCCCCAATCTAATGCAGCAGCAGATGATGGCAAAGCCATGATTCAGCCTCCTTGTTTTGACAGTGTTCATTTTGAAGTTTGGGACACAGAGACCCATCGCTGCAAGTTGGAGATGTGCAGTTGGATCAAGGAAGTCATTACTTGGTTTCTTCTACTACTTGGTTTCTTCTTGGCCATAAAGTCCCCAAGGCTACTCCACATTTAGACTGCCACAGAGCCCAAGTACTGCGAAAACTACAGTTGTATGTATGGTTTCATATCACATTAGACATCAAGGATGTGTAATGGATGAGGTTTTGAGCACCCTGATCCTGCACGGTGCTGTCTTTAATTACACAATCTACAGATAATTTAAACTACCATTTGTATTTAAGATTTGAGGAAACTCAGTATATAAGATGGCATTGAAAAAACAGCCATATGATCATATAATTAAAGACTTTGGTGCACTTGCCTGTAATTAGGAAGTCAAAAAACAGTGCTGGTGGTATGTACTCATAACCATCTTTCAGCTACCCAGATTTCTGCTTGGTGAAACTATATAACTCATATATATATATATACACGCACATACACTTTGGGGTTTTTGGCATTTAATTAACATGTAACTTTGAGCCAGATACTAGGTTGTTGAAAGGAAACCATTTCTCAGGTGGAGGAGATTACAGCCACGGTGCTCAGCAGGAAGGGTACTCAGTAAACGCAATTATTGAGCCTACTAAAAATATCAATTTGAGAAATGAAAGCAGGAGAGGAAACAAGCAGCAGAGAGATTAATTAAAGGGACAGACAGAAGGAAAACAAAGAGTTTGTGACTTGAAAATATTGCTGTTCCTATGAAACCATCGGGTAGGTTTTTGGATGGAGGTTACACTGTCCTGTCCCAGCATCCTCACACCACGACAGGGGAGCAGCACAGGGCTGGCCCCGCGCAGTCCTTGCAGCATCCTGAAGGAGCTGAATGTAAACATTTCCAATCACTTACTGCATCTAAAGACCACAGATTTATTTTTAAACAAAACTGTGTGACCCTGCCCTGAAAAGAACACTCTGTGCCACTCAGAAACCACGAAAGCAAAGCTTGAATTGGCTTCACGGCTATAGATGTTTTTCATGTGGAAGGGAGAGACAAGAGAGAAGAGGAATGGCTGGGGAGCAAACCTGCAAGTATAATATAAACCACAACACAAGAAGAGCTTAAACTTCTCCTACAATTTAACTAGGTGGCAAAAACCTCACTAGGTCTAGTCAGTGGTGGTAAGTTCTGCTTAGCCGCGGATGAGAGGTGAATGCTGTCCTCTCACCTCTCCACGCCACATCCTGGAAAGTGTCTTGATATCAACCCACAAGCTGTCACCTTGGCCAATCTAGACAGCACACTCCGCCAGGTCAGAAAGGCTACTACAACTCCATCTTGCTGCTCCTTCTTAGAATTCTCCCTCAGAAAGGGAAAAAACCCCCACAAAGTACTAACTACTTAATTCTTTTCAGGTTTTTCAACAACATTAACAAAACCCCTGGTCTCTGATGACTCTCCCCTGGCCAGCATCCATCTACAGACTCCACTGCAAAACATTTATCATTTTAGCACAGAATGTGTCAGGGACGATTCAGACTGCAGAAAAAATCCCTAACTGACCATTAGTGTGAGCATCCCTTGCGCAGCAATGGAGGTCCTGCTCCTCACAGCCCCACTAGTGTATTGACCAGTTGCTTGAGACACCAAAACCTGTTCCTGAACCGAGTTGCCCTGAGAGTTCCCTGGAAAAGGTTCATTACCACTCCATCCCCGCAAAATGACACACTTCCTATTACTGAAAAATGCATGAGGTGTCTTCAGAACCCTTATCAATAAAAAAGCCGACTCCTCCTTACTTAACGAGCAATGCCATTCTCAATCAGTCAGCTATTAAAAGAGATTGCTGCCTTGTGACATTTGACTTGAAATGGATTTTCATATCCTTTCTGGCATAGTAGTTTTCTTCCATTAATAGCAGTCTGTCAAATTTTCACTGCTCATGTACCTCCAAGGATATTTGTAAACCAACAGCTATTGCATTTGTATTAATTGCATTATGAAAGGGGCAGAAGAGTTATCCAGGACCTGTAACATACTGAAGATCCACATCCCTAGGATTGCTAGTATTTCTGTAAACTAAGAAGGGAGGGAGGGACTACTGAAAACTTCATTTATAAAATACAGCTCACATCTCCAGATACAAATGTTAATTACATTACTTTACTTACAAGGCCTATTGGAAAGATTAATATTTTCCTCTGGTTACCATGTTCAGAGCTGATTTGTTATCCCTGAAAGACGCCTGCTTCCTGGAGCACTATCCATGTTAATAAACTTCATCTAAAGCCCTGAAAGGAAACATCTACCACCCACACAGTGCCATCAGAGGCAGATCGTTCAAGCAATCAACATTAAGGATGGGAACATCCCAAGGAATCCCTGGAACAGGAGCAATACCAGGCAGTGAAGGGCTGCCTAGCTCACAGCCCCATCCAGCCACAGCAGATGTCTAGTTTAACATCATAGAATCATAGAATAACCAGGTTGGAAGAGACCCACTGGATTATCGAGTCCAACCATTCCTATCAAACACTAAACCATGTCCCTTAGCATGTCCCTCATCCACCCGTCCCTTAAACACCTCCAGGGAAGGTGACTCAACAACCTCCCTGGGCAGCCTGTTCCAGTGCCCAATGACCCTTTCTGTAAAAAATTTTTTCCTAATGTCCAGCCTAAACCTCCCCTGGCAGAGCTTGAGGCCTCTTGTCCTGTCCACCGTCACTTGGGAGAAGAGGCCAGCACCCTCCTCTCTACAACCTCCTTTCAGGTAGTTATAGAGCGCACACCAAGCCGCAAATTAACTCCCAGTTCCCCACAGCACGTAGTTAGTACTCTTCCATGGAGTCTCCCACCATTAACCATCTCCTCCCCCTTGTCCCTCCTGTCATAAAAAACACAGCCTATTTATGAGATCAGAAGGACTCGTCCCCCCTTCACTGCCTGCTGTCTTGCAACCACATCCAAGTTGCTCCGTGCAAATAATACACGTACACACACATGAAGGCTATACTGGAAGTGCGAAGGTGACTGGGGAGAGGAGGAGCATGAGAAAAGGAAGGTTTTAATAACACCTAAAAATGTGAACAGCTGGTTGATGGATGTAATTCTGCCCCTCTGCTCCACTCTTGTGAGACCCCATCTGGAGTCCTGCATTCAGTTCTGGAGTCCTCAGCACAGCAAGGACATGGATCTGTTATAATGAGTCCAGAGGAAGCCACGGAGTTACTCTGGGGCCTGGAGCAGCTCCTATACAAGGACAGCCTGACAGAGTTGGGGTTGTTCAGCCTGGAGAAGGGAAGGCTGCAGGAAGACCTTAAAGTAGCTTCTGGTACTGAAAGGGGCTCCAGGAAAACTGGGGAGGGCTCTTGAACAGGGATCGCAGGTATAGGACAAGGGGAACAGCTTGAAGCTGAAAGAGGGGAGATTTAGATGAGATCCTAGGAAGAAACATTTTCCTGTGAGGGTGGGGAAGCCCTGGCCCAGGTTGCCCAGGGAAGCTGTGGCTGCCCCATTCCTGGAGGTGTTCAAGGCCAAGCTGGATGGGGCTTTGGGCAACCTGATCCAGTGGGAGGTGTCCCTGCCCATGGCAGAGGGTTGGAACTGGATGGGCTTTGAGATCCCTTTCAACCCAAACCATTCCATGATTCTATGAACTAACCTGGAAAGGTATCTCTATGCGTGGGCACAGAAGAATTTACAGGTCAGGTATCCTTTCCTGGAATTTAATAGGTGTTCCCACCAGGAGGTATTTGTACTATAAAATCACAGCTTTGTGTTGCTGAAATGAATACGCATCCATATGGCTTCACAAGGCTTACCTGGGGAATTGAAGAATTATCCCCCAGCCTGAGGTTTTCCTAGCCAAATTTCAGTCTTCAGAGTCTGTTCACGTTTTAACTTTGTGGCCAAGTAATAAAACACTTGGAGAACAGCAAAGGGAGCACTGCAGTAACTGAAAGCAGGGAGCATTTTTACCATGGTTTTTCCTTGTTTACATCTACAGGGAGACAATGAACACCAAGGATTCTGGCTTTAAAAGATTAAGTAAAAAAAGTAACTTTGTCTGTACCATAAAACAAGCGGATTTCCTTCAGCACCAAGGCTTCCAGAAAATACATCCTGTCTTCTTTCTACCAAATACCAAGGCGGATGCAGGCCACTATTTATAGCACACTAATGCAATTGTGAAATGCACAGCCCGTGCACTTTATTTGTGCTCAGCTTTGACTGTGCTATAGAGCTAAGCAGCTTGTGGGAAGGGTCATTCCCAAGAAATAAAAGTATGTTAACACTGCCCATGTATCAACTGCTTGCAGAGACTCAGGGGTGCCCTAAGAGCCCCCCAGCCTCTGGCATATCTCCTTCAGGTGCTCTTGCAGATTGCAAAAGGTGATAGCTTACATTCCAGTAAGCAGCAGGGAAGTTATGACCTGCCTGTGATTAATTTATCCCTCCAAAATGGGGATAAAAACTGTTTCTCCACCTTGGTTGACCTTCTCTCTTTACACTATAAATCCCCGATTGTGTGCGGATCATGCCAAACCTGGCAGCCTCCAGGCAGGAAAACCAGGCATCGCTGCAAAGCAGATCACAGAGTGGCTGTACCCAAGAAGGCCTGTATCAACACAGAGCATTTACATTAAATACAATGACATTGCGGAACAATTCCCAAACCAACAACTATGACGAGAGGGGTTGTAAACATTGCAAGACAATTAACTGCCAGAAGACAACAGCTCCAGAATCTGAAGGCTATCTTGTTAATTTATGGACACCTGCTCTGCTGCAAGCCTAGCTCGTTTCAAGGTGTCAAGCAATTCCAAATTCATTCCAGTGCCTGAAGGGGCTACAAGAAAGCTGGGGAGGGACTGTTCACAAAGGCTTGGAGTGATGGGACAAGGGGCAATGGGTATAAACTGGAGAGGGGCAGTTTTAGACTAGACAGAAGGAGGAATTTCTTCACGATGAGGGTGGGGAGGCCCTGGCCCAGGCTGCCCAGAGAAGCTGTGGCTGCCCCATCCCTGGAGGTGTTCGAGGCCAGGTTGGATGAGCCTTGGGCAGCCTGATCCAGTGGGAGGTGTCCCTGTCCATGGCAGGGGATTGAAACTGGATGATCTCTAGGGTCCTTTCCAACCCAAACCATTCTATGAGTCTATGCAAGACAAAAATCTACAAGACTCTGGTTCTGCAAAATATAAAGTAGGACTCATGCTCTCTTTCTTCCGCAAAATTATCCAGACACATTTCCAACCATTCCAATGTTTAATGTTGAACCATATACTAAGGTTAAAGGGTTGAAAAGAAGAGAGACATTTTGCATCTCCTGGGTTGGCAGCAAATCTGGTTTAAACTTCAGGGATTATTTGTTAAACTAAGGACTACGCGCTATTATATCAGCTCAGCCATCTGACACAATCACCTCAAAAAGCAGCAATAAAAAATATGAACTTTTGTTAGATTTTAGTCAATCATTCTCTGCTTACAGGTAGGAAAACCTCAACCATATTTATATCACAAAGATCATAGAATGGTTTGGGTTGGGAGGAATCTTCAAGCCGGAGTTCCAACCCCACTGTGATGGGCAGGGACACCTCCCACTGGATCAGGTTGCTCCAAGCCCTGGCCTTGGACACCTCCAGGGAGGAGGCAGCCAAAACTTCCCAGGCCAAACTGGGCCAGGGCCTCATCATATTTTTTGTGAAGAATTTCTTCCTAAGATCTCCCCTCTTTCAACTTAAACTTGGCCACTTTCCAGGTGGCCAAGAAGGCCAATGGCATCTTGGCTTGGATCAGAAACGGCGTGACCAGCAGGTTCAGGGAGGTTATTCTCCCTCTGTACTCAGCACTGGTGAGACCGCTCCTCGAATCCTGTGTTCAGTTCTGGGCCCCTCACCACAAGAAGGATGTTGAGGCTCTGGAGCGAGTCCAGAGAAGAGCAACAAAGCTGGTGAAGGGGCTGGAGAACAAGTCTTACGAGGAGCAGCTGAGAGAGCTGGGGTTGTTTAGCCTGGAGAAGAGGAGGCTGAGGGGAGACCTCATTGCTCTCTACAACTACCTGAAAGGAGGTTGTGGAGAGGAGGGTGCTGGCCTCTTCTCCCAAGTGACAGGGGACAGGACAAGAGGGAATGGCCTCAAGCTCCGCCAGGGGAGGTTTAGGCTGGACATTAGGAAAAAATTCTTCACAGGAAGGGTCATTGGGCACTGGAACAGGCTGCCCAGGGAGGTGGTTGAGTCCCCTTCTCTGGAGATGTTTAAGGCACGGGTGGACAAGGTGGTAAGGGGAATGGTTTAGTGTTTGATAGGAATGGTTGGACTCAATGATCTGGTGGGTCTCTTCCAACCTGGTTATTCTATGATTCTATGATTAATACCATTCCCCCTCGTCCTACCCCTGCACTCCCTGTTCAAGAGCTCCTCCTCAGCTTTCCTGGAGCCCCTTTCAGTACTGGAAGGTCGCTCTAAGATCTCCTTGGACCCTTCTCTTCTCTAGGCTGAACAACCCAACTCTCCCAGCCTGTCCTTGGATGGGAGGTGCTCCAGCCCACATCATCTTTCTGACCTCTGGACTTGTTCTAACAGATCCATGTCCTTGCTGTGCTGAGGACTCCAGAACTGAATGCAGGGCTCCAGGTTGAGTCTCTGAAATGTGGAGTAGAGGTGCAGAATCCCCTCCCTTGCCTGACTGGTCCCACTGCTTTGGGTGCAGCCTGGGATACAGTTGGCTTTTTGGGCTGCGAGTGCACATTGCTGGTTCACATGGAGCTTCTCATCTACCAGCACACTCAACTCCTTCTCCTGAGGGCCGCGAATATACATTGCTGGTTCGCATGGAACTTCTCATCTACCAGCACAGTGAACTCCTCCTCCTCCGGGCTGCTTTCAATCCATTATCCATCCAATTTGTAACTGTGCTTGGGATTGTCCTGACTCAGGTGCAGGAGCTTGCACTTGGCCTTGTTGAACTTCATGTTGATTTACAATCTATTTGAGAAAGCAATCTGTCTTAGCGTTTCTGATTTTATTTTTTTTTTCAAAGAAAGGAACTGAAATAATGGCAGTCAAAACTCCAAAGATGCACCATTTTTCCTTATTTGTTTTGGTCATGACTAAGAATGGGAAAGCTTTATCTGGGAAATAAGCTGCTCAACTGCTAGAAATGCAGTGCCCCCACAAAGCAGGACTGCAGTGCAGCTGAGGGAGCAGCAGCGCAAAACCTCACCGATGACTAAGAACACTCCTCCAGCTTGTAAAGGCAAGTAATTTGGTTCTGTGCATCTGCTCAGTCGATCTCTTCCCTAGCAGCTTCCAAGGGTCAGCGTTTTCTTCTTCTTTCTTTGTACTTGAACTTAAAATGAACACAAAGCTTCTGCAGCTGTAAGGTCAATGGTATGAAAGAGGTGGCAAGCGCTGCATGAGATATGAAGATAGAAACAGGGAAGTAAGACATGTCTTTATCCACATTCAGGCAATTGCTAGCTTGGTCATGCCAAGTCCTGACAGACTCTGGAGTGCTATCAAAACAGATTTTATTCATTGTGGTACACACAGCACTGCAGTGTGGGGACAAGCTCTTTAACCCTCCCTTAATGGAATCCCCACTGCCATCAGCATCAGGCTACAACGTGACTGAGGAAGTCTTCAACCACTGGTGCCTTACCGCCCAGAAACAATTTACAACTACGCAATTTTCCAACACCTAAGTATTTAACAAGCTACCCTACCACCACTTATGAACCGGTTTTCTTCACTGCTGGATCAGTGAAAGTGGATGCTGAAAACCAATCTTGTGAAAAGTGGTGAGGTATCTTCTTGGAGCCTACGTGAACCTTTCCATTGACTTGGATCTCACCCTGAAGTACCACCAAACCAGTATTTTTCCACTTGCAAGTGAAAATAAAAGGAGGAGCAGTAGGAGAATGGAAAGCTAGTTCAATCACATCATTACATAAGGCTCATCAGGAATGGATAGATGCAGTCACAGCCCTGACTGCACCAAAGGCCGTGACAAGCCTCATGAACCCCCACCAGCCATGACTCCAGCCTTGCCTCCAGCAGTGTCTTCCTTACACCAAATAGCAGTGGCTTTTCATGAACTGTTAAAGATGAGCCACTTCTATGCACAAAAGGTACAAATACAGAGTTTTACTTCATGTGGAAAACTCTTTGCACACACGGATCACAAATGACTAGACAAAACCTGAGGGTGGGATCTGGTTTTGATTTGTTTTTAAACCCTGTTGCTTCCTTATGGGAATAAAACAGTAAATCATTGACTTACTAAGGGTGTTCTCATAGTTACACAAACACATCATAAACCCAGATAAGAAATCCAATTTCATTACATTTCCCACATGAATGTAACACCAGTGTTGGTTGGCTCCATTCTTCTCTCGCTTTCTGAAACACATTTAGCACTGATGCATGTTTACTCAGGTAAGAAGCAAGCGATCAGCAAACTGTGTTGGAACAGAGTAGATAAAAACAAAGATTTTGTTAAACTAAAAAGAATAGCATTTCAACTGAATAAAAAGAAAGGAAAACCAGACTGCAGTATGATTCTGGAATATGCTCATGCACTTCAGCCCTCCACTGCAATGCACTCATTTGCTTTTCTTAAGCTTTCCAGCACCAAAGCAAGATCTACTTCATAACGTGAGCTGCTGAAATCATAAACAATGCAAATGCTACCCTTTCAGGAGCTCAGATGGAATTTGAATCAGGGAATGGTTTGGGTTGGAAGAGAACTTAAAGATCACCCAGTTCCACCCCCTGCCATAGGCAGGGACACCTCCCACGGGATCAGGTGGCTCAAAGCCCCATCCAACCTGGTCTTGAACACCTCCAGGGATGGAGCATCCCAAAACCTCCTTTAAGATTCACTGAGATTATGATATTTAAAATTTTACACCCCTGAGACTGGGTGCCTACATGCCACTCTCTTCCATGGAGCTCAGATTAAGTTCTGGGTGGAATGAGTGCCAGAGACACTTATTTGTGTTTAAAAATGTCTTTAAAAAAAGAAATTTTGTATCAAAATATCCAGGATTGTATTAGGACACTGCACAGTGCTGGTCTCCCTGTGCATAATCACTACTGACCCCAAAACCAGTGAGGTCTGACATTGCATAAGCACATCAGGACAGCCAAATGAGCTGGAGCGATCACTATTTGAATGCTAACCAGCTGACCAGCAGAGTCAATCAAATAAATGCTGCCAGGCAAAGGAAGCTGTGTTTTTCTGTGAAGCCTAGTGCAGCAAGACCTTCTGATCACAGCATATATTCATGCCAACATGACAGAAATTACTTTCCCTAAGCTACCTCTGTCCAGACAGCTTCAGCTCAGTGAGGATGACCACACTAGAAGATAAGTTTGGCCAGGAGAAAGAATTTCTCATTTGCAGCTTTAGCATTCTTTTCCTGACAGTCGAGGGAAAGAGAGAGGTAACAGGAAGGTCTTATTTACTGGAAACACTTCTAATATATTTTTCTCACTTCAGGTTTTATCTAAATCTTCCCTACTTCAGATCTTCAAATGGCCAGAAGATGACCTGCAGAATTTTGTGCACAGGAACAAGGCAATTTTAGGAAGTTGATCTCATATTAATTAAGGACATGTGAACAACCTGCGAGGCTCATAGATATTTTAAAGCATCCTGCGGAACATCATGAGCCTGAAGTTTTGAGCAAGATGACACTTGTAAGCCTGTCACTTAAGGAAAAAAATGCCTTCAAAACAGATTAATCTCTACGAAGGTTTGGGGACAATATTTTTGGAGAAGATACCAGAACATAAGAAGAAGATGAAGCTGTTGGAGCAGGTCCAGAGGAGGCTATAAAGATGATCAGAGAGCTGGAGCACCTCCTATTCGAGGACAGGCTGAGGGAGTTGGGGTTGTTCAGCCTGGAAAAGAGAAGGCTCCAAGAAGACCTTAGAGTGACCTTCCAGTACCTGAAGGGGCTACAAGAAAGCTGGGGAGGGACTGTTCACAAAGGCTTGGAGTGATAGGACGAGGGGCAATGGGTATAAACTGGAGAGGGGCAGATTTAGGCTAGACAGAAGGAGGAATTTCTTCCTGATGAGAGTGGGGAGGCCCTGGCCCAGGTTGCCCAGAGAAGCTGTGGCTGCCCCATCCCTGGAGGTGTTCCAAGGCCAGGCTGGATGGGCCTTGGGCAGCCTGATCCAGTGGGAGGTGTCCCTGCCCATGGCAGAGGGTTGGAACTGGATGATCTCAATGTCCCTTGCAACCCAAACTATTCTATGATTCTATGATTTACAAAGGGTAAGTCATAGTACCAAATTCCTTTTAGTTCGAATTATTTTAGCATCCTTTGACACTCATTTCAAACACACACAAGTCAGAGCTGCACTGTCTTGGGCAGCGGGCTGAGAAACCCACATGGATGAGATACGGTGGACACAAGAAAGGAAATACTTGACTGTCCCAAGGCAGGGGTTAGCAGAAGTGAGACAACCCCATAAAACATGCAGGAAGAAAGAAGACACTAACATGAGAAAACTCACGATGGGTTGATAAAGTGTTTGGGTTTTAAACTGTGATATTGGTGAACACGAAGAGCCAAGGAAAGCTACCTCCTTCCTTTTGAGGTATGGCAGCTACAGAGCAGCAGATTTATTTTGGGTGGCTGAGCTGCACTCCTTGATTTGGGGAGAGAAGGCAGCTTTCCCTGTGAGATGGGTTCTTGCTTTGCTGACACTGCAAATCAACTGCCACCATCCAGGACGGCTCAATACTTGTCATAGTTATACACTCCAACGTTCCTGCTTGACTTTTGAACTATGGCATTTTCAAAAGACTTGGGTAGAAATATCAACACTGGAGAAAACTGTTGAAAAACCAAAGTGAGGAAGAGCAGAGCAGAGACAAAGGCATGCAGGACTGCAAGCAGTGGGACCTCAGGTGCTTTACACACCATCTCCACGCTGCCCATCCCTAACGCAAGGGTGTGTCTGCAACACAAACTAGGAAAGCTGTAAGATACTTCACAAGCTGGAGTGCAGTCAATTGGATATTACCTGCATCGATCAGTTTTTCAATCGCATTACGATACCTCAAGGCTAAAGATTACCTTCTCTTGCATTCTCCCAGCTGTCCAGAGATAAATTGGTTTATAAGCCGTTGTGCTTTGCATCCAGCTTGATTTAGACTGGTTTAGCCATTGGAGCTGCTGTTAATAACAGAAATTGCAGCACGGATATTCGCAATTTGCCAAAAGATCCTTACCTGCTATGTTTACTCTCACTTTTGCAAAGCACCCAAGAGCTCTATATAGACATCTGGACAAGCCTCTCAGATTAATAAACAGATTCTAAAAATGTTATTTTTCACAAGAAATCACATTACCGGTTGTTTTCTTACACGAAAAATAATGTGAATAACCTCCCCTTCAAAAGAACATCCCATGATTTTTTAAAAAGGCACAAACAAAATCGATCTACAAGACTTTATATTATTAAAATGTTTTCAATTCAACAACACTCAAGGCTCCATCATGGCATTTTGTTCTTCATTGGTATTTACACTATTATAGTTCTTATGCATTGCCCTGGAAATCAGCTTTGAAGTGGAATGATTAATAAATGAAGATTTATTATTACTATCCTTATTAGAGGGATTTAAAAGTCATTAGAGATCAACGAGACATAATAATCATATTATATTCAATCTTCTCTAGAACATCTCCTTTGATAGGCCTGCTAACTCAATTATTTAAATATATACGACAGCAAAACACAGCGCGCCTTCCACAGTTTGGGATAAGATGGAAATGTTTATGTTTTGTTTTCAGTTAACCAGAACTTGTTCTTCCAGAACTTGTGGGTTTCATGGTGGATTTCTCGGTTTTAAACACTAGAGTTTCACTAGAGTTTCAGGGAACGCCTGACTCAATGAGTTGGCTCAACTGAAAAAAAGGTTCAAAGCTGGGGAGGAAATAAGTCACCGGAGCACAATCTTAACCTGGAGTGACTCTGAAAAGCAAAACCCAAAATCCTCACAGAAGCAATGTTCTCTCAAACAGTCAATAGACTTGACTTCAGCCACTAGGGGAAGAAGGATAAAGCATGGAGGGGCTCTGAGGAACACCAGAAGCAGAACAGCACCAGAAAACCATCTCTGGATTCAAAAGGACTTCTACAGTCCAGCAAAACACTACTGATTACCCAAAAATAATGAAGCAGAGTATGGCTGGAAATTATCTCCTTTTCTTTGAAAGCAGATGGATAAAGACAAACATCACAATTCCTGAAGAAAACTTTGGAGTGTTAAGCAGTCCTTTAGACAGGTCACCCTCTGAGGGTTTGGAGGGAGGACTACAAAACAAGTATAAGACTTGTGGTAGCCGGCAAAGCTGCAGCCCTGCTGGTGCTCGTAACTCCTGCGCGGCCTTGCCTGCTTTTCCCCAAAAGGACGAGGAAAACATGCTAAGGGACTACAAGCTTGTTCATAGCAAAGGAAGTCAAAGTTGAATGCAACATGAACGGAGAACTGCTATCCAACACAGAGAGTAAGGAGCTGCACAGGAATGAATTAGGTCCTTTCCACCTTTTCTTTATTCATGAAGTCTTCTACCATGAGCTTACCCCAAATGAGAATCTTGGAGACCAACCCATTTACACAGTTCTGAGACCACCCTCACGTCTTCCTCAGTTCAGACACCTCCAGCCTGCTGTACTACACACAGAGCTGACCTCCTTCATAGCCAGAACTCACATCTAACTCACATCTGTTCTCTCCTCCCCCCGCAGCACTCTCATTATAGTTACAGCTCTTTTCCATCAGTTACAAAAGGGAAACTTATAACCTCAGGCTGTGACTAACCTCAGAAACTTCCATCATTACTCAGCCTTGACGGCAGAGATGTTGGGGAGTAGCCACTGGCTCTGGGTCACTGTAGGTTGGCACTGGCAGTTCTTACTGCCCAGCTGGAAAACAAGGGCAACGGTAATGATGACCATCTAGTTCATTCCTCAGTAGCTCCACCTGGTACTTGCGCAGCTGCAATTGCAGCAGTGGAGCAAAACAGGGAAGCTCTTGAGCACCAGAGAAGATGGAGCTCACAGAAAAACACACTAACAAAAGGGCGGTAAGTGGGAAAGTGAAAGGGTTTTCAGTTATGTGGTTAATGCTTTCAACCACAAATGATGAGAAAAATCCCTAAGTGGCAAAAAGCCCCCAGCAGTCTGAGGCAAAGGTAGGAGCAAAACTGGCTAGAGCCAAATAAAGTATTTTCATACCTCTCCTCATTCAAAAATGGCCTATTCAATGCAAAAGCAAGATGGAAAGTACAATCCTGGCTGTTGACTCTTTGCCCGCAGCTTGTTTGGGGATGAAATTCAAGCAAGAAAAGAGCACCGTTTTCGTTTCAGATGTCAGGCAATCAGCAAGGGGCAATATACTGTCAGCCAAGTCTTTCAGACCCCACCAGCTGCCCAGGGAAGGCAGCACCAGCACTGAGGTATTTTCCTTCAGTTCCATCATTGCTGTTCCAAGTGCTTCTGGATTTTCTCCACTTGTGAAATGTCTGAGGCAATCTGGGCTACTACAACTACAAAGCTTGTATCTGCTGGTTCTGCACAGGTGCTTTAACTCAGATTAGTCCCCAGACATGAACACTACAAGTGTTCATCATCTAAGAACACAGCTACTTACAAATACTAATATTCTTGGGATTTTATCATTGCCACCTCTACATCAGCCACCTTCCAACTCCGTTTCTCATCCCTGTTTCTTTTACTTTGCTGCCTCCTTCCCCAAAACCTCTTACTGATTGCCTCTAAACCCCTTTTCATTATCTACTTGCTCCTCAGGAACCATCTGGTCTCCCTGCCACTCACCTTGGTCCTGATCTGTCTAGTCATTCTGCAGTTAATTTTTCATCCCTCTAGGCTGCCAAGATGCTCTGCTCTTGGCCACTGGCTGGATGAGACACTTCAGCCTCTTCCCGTCAATAAGCAAAGAAACATTCAGCAGTTTTTGTCACCTGGAACTGGATGGGGAATGCACGACATAATCGTTGCAGTGCCTTTTAACCTTTGTTGACTCTGCAAAAACTTCCATATCTCTGGGAACTTGTTCTGCTAGTATTTGCCACCCTCGCTGAGATCACCTGCTCAAATCTAGCACAACTATGTTCTTTCCTTGTTGGGAGCTGATGACGAGAGAGCTCTCTTACAGGCGCTGACTGACTTCCTACTTGACAACTTAAGGAATAACTGCACAATGAGTTACATGGAATTAATCTAGGACTAACATCATGGAAGTTTAATAGGAAACAATGTCCGTCTGTGTACAAACCCAGGAGCTAGAGGAGCATAATGAGGTTCCCGTGATCCAAGAGGAGGTGGTCAGAGCCTTGCTAGCCCAACTAGACAGCCACAAGTCTATGGGGCTGGACGGGATTCATCCTAGGGTACTGAAGGAGCTGGCGGATGTGCTGGCCAAACCCCTTTCCATCATCTTCCAACAGTCCTGGAAGACTGGGGAAGTCCCACTGGACTGGAGGCTGGCTGATGTTGTGCCCATCTACAAGAAGGGTCGCAGGGAGGACCCAGGGAACTCCAGGCCTGTCAGTCTGACCTCAGTGCCAGGGAAAGTCATGGAGCAGGTGATCTTGAGTGCTATCATGAAGCACATGCAAGAGAACCGGGTGATCAGGCCCAGTCAACATGGGTTCACAAAAGGCAGGTCTTGCCAAACTAACCTGATCGCCTTCTATGACAAAGTGACTCGGCTGCTGGATGAGGGAAAGGCTGTGGATGTGGTCTTCCTGGACTTCACTAAAGCCTTTGACACAGTTTCTCACAGCATTCTGCTTGAGAAACTGTCAGCCTCTGGCCTGGACAGGCACACACTCTCCTGGGTGGAAAACTGGTTGGATGGCCGGGCCCAGAGAGTGGTGGGAAATGGTGTGAAATCCAGCTGGAGGCCAGTGACAAGTGGGGTTGCCCAGGGCTCAGTGCTGGGTCCAGCCCTGTTCAATGTCTTCATCAATGACCTGGATGAAGGCATCGAGGGCACCCTTAGCAAGTTTGCGGAAGACACTAAGCTGGGTGGAAGTGTCGATCTGCTGGAGGGTAGAGAAGCTCTGCAAAGGGATCTGGACAGGCTGGACCGCTGGGCAGAGTCCAATGGCATGAGGTTTAACAAGGCCAAATGCCGGGTCCTGCACTTGGGGCACAACAACCCTGTGCAGTGCTACAGACTAGGAGAAGTCTGGCTAGAAAGCTGCCTGGAGGAGAGGGACCTGGGTGTGTTGGTTGACAACCGACTGAATATGAGCCAGCAGTGTGCCCAGGTGGCCAAGAAGGCCAATGGCATCTTGGCTTGGATCAGAAACGGTGTGACCAGCAGGTCCAGGGAGGTTATCCTCCCTCTGTACTCGGCACTGGTGAGACCGCTCCTCGAATCCTGTGTTCAGTTCTGGGCCCCTCACCACAAGAAGGATGTTGAGGCTCTGGAGCGAGTCCAGAGAAGAGCAATGAAGCTGGTGAAGGGGCTGGAGAACAGGCCTTATGAGGAGCGGCTGAGAGAGCTGGGGTTGTTTAGCCTGGAGAAGAGGAGGCTGAGGGGTGACCTCATTGCTCTCTACAACTACCTGAAAGGAGGTTGTGGAGAGGAGGGTGCTGGCCTCTTCTCCCAAGTGACAGGGGACAGGACAAGAGGGAATGGCCTCAAGCTCCGCCAGGGGAGGTTTAGGCTGGACATTAGGAAAAAATTCTTTACAGAAAGGGTCATTGGGCACTGGAACAGGTTGCCCAGGGAGGTGGTTGAGTCCCCTTCCCTGGAGGTGTTTAAGGCACAGGTGGACAAGGTGCTGAGGGATATGGTTTAGTGTTTGATAGGAACGGTTGGACTCGATGATCCGGTGGGTCTCTTCCAACCTGGTTATTCTGTGATTCTATGATTCTGTGAAACAAAGGGGGCAGAACACTGAGGTTTCAGATCTAACCCATAACAAACAATGCAATTGTCACTACAATTTCCAACACAGAAGAAAAGGGAGCAGGAATACTATTCAGTCCCCTATAAAAGAACTCTAGGCATCTGTCAAGTGCAGAAGATTGTTAAGAAGGACAATAAATATGAAGTTAACATGTATTTTTCTTGCCTCTCTCTTTTATACTGAAAAATTGCATTCAGGAACTATGAGAGGCACTGGATATGTGAAGCACATGGCTTCCAGCTTGTGGGCATCTAAGCATCCTGTTGATCACTTGCATAAGTCCAAGAAGAACAGTAGTTAAGTCAGCTACACTCCAGCTCAACTTTGTCTACATCCAATTCCTGATCTGGAGGCTATCCCCTCAGCAGCAAGGGAAAAACATGGCTTTTCTGGCTCATTCTGGTTACCACTCAACAAGTCATTTCAGTCACAGGCTCTTTGCTAAAAAAGAATCAGTCATGGGCCTGGATCTTTTAGTGATGATAAACTGCTTACGTAAACTCAAGTATGTGCCAGAAAATGGTTAACAGAAGGTAGGATTTCTGCTATTGATAGCTTTCTGTAAAACAGGGAACAATTAACAGCCCTCAAATGGATCCCAAAATAGCTAAATGATACTGCTGATACCAGTCCAGCTCGATAAAGTAGGAGCCTTTTAAACTCCCTTCAGTCTTCTTGAACCTCTGCTTCTAGAAGTTACTCCAGGTTTCTTGTCATTAAAATTATAATCTTTGGCCCACAGCATATTGCCCAAATTGCTCCTTCACCAAGTATCAGCTAAATTATAAACTGAAATTCCATTGAGAAACGAATAGATCCTTTTGTTTGTGACGGCACTTGAAGCCTGCTTTAAATAAAAGCAGCATATTGAACTCGCAGTTCCAAATCCAGCATCTCCCAGTGAAGGAGTGCACATGGAAAAATAACCCATCATTTAAGCCTGAAGCTAAATGAGTAACTACTTTCTCTTTGGATCATGTCTCTAAGTATCCTTACTCTGGGATCCACTGCAGGGAGAGCAGGCTAGACCCCAGAAAGGTGGAAAAAGTGAAATGTCATTGGTTTTGAAACTAAGAGGAGATATTTTTTGCTGCTAGATGTGTCATACCCACTTCCACACAAACAACTGCTATAAAAACCATCAGAGAAGAGAAGTTTGGCGCGCTCAGTAGCAATTTTAAGTACCTATTTTAAGAGTAACAGTACCAAGTTAGCTTATTCACAGCTTGACTGACCTTTCAGATACATACCTGGGCAGATCTAGCAATCTCATTTCTGAATAGTCTTCCAGATAATTCCTAACATTTAAAAACTGAAGTACTGTTTGGATCACTATCTAAAAACACTTAGCACATACTAACAGAAACTGGGCAGGCGGGAGAGGGCTAGAAATCATGAAGCTGACTATAAATTTTATATTATACAACCTTCCTGATGCACAAGTGGCTGTGATAACACCTGGATCATGGACCAGCCTTCCCATTCAGCGCAACCGATGTTGTCATTCCACATTCAGAGCTTCCCAGTGCTACTGAATCCCTCACGAAAGGTTATTTCTAGTTTCATTGCACTTTCAAACCCTGTTTGCTATAGGATTTTAGACTAATATTTTATTGCTTTACTAGGAAAATGTATTGAGGAATTCTTTTTCTTACTGAATAGATTTTTATTTTTAGGAAATTATTTAACTATTTTGGTATGTAATGACAAATATATAACAGAGACACGTATATAAATATGAGAGGGTTGTGCGACTGGTTGCCTTTGAACTACTGTAATTCAGTTAAAGACAGTACAGTACTGCACATCACTTAGAACGTTAATTTTCCACTATAAGTTTCACCCCAACCTATGTTTGAGCAGTCGTAGTACCAACCCTTAGAGCGGCCAACTGCACTATCATCGTGACTTATTTTAACACGCATTTTCCTTTACATTTTGTGAAAGGACAAGACTCCCAAATATACCATCCAGAGCATTCAGGATCTAGGGGGAAAAGATGAAATCCTGCAACACTTACCACCAAACACATCTCCGTTCTGGTAGTTTTTCCCCTTCTGAGTTTCCTCTTCGTTTTGAACAGTAGAAACATGCTTGGCGGAGGCACAGCCCATAGCTTCATTCAGACAGCTCCAGCTGGACCGAACCACAAATCATGTCTAGAGACGCACGCTCATTGTTTGAAAAATAATCCACTTTCCCACGTGGCTGTCGAGACACTTTAACCTAAAGATGGCAAAAAGAGAGGAAAATATTGACAAAAGGTAACCTCTAAATGCAAAGCTTCAAGAAGACAAATAATAGGGTTGTGAAGAGAATTACAAAAGCACACAACACAGGTTTTTTGGGGGGAAGAAGATGAAAAAAACACAATATCTGTTCCTTTTATCAATCTACCCATCAAGCCAGATTTCTTACAAAGTGTTTTAGTGTTTAAGAGCTGCTAATTGCAAGTGCTCAGACAAAATACCCCCCTAAATCAATCAAAGATCTTATGTTAATAGATGTGAAAAGTGATAGCCAGCTGTGTTATCTTTTTCCTATGTGTTCATTACTCTACTGGATCCATAAAACCTCTGCCATTCTAAAAGGCAACTATCCCCATTTTAAGATGGAATAACACACCCTGAACAATCCAGATGTCACATAAAACAAAATGGGGAAGAAAAAGCTAGTTTATAGCTGCAATATTTTATATTGAAAAAAAATTAAAACCACACACTGTTTAATGACCAAACGGTTCTACACTCAAACAAAATCAACTTCAAAGTTGGGTGAGATGACCTGGCTTGCATTTCCACCAGCCAGCCAAACCTTTTGGGTGAGAAGAGCTAGAGGAAAATGAGAACCACCTCTTCTTGCTGGGTTGTTTAGTTCAGCTATAGCAGAAGATCATACATCCAATTTCTTAACTCATTACTTCATACTTAAAAGGACATGGCTCATTTTACTCCATGCTGACCACAAGAATTTAACAGCAGATGAAGAACACTCTCACCTAGGACACAGCAGTTTCCACCCCACCAGAAATGCGCAATCCCAAAGGAAACATTTGAGCTCAGTTCCCTGCGTGCTCAGCACGAAGGGCATGCCTGCTCGTGCAAGGCAGCAGTGTGACACGTCAGGACATGGTTTAGAAGAGCTCTGCAGCTGCCTTGGGAGGGATTTTCCTGCCCATCCCCACAGCCACAGACACAAGGTTGTGACCAGCCAGGCTGAGAGCAATTCTGCTTCTGGCCCTGCAGCCACAGGTCCTCTGACAGGCGGCTTTTACCGCGCGAGAGGAAGCCCTCTGGGTACAGAACCACTTCTTACTCGCAGACCAGCTTCCACCTTTCATCTTGCTCTGCACAGAAACATGATTTTCTCCATTTAATGACTGCATTCCAACTAAAGCACACCTTGTCTATGTGCTCAGTCCTTGCTCTGAACCCCTAACCCACCATATCACACTTGTACATGCAGTTTTCTTTATGTCCAGTATATCTCCCACATGCTTTCACCAGGTTGGAAGAGACCCACCGGATCATCGAGTCCAACCATTCCTATCAATCACTAAACCATGTCCCTTAGCACCTCGTCCACCCGTGCCTTAAACACCTCCAGGGAAGGGGACTCAACCACCTCCCTGGGCAGCCTCTGCCAGTGCCCAATGACCCTTTCTGTGAAAAATTTTTTCCTAATGTTCAGCCTAAACCTCCCCTGGCAGAGCTTGAGGCCATTCCCTCTCATCCTGTCCCCTGTCACTTGGGAGAAGAGGCCAGCTCCCTCCTCTCTACAACCTCCTTTCAGGTAGTTGTAGAGAGCAATGAGGTCTCCCCTCAGCCTCCTCCAGGCTAAACACCCCCAGTTCCCTCAGCCGCTCCTCATAAGACCTGTTCTCCAGCCCCTTCACCCCCTTCAACTGTTTTAATCTGTCTGCTTGTCAGGTGTGCAGACAAAGGTATGGACTCGATGATCCTGGAGGTCTTTTCCAACCCAGTGATTCTGTGATTCTGTATAGCCCTGCTAAGAAACAACATCACTCTCACAATTCCTGTGTGCACATCCTCATTACAATGCTATGTGTCGTAAATACCAACACGCTTGTTTTATATAAACTACATTAGCTTTTCTGAAGTTTTAGCGACACAGTGAGGGTCACAGCTGGCAATCTGTGGCATCTTCACACGTGCCCAAACAACACAGCAGCCTGCATCATGGTAACAGGGCTTCATCTTGCTCTTGGGGTAGGAAACGAAGATCCGTAAGGATTTTGAGCGTCAGCCACGCTGTGCTTGCTCAGGAGGCACAGCAAGACAGGCAGAGGTGTGGGAGATGGAGGAGAAATAGCAAACTGGCAAGGGGAACTGCTAACCGGGCTGGAAATTAAATGCGGACTCATTTTTTTAGAGGATGCAAATTTGCCTTAAGACAATAGCTTCTAATAAACCAGCTGAAACAAAGGATGGGATAAAAATGATCAAGTTTTTTTGCCAGAGACTCCCAGTTTGAGATTACAGATAAAAGCAGGAGCCTCAAGGTAAACAGAGCCTGGAAACAGTAACTTCAATCGGTGATTTAAAATAGAACCAATTACATCCCAAGGGAAAGGATGTGGGCAGCTCAGGGGCAAAGAGCAAGGGGAGACCCAGCATAACCCTAGAAAAGACAAGGAGGTGCATCCGTGGGACTGCTAACAGGTTGTATGGGGGGAAATCATCGCATGTCACACAGCCAGCATCTCTGTCACAGAACCCCAGACTTGTGCTCACAGAAGTACCTGTGGAATGGATTACACTGTTTCCATACTCAACTCTTTTTCCTCTTTTTTTTTCTCCTTCAGACTCTCAGGGACTACTTACAAAAAAGAAAAAGCTGCTTAGTAATAAAAACCAAATGTATTTCATAACATAGCAGTGGGTTGGGTTCGGGGAGGGTTTTTTTGGTGAAGTTTTATACCCAGCCAACATGCAGCAAACCAAATTGCAAAATACTTCATCCCTGATGAATCCCCCGGAGGGTGCTGGTCCCGTCACCCAGGACCGTTGAGCTGTGGAAGCAATCAAGAGCGAAAAAGGCACAGAATATGAATGCAAAAGGATAAAGCTCTTTCGGGGAGGGAAGAAAAAAATATCCACAGTCAAATCTCTCCTGCGGTATCTCGGTAGCACACACCAACCTCACTAAAAATACGGTCACGTTCAAAGGTACGCTGCAATTCAAGGAAACAAATGGGAATATAAGAACTGGAAGTTCTACCTTTTACTTTAAAGAACAGTAATCACAGCAGTATTAGAAAAAAGTACATGACTAATACTGGGATTGTGGAGGCAATTTTTGCTGGTGACAATAAACCAGGCTGAGAAAGCAACTCTAAACTGACCTCCAAGGTGAAGTCCAACACACATCTCCAGGCTCATTTCTTAGACTACTGTTAATGTAGCGCAGGGAGACAGATGATACTGCGACATGGAAAACTAACGCAACCCAGAATTAGCAGAGGATTTAAAACAAGAGAGAGAAGCAGCATTAATTTTAGAAGAGATGATATCTGAGATACGGAACCCAGTGACGCCCTCCAGTCTTATGTTGCCCCAGCCTCAGGGAAACCTCTCTCGCCCGAGTATCGAAGCCCACAGAGAAGAGGTTTGGGAATCACTCAGGAACAAGGCAATGGTCCTCATTCGATGGGATGGATGCCTGCAGCGGGTTTTCAGGACATGAAATAGCAGCAGAATAACGCAGCCATTCCTTCTCCTCCTTCACTTTCGCACAAATAGATTTTTCCCTTTTGTCTTCCTGAGCATTTGGGGGGCACACAGCTCTTTAGAAGCCAAAAATAAAAAGAATAAAAAAACCTCAAACCATTTGCAGTTCATGTTCACCACCCACCATCATTAATTATCGAGATTTGAGAGGCAATTTACAAGCTCCAATCTGCAAAACGCTAGTGAGAAAAATCTCTCCGGCAGATCAAAAGTGTCTACACCAACCCCAAATTAAATGCAGCACGGTTAAGATTAACATCTTATGCAAGGGTCAAGAGAAGACTACAGACACTCTCAGATGCTGTACTGTGTACCCCCAACTAGAAAAAAGGGAGCTCAGTTCCTGAAGAGAGGAAACGTTAAGTAATTCCTTCTTTTTGAGGCATGTCTACATTGTGCTTTTTCTTTTCCCAGCTCTTTCAACACTTCATTAATTCACTCGTCATCCCCTCACCTCTTATTTCTGACAGTTGCATCCAAGCCTGAAACCTTGGCAAAACACATTTTGCTTCCACGGTTGAAAACCAAACACTTAAGAGCGAATGGAAGGTCTCCAGTGCTCACAACGAATGTGTGTTAATTCCTCTCTTACCACAGGTGTGTTTGTTTTCATCTTTACTATACTGCAATAATCAATCTTTCAGCATCTTCAGGCTGCAGATAGATCTAAAAGTTTCCTTCCGTGTTGACCACACAGGAAATCAGGTTAAAATTTCACAAAGCTCATGTGATAAAAGCAAGGAGCTCTGTGCAACCATGAAAAAACCTTTTGCTACAAAGGAAAACCACACACCGTTTTCCTGTAATGCAACCGAGTCCAGGCAGAACCCGAGGACTTAACTGCTATTAATTACACTTATTTCCTATAAGAATCAGGCCTGTTTGATTTTCTGTTTCCCCAAAAGAATAAAGCAGCAGTGCCTCCTGAATTTAACTTCCATGAGGGTCGCTGGAAATCAGCACCTGGGAGTCCCTCACCGTGACATCTCTTCACCCTCACAACTTCTGCCAGAAAAGATGGCTTTTTGGGGTTATTTTTAACTGTCAAAAGGCAGTTTTGAGCCCAAAAGACAGAACTTTTTGCCTTTGAAGTGCACCAATGGCCTAAGAGGGGGAGCAAGAAAAAGACGTAAATTTATCTATACCATATAAACTTTGCTTCTCCCTTTTCAAATCATTCGAACCAGCACTGCTAGTGAATAGCAGAGTTACACTGAACACCAACCCACTGACTTGCTAAATGCACAGGGCAAGGTTATAGCAGAATGAGAGCTGAAAACGCTAAATACCTTGCAGTGGCTGAAGGCGAAAAAGCCAAAGTGAATAGTGAGGCTGTCCTGCTTCAAACCCACAGGCAGAACACGTTCCCTCTGCCTGTTAATACCAAAAGCCACGAAATTAGGGATTTTACCCCCTTCTATGTATTGTTTGTCTCTCTGATGCACAATTTCTGTGTTTATAATTACATTTCAGCATCCTATTAGAAACATGCTGTTCCAGCCAGTCAGGCAAACATAGCAGTAATGGTGCTGCAAGGGAAAAGAATGAGTGAAGTGCTATGAAATCAATAACACCCAAGGAAACGAAGAGAAAACACACCACGGTCTTACAGCATTTTACTCAAGCTGCACTAAAAACAACATCGACAAACTAAACCAGCCCAGTTACCTGGATGGGTGGTGGAACTGCAGTTTGCACGTGTCCTCTCTTGGGAAGCCATGCTCAGCAGAAATTCTATTTGAAGCATTCGCTTCTCAAAGAGCACAGAAGAACACTGCAATTTGACAGCTCAGGAGACTCAACAGAGAAACCACAGAAGCTCGTCTACCTAGTTTTTCCCAGCAGGGAGGGCCTGGTTTGAATTAATGCTGCTAATTCATATCATCAGGATTTTTGTTCTATTACAGGGCAGACTTTGTTCCGCTGAAGCTTATCTTACCTTTTTATCAGCAAAATTAGCCTCTTATTTTCACAGAGTCACAGAAAGGTTTGGGTTGGAAGGGACCTTAAAGAAAATCCAGATCCACCCCCTGCCAAGGGCAGGGACACCTCCCACAGGATCCGGTTGCTCCAAGCTCCATCCAACCTGGCCTTGAACACCTCCAGGGATGGGGCAGCCACCACTGCTCTGGGCAACCTGGGCCAGGGCCTCCCACTCTCACAGGAAAACATTTCTCCCTGAGATCTCATCTTAATCTTCCCTCTTTCAGCTCAAAACTGCTCCCCAGCATCCTATCCTTGCACTCCCTGTTCAAGAGTTCCTCTCCAGCTTTCCTGGAACCCCTTTCACTCCTGGAAGCAGCTATAAGGTCTCCCTGGAGCCTCCTCTTGTCCAGGCAGAACAACCCCAATACTCCCAGCCTCTCCTTACATTTGCAATCAGCACTTCTGCTGATTATTTTTAACGCAGTTATCTGCAACTGTACATTTTCAGGGTCTCATCCCCCTTTAGACCCACTGATCTATTCTAACAGCTCTACAGTAAAAAGCCCCCCAGTCACCTGACAGAGAAAATCCTGCATAATCCTTGAAAATGTACAGAAATTAGATGACAGATCCCATCAGCTCCCCCGATCTCCAGTTGTATCAATGAATCACAATCGCAAATACAACAAAAATTAATCTATCTCCCCACACAGTCACCTCTAAATATACAGCGTGGGATTATCCTACCTCACCTTGAAAAAGCACTTTTGGTCCCTCTAGCCTGCTTTGCAATATCTGCCTTGAACATACGCTCTCCAGTTACGCTGTGTGCTTCCAGCATCCATCTGGAGAACTTTCCTTGTCCCTGGGAAGTTTGGCCAAGCAAAAAGTTTGGCCAAATTCATCACTGCAGAGGAAGAGGAGAGCAGCAGCCCGCTGGCTGTCTCTGCAGCACTACAGAACTCCAAACCTGCATCCCAGGGCGTTTCCCAGGCATTTTCTACCCAAAGAGCTCAGGCAGGAGCTACTTCGTGTGCCACTTAAGTTGAAATTAAACAAACCAGCTCAGCTATGCAGAAGCCAAGGGGCTGAGATGCCAGGGACCGGCTGCTAATGTGTCAGCAAGGAAGCATTTGCCATATGCAATTCTGCTGTTTCTGTGCAATTAAAGTATAAAACAATCTAAAGAGACCTCCTTTTTTTGGAGATGAGCTAGAGAAAGAAGAAATCTTTCTTCACTAACCCAATAACACTTAAATGACAGAAGATGTGCTGCCTCTTCCATGGCTGAACCACAGCTACAGTCTCACTAAAAATCATCAGGTAAAACTAATGACAGAAGCTAACAAAGCAGCTCATTTTACTCTTGGCTTTGGGGAACAACTGTAGAGGGTTCAGGATTTCCACTGGGGATTTTTTTTCATGCTGTTCAGGGCATTTCCCACAGCAGTCCTACGTAGGTGGCACAAACAGGGGTAAAATGGGTGCACACTACAATTTGCATTCCCCAAACTACACTATCGACTGCTCCCTCCTGCTTAGCGGGGTTAGTCCTCAGGATCAAGGAGCAAACAGGGCTTTCGGTGTTGAAGGACACAGCGCCTGAATGATTGCATTTGGTTTGGTTTGGTTTGATCTAAGAGCCCTATAGGATATCCCCTCTGAGATCCCATCGTATCCCACCACACAGGTTATCCCTCAGAAACCTGAGCTGGAAGGGCAGCTGAGAAAGCAGGAGCAAAGAAGCCGCAGCAACCTCTGCCCAACAACAGGCAGCTGAAAAAACACTGGCAAGAGAGGAGCTGGGCCATGGGGAGGAAAAGCAATGCATCACTGCTCCTGTGAAATATGTTGTGATCCATCCCTTGCTTTGATGGCTTCTCCCCATCCAGCGAGGGTGCTCCCAGACATCCCCGCTGCAGGCTGAGTGCTTGTGAAAAACTGTTCCCTTGCTCCCTTCCCTCCATACAGGTTTAGGACTTGGAAATGGAGCTGTCGAAATGGGTCCAGAGGAGAATGAAAAGATAAATTAGGGTTCAGCTTGGAGAAAAGATGGCTCCAAGGAGACCTTGGAGTGACCTTCCAGTGCCTGAAGGGGCTACAAGAAAGCTGGGGAGGGAGTGTTCACAAAGGCTTGGAGTAATAGGACAAGGGCATAAATGGGTATAAACTGGAGAGGGGCAGATTTAGACTGGACATAAGGAGGAATTTCTTCACGATGAGAATGGTGAGGCCCTGGCCCAGGTTGCCCAGGGAAACTGTGGCTGCCCCACCCCTGGAGGTGTCCAAGGCTAGGTTAGATGGGCCTGGGGCAGCCTGATCCAGTGGGAGGTGTCCCTGTCCATGGCAGGGGGTTGGAACTGGATGGGCTTTAAGGTCCCTTCCAACCCAAACTATTCTATGATTCTATGATCTAGGGAGGAGCACAAGGTCATACAGCAGTCTATTCGCTGTTTCTGAAGTCAGGGAGATGAATTGCTAGCTTGAGGTCATGCAGTTGTGAAAGGTAGACAACTGAGCATGTACAAGCCAGAGGAAATAATCCTGAAAGAAAAGGGCAAATGAAGTGTTCTCCCACGCCCCCTCACAGCCGCCTGGCCACAGAGTTGAGCTCTCCCTGGGATTTTTCTGCCAAACCAATGCATGAATAGAACAGAGGAAAAAAAGAAAAAAAAAAAAAAACAAACAAAAAACCAAACAGCTGAAAACGTCAGAGCTTCACAGGAGCCAAAGCAAGGAGAGAAACTCCTACCAAGCGGGGGGAAAAAAAAATGCATTCTGCTCAGCTGTAGAAGCATTAGATGTGTAATAAATAATGGCTCCAAATGCCACTGAATACAATCGGTAGGAACTGAAATATAATAGGAATTTTTTTAAGAATCGTGCTGCCAGAACAATACGAACGGCTACAGGATAATAATTCTTGTGCATAACCAACACCAAAACATGCCAGCGGAGACATCCAAAACTGCTGAAGCTCTGCAGATGCCCATCCAGGAAGAGAAAACTGATGGGAAGAAAAGTTAATGCAACACTGTTTGATTTGCAGGAGTTAAACAAAATAATAAAAGTCCCCTGAAGAAAACAGAAATGCGGATTACAAACAACTGAGAAGGCTTAAGGAAAGCCAAAAGGATGTGTGTACATACGCTATTTGGCTGGCTATGAGGAGGGGCTGAGCAGGTAACGCTTCAAGGATGCGAATCTATCACCTGAGCTAGCTCTCCACTGGGTCTCTTGTTCATATCCAAGGACAGCAACCACAGACGTGAAAATTTCAGCCACTGCACCTTTTTCATTATCTCAAGACCAGAAGGACAATTCTGGTTCAGAACTAGTCTCCATTTTATCCTGCTATGCTCCAAGCAGGTCTTCTTTGTACTGAATCATCCTTGGGTCACAGAATCATTTAGGTTCGAAAAGATCTTTAAGATCATCAAGTCCAACCATAAACTCAACACTGCCAACTCCACCACTAAACCACATCCCTAAGTGCCACATCTACATGTTCTTTAAATCCCTCCAAGGACGGTGACTCAGCCACTTCCCCTGGCAGCAAGATCCAATGCTTGAGAACCCTTTGGGGAAGAGGCAAAGGCTGCCAATAACAGAGGCAGAAAGCTTAGTTCTTGAGAAGTATGCTGACCACGTGCAGCTGAATACAGCTCTACATTTGGGCACAACAACCCTATGCAGTGCTACAGACTAGGAGAAGTCTGGCTAGAAAGCTGTCTGGAGGAGAGGGACCTGGGTGTGTTGGTTGACAACCGACTGAACATGAGCCAGCAGTGTGCCCAGGTGGCCAAGAAGGCCAATGGCATCTTGGCTTGTATCAGAAATGGTGTGACCAGCAGGTCCAGGGAGGTTATCCTCCCTCTGTACTCGGCACTGGTGAGACCGCTCCTCGAATCCCGTGTTCAGTTCTGGGCCCCTCACCACAAGAAGGATGTTGAGGCTCTGGAGAGAGTCCAGAGAAGAGCAACAAAGCTGGTGAAAGGGCTGGAGAACAGGCCTTATGAGGAGCGGCTGAGAGAGCTGGGGTTGTTTAGCCTGGAGAAGAGGAGGCTGAGGGGAGACCTCATTGCTCTCTACAACTACCTGAAAGGACGTTGTAGAGAGGAGGATGCTGGCCTCTTCTCCCAAGTGACAGGGGACAGGACAAGAGGGAATGGCCTCAAGCTCCGCCAGGGGAGGTTTAGGCTAGACGTTAGGAAAAAATTCTTTACAGAAAGGGTTATTGGGCACTGGAACAGGCTGCCCAGGGAGGTGGTTGATTCACCTTCCCTGGAGGTGTTTAAGGCACGGGTGGATGAGGTGCTGAGGGATATGGTTTAGTGTTTGATAGGAACGGTTGGACTCGATGATCCGGTGGGTCTCTTCCAACCTGGTTATTCTGTGATTCTGTGATTTCCCAGTCAGCCATCTAAAGAACTTCCACCTCTTCCTTGATAATTTGAGCTGGGCCTCAGGAGCTATTTTCACTACTTTGCCTTCTGCCTACAATGAACTCTCCTGTGTTTATTATTAAAACACTCAAACATCACTCCTTTTCCAATTCAATGTCCACTGCACTAAGATGTTCAAGGCCTTAGTTATCGGATACTATCACTGGCATAGGGGGCCAAGACACAACACATACATACCTTTCCACAGCTACAAAGAACTCCTAAATCCATCTCAGCAGCCTTCAAACCTATAATATTTTGACCTACCACTGATATTTGTGCAGAAGCCACTTGAAAACGGTCACGTTTCAACAGTGCTTATACTCGACAGCATGGCATTGTTTGGGGTCTTTGATAACCCCTCTAGAAGGATGTCATATGGCTGTGTCACATTCCTTAGGGACTCATCCTTTATCCCAAGCATATTTATTAATTTAAGAAGTATCGTAGTATTGGTTAAATTCCATTTCTAACTTTGTTCTTGCTCCAGCAAGGACTAAAAGGTGATAACTTGCCGAGCTGGATCGTCTCCACCTTCAGCTCTGCAGGTTGGTGGTGCCCAACCAGATCAGGTCCAGGAGGACCATTTCACCGCCCAGGGTCCATGACTCCTTGTGACAGTGAAACTTGAACACAGCTGCATCCAGAGTTAAAAGGCAGCCAACCAACAGCTGTACAATGTTCAGCTTCTTGGCCCCTTTACTCCCACATTTAGCTTTTTGCACATGAAAATAGCAGCTGCTTTCCTGGGAGTAAACTCTGCAATATCTTTATAACCTTCCTCTCCCCCTTTTAGCCTCAAGTGTGAGGAGGATTTTGTTTTAAAATTAGAAAAAGAAATATGATTATGAACTCTAACAGCAGGCAGGCTCTCTTGGCTAAGTTTTTGTTACATTAGGAAAGCAATACTGAGACCAAATTAAAAAAACATTGAATTTGATATTGAGAAAAAGAAGAAAAAGAAAAGGAAGACAGGACTGTCAAAGTATTGCAAGCTGTAGTACTTCTCCTAAAGCCAACACTCAAAGTTACAGTTTACCAGAAGCTTAATCAAACCATTCCCATCAGAGCAAAGCAGGACAGGGTGAAGCAGTCGTCTTTTGGAGTGTGAAGCTGACGCTGAGCCAGCCACTGGCCCAAAAGGCAAAAACTGGTTTTGGATGACTAACAAAATCCTTCAGCCTGTGGGACAGACAGAAAGCTTGCCAGTGACAAGTGGGGTTCCCCAGGGCTCAGTGCTGGGTCCAGCCCTGTTCAATGTCTTCATCAATGACCTGGATGAAGGCATCGAGTGCACCCTTAGCAAGTTTGCGGACGACACTAAGCTGGGTGGGAGTGTTGATCTGCTGGAGGGTAAGGAGGCTCTGCAAACGGATCTGAAGAGGCTGGACCGCTGGGCTGAGTCCAACGGCATGAGGTTTAACAAGGCCAAATGCCGGGTCCTGCACTTGGGGCACAACAACCCTATGCAGTGCTACAGACTAGGAGAAGTCTGGCTAGAAAGCTGCCTGGAGGAGAGGGACCTGGGCGTGTTGGTTGACAGCCGACTGAATATGAGCCAGCAGTGTGCCCAGGTGGCCAAGAAGGCCAATGGCATCTTAGCTTGTATCAGACATGGCGTGACCAGCAGGTCCAGGGAGGTTATTCTCCCTCTGTACTCGGCACTGGTGAGACCGCTCCTCGAATCCTGTGTTCAGTTCTGGGCCCCTCACCACAAGAAGGATGTTGAGGCTCTGGAGCGAGTCCAGAGAAGAGCAACGAAGCTGGTGAAGGGGCTGGAGAACAGGCCTTATGAGGAGCGGCTGAGAGAGCTGGGGTCGTTTAGCCTGGAGAAGAGGAGGCTGAGGGGAGACCTCATTGCTGTCTACAGCTACCTGAAAGGAGGTTGTGGAGAGGAGGGTGCTGGCCTCTTCTCCCAAGTGACAGGGGACAGGACAAGAGGGAATGGCCTCAAGCTCCGCCAGGGGAGGTTTAGGCTGGACATTAGGAAAAAATTTGTCACAGAAAGGGTCATTGGGCACTGGAACAGGCTGCCCAGGGAGGTGGTTGAGTCACCTTCCCTGGAGGTGTTTAAGGCACGGGTGGACGAGGTGCTAAGGGACATGGTTTAGTGTTTGATAGGAATGGTTGGACTTGATGATTCGGTGGGTCTCTTCCAACCTGGTTATTCTATGATTCTCATGCACAGGTCCCTTAAATCCCAAAAAAGCTCGACAAGCAGCCCACAGCTGCTTAGCTCTTTGCTGGAGGCCTGGTCACAGACACAGCCCAACTGGCCCTGGTCTGCCACAACCCACCCTCAGGCAAAAATCATCCCACTTTGTTAGGTTTTTTAAATAAATTTTTTTTTAGCTTTTTTCCTTCCCTTTTTTTTTAAGACAGCACCATGAAAATTTTAACGTAACATACACAAGTCCCATCCACCTCCCTAATCCTGGCTTTCTCTTTTGCAATGCTGAAAGCATGCACAATAAAAACACTCTTTTTTCCTTCCTCTACTCTAAACAATGTGATTGTACCACACAAACCCAGCTTTTAAACAGTGCAGCTACATGGCCCCGAGAATAAAACAATGGTGCACAAAGTCCTGTGCTCCTTCCCAATCCCACAAGGGTGGATGGTCTTGGCTGAGCAAAAACCCTGGAACCGCAAGCTGGTTTGATGTTATTTAGAAACCATATCACTGAGTCCAGTTCCCCAGAAGAGCATTTAACTCCAAACAACCAAACTGTAAATGCTGGTGTCATTTATAGCACCTGTAAATCATACATGGTCAGACAACTGATAAACACAGCCTCATGAAAATCAGCTCCCAGAGCGATATGCACCAAAACACCATAAATCCTTCAGGCAGGATTACTGGATTTTTCCACCCTCATGTTATAAGCAAGTTCTGCGCAACTAAATTACGATGCTGTAGCTGAGCTCTTACCAATTATATTTAAACAGACTATTTAAAGGTGCCTACAGCCCACTGCAAAAAACGTCATTAGGATAGAGACAGCGGAAAAGCATCAATCCCAGAAGCTAATAACAGGATTCTTCTCTCTTCACCTTGTTTCTCTTTGAATGCATTTTTTATAACTAAAAAATTACATGACGAATAGCCACTGTTTTGTCATCTACACTGAATCATGGAATAGATATGTCAGTGCTCATAAATAAACTGTACTTCATTGAGGTGAAGTTCTGATCTTCGAAACTCCAAAGACTAAATTCATAAAACAAACGCAAGAGACTGCAGCTAAAAACCAGCAAGGACAGAAATAGTATTTCTGGTTCATCAAGGCTTTGTGCAGAAGGACATGGGGAGAAGAAGTTCTACATGCAAAGGCCATAACGTAACACTCTCTCAGAATCACAGAATCACAGAATAACCAGGTTGGAAGAGACCCACCGGATCATCGAGTCCAACCGTTCCTATCAAACACTAAACCATATCCCTCAGCACCTCGTCCACCCGTGCCTTAAACACCTCCAGGGAAGGTGATTCAACCACCTCCCTGGGCAGCCTGTTCCAGTGCCCAATAACCCTTTCTGTAAAGAATTTTTTCCTAACGTCCAGCCTAAACCTCCCCTGGCGGAGCTTGAGGCCATTCCCTCTTGTCCTGTCCCCTGTCACTTGGGAGAAGAGGCCAGCTCCCTCCTCTCCACAACCTCCTTTCAGGTAGTTGTAGAGAGCAATGAGGTCTCCCCTCAGCCTCCTCTTCTCCAGGCTAAACAACCCCAGCTCTCTCAGCCGCTCCTCATAAGGCCTGCTCTCCAGCCCCCTCACCAGCTTTGTTGCTTTTCTCTGGACTCGTTCCAGAGCCTCAACATCCTTCTTGTGGTGAGGGGCCCAGAACTGAACACAGGATTCGAGGAGCGGTCTCACCAGTGCCGAGTACAGAGGGAGGATAACCTCCCTGGACCTGCTGGTCACACCGTTTCTGATACAAGCCAAGATGCCATTGGCCTTCTTGGCCACCTGGGCACACTGCTGGCTCATATTCAGTCGGTTGTCAACCAACACGCCCAGGTCCCTCTCCTCCAGGCAGCTTTCTAGCCAGACTTCTCCTAGTCTGTAGCACTGCATAGGGTTGTTGTGCCCCAAGTGCAGGACCCGGCATTTGGCCTTGTTAAACCTCATGTCATTGGACTCTGCCCAGCGGTCCAGCCTGTCCAGATCCCTTTGCAGAGCTTCTCTACCCTCCAGCAGATCAACACTTCCACCCAGCTTAGTGTCATCTGCAAACTTGCTAAGGGTGCACTCGATGCCTTCATCCAAGTCATTGATAAAGACACTGACCAGGGCTGGACCCAGCACTGAGCTCTCATCGCATTATTTCACTGTGCAATAAAAGTGGAGGTTTTCCTATTTATGACACAGCCATCGCCACCCTGGAAGAAGTTTTTCAATACATCGAATCCCCACGGCGCCACAATGCAGAGAGAAAAAACGCTTTAACTGCAGCCAGAGCAACGAAAGCTTGGTTTGAACCCTGTCGTATGAGCTCACAAGCAAACCAAGCAGTGTGAGAAGCAGTTTTGATAAAGAATGAGGCTCAACAAGCCCAAGTGCAAGGTCCTACACCTGGATCGGGGCAATCCCCGATTTAAGTACAGGGTGTGGAATGATGTGATTGAGAGCTGCCCTGCAGAGAAGGACTTGGGGTGGTGTTCAGGGCCAGGCTGGATGGGCCTTGGGCAGCCTGATCCAGTGGGAGTTGTCCCTGCCCGTGGCAGGGGAGGTTGGAGCTGGATGCTCTTTAAGGTCCCTTCCAACCCAAACTATTCTATGATTCTATGAAATCTGCTTTCTTTTACCAATGCCATTCCACCTCCTCACAGCAGGTTAAGGGAATGACAGACTGCTTCCTGGGGTGGAAGAGACCCTCTCAAGTCCCCAAAAACACTGGAAAAGGAGAAAAATGCCATGGCAATAAGGGAAGAAGTGATGGAGTTGCTCGGCAACTCTGACAGCCTAGCTGAGTGAAAGAAATTAAAAGTATAAGGATGAAGGAATTAAGCAAAGAAACTTTCTTTTCTACAGGGTTCTCAGCTAATGTGAATTGCATCACTTGGATGACTTTCGTAGGGCTAAGTCAGCCCGTGCTGGCTGTGGCACAGCTGTCAGCATCACCCAGTGAAGAAATAAAGCAGAAAAAACCCTAGGGAAAATCACCCTGATTGCTTTGAGGGTCTACGTTGAATGCACACAAAGCTGCTGCCTGGATTTCACTATCCAAGTGCCAACAACTCCCTTCAGACATCCCAAACACAGAGTTTCTCAGAAAGCACCCAAGATCAATCTTTAAATACCGCCAGGATGCAAAACCAGGAACAGCAACTCCTGGGGTGTTTGCCAGCCGGCGTGCACAGACGGTACCAGCTGGAACGGAAGCTGAAGCCCTATCGGCTTGGTTTCCCCTCTTTTTTTAGGGAATAAAAAGATCTTAAACAGACCTCTGAATTCAAAAGACAAATGATAATGTTAAATGTGACTGGAGGAATGATGGGGCTGTTTGCACAGTCCAGGATTTAAAGCTGGGCTTACTGACAACCTCCTGTCCTCGCTCTGGGTAACCCGCTTCCCAGGATCATACCGATGCCCAAAGAGAAACTCAATAAAACAAAGAAGTCACCTGATATAAACAAGAGTTTCTGTAGATATATTGGCTTAAAAAAAAAATTAAAGCATCGATTTTTTGCTGTTATTTGACACAGAAGATCAATCTGCATGTGACCAGCACATTTCAGTCTATAACTTAACTGACAGAAGGGTAATGGAACATTAATCTTCATTTAAGGATACTTAAATGTCTTATTAGGAAGAAAAAACAGGATCTGATTTTATGTAAGCTCAAGTACAAATTCAGAGGATATTAATGGATCCTCTACTGCTGTATAAAACCCAAGCCTGGGATTTCAGAGCACACCAATTTTTCAGAAGCCGGGAAGTGGGTAATAACAATTTCTACACAATTAAAACCACCATTTTTGTGTTTTTGCTGTGGCACTCAGCTTTCCTAAGGGTTTGTGAGTGAAAAGCCAGTCCAGGCTGGCGATTTCCCCACTGAGCCCCAAGGGTTTCACTCCCTGCGAGCGGCCACACACCCACGTGGAATACAAATGACACGGGACAGCACATCTGGGAAGCAAAACAAGGGGCTCCCACACCAGCGAGCAGATTGCAGGCAGGAACCTCACCTCCAGCAGGAGCAAACTCTGTTTATTTTAGCAAATTGAATGGAAGACAAAACAAATACATTGCCCCAATCGCTTCTCACCCAATGCACAGCCAGCAGCTAAAATGGGTGAGTTACAGGCAGCATTCGAGGTGCAGAATGTGCCCGGGACATTTCCGACTCCCCAAACACTAGATGTTTGACTTATTCAAAATTTAGTAGGAAAAAATATTCCATTTTCCATGCGAGCTTGCCAGAGGGAGAAGCAGGAAACACTCTGGAATGACCTTGAAAATTACACATTGATCAGCCTTCCAAATCCAAATTAATGACAGTGTTTAAAAACAACCAGAGAAACACGTTAAATCAAAATATTTTAACCTAGTTTCAATCAAAGAAGTCGATGCACTCGGTTTCTTGGGATAAACAAAACATCCTTGTTATTTGAACGTTCAAAAGCCACCGAAAGCCTCTTGGTGGGACTTTATTGCAGAACTCTAGCAAGTTATTTGGAAGGAACATTGGATTGTCACTTCGTCTGCAAAAGGGAAATGGAGAGGTGGGAAGCGGAGAGATGGAGATCCCTACAAGGGCAAGTTTGGCCTCGAAAGGCTTTACTGAATGTCAGCACGACAAAACAAGTCCTACAGGAACCCTTCCAGAGCAAGAGCCTAACTCAGGAGAGCTGAGTGTTCCTACAGCCTGCCTGCCTTCAATTAGCCCTCACTAATTCTCCTCCAACCACCTAAGTAATAAACTTCAATACTGAGAAAAAACAAAATGAACCAAAAAAACACAAACCAAAGCCCCACATCAGCGTTCTTTGTTAAATACAAAGATGAGCTAAACTACATCCCCAGAAAACAGTGGCCAGGGTAGTGCTATACGTGATGGGTGGCACTAAATTGTGCAAATTAATCAAGACTAGAGAAAACTGCGAAATCCCAAGGGACAGGAGAAAAGCCAGACAATTAAGCCGCCTGACAGTGGAATAAACTTATCTTGACAAGCACAAGGTAACACAGATTAGCAGGAATAATGTACAACTGTGACCCGGGCTTCACTGTAGACAGCTCAATGACAATATATTGTTGGCATTCGGAAAACACTGTGAAACGTGACAAAAAAATAACACAGAACGGTATGTCAGCACTGTAATATTTTGGGTTTTGCCTTCATTTGATTATTTACCATAGGATGTTCGGCATATTGAATTAAAATATACTAGAAAACCCTTACATCAAAACAGTAAAGAGATTAATTTGTACTGATAAAGCCAGGTGACGTATTACCGATATTCAATTTTTTTTTGGTGATCCGGATTGTCTCTCGCAATCGTCCTCACACATGCTTTGTTTATACACATGAACAGTCAACCAGCCCTCCTCCCAGAAGGCTTCACCCTGATACCCTGCGAATTCGGTGATTCTCTCACCATTTCTACAAAACCCTCTTGAAGGCATAACACCATTTTCACAGCAAGTTTCAGTCAGTGGAAAACACTTGGAAGAGCTGTCATTATGTGGCATAATAATATGCAAGACGGTTCTTGCACACGATGCCCGTCTCTTACATAATCTCAGATGAAGAGCCTGAGAGTGTCTTGTTACTGTGCACCATGCAGACCCATGAGCTGCAGCTCCTCTTCCCTGGTTTCTACAGTCCAGGGTAACTCACTTATAAAGATTTATTTTTCATGCCTAGCATAAGAGACTCCATATGCACATTCAGATGCATTCCCTAGCAGGGAAGAATTTATGTTCTTCAACAGTAACGCAGTCAGCTTATGCTACCAGACAGCTCCTTGCTAACATCCCTTCATTAAGTCTTCAACTCAATGCTAAGCTTTTCCCATTCCATGAGCTGCCCTGTCATAGATGTTCTCCCTGTAAACAGGAAATGTAGTTTAGATGAGGAGGTTCAATTGAAATAACAGAGCAAAAAGGACTGAAAAATAATCCTGAATCCTTACTCCCATTTCCCTAGACTCCAGGCAGCACATTCTTCCCCCTTGGATCACCTCCTGTTGCTCCCACACAACTAGCCCATACATTTTCACTCATCCCGCAATAAGAGTTAACTGAATTTCCTACTTTCAAGAGTATTTTGGACTGGCTTTTTAGCCTAGAAAAACTCTGGAGCAAACCTCCAGATTGGCTTTTTTTTTTTTCTCCTTAGACTTTTTATGTTCATTAGATGTTTCATAAGAAGTACTGCCTGCTAGAGGTCAAAGCCCAGTCATCTTCATCTTCCCTGGACACCTCAATGCTTGGTTTGGAGAGAAAAATTTGTGTCTTCCAACTCCTCAAGGTAAAACTGGGCAAATTTAGTACCAACTGAATGAAGAACTGAGCAGAAGCTGTGCTACAGATGATCAGGCTCTGTGGCAGAGGCTGCAACACCAGGGCTCGTGTGGTGAATATCATCCCTGAATACACATTCATGTTCTCCTCTACACCCTTCCCTTTGGCACAAATACACATACCTTTGTGTTTCAAAACCAAGATTCCTAAAACGATCTGTCCTTACCTCATTTCCACCTCCCATGGTGCCAGGCTTCCCCAGCAAAAACAGATTTAACAACACTCTGTGCTAGAGCTTCTACCGGCTTGTTTTGAGGACAGAAAACATCTCTTCAACATCGAAACTGGTTTCTAGAGTTGCTGTAAGGCAAGCTTTAAAACCATTTTTCTGTTAATTATCCTAACAGTGTTTTAAAAAAATCCTTTTCACAACTGTTGCAAATACTTGCTATGATTATAAAAGCTACATTTATTTATTGCCTTTAACTTAGCCCTCAAGGGACCTTGATTAATATTAATCCAAATGAGACCTCCCTCTGTAAATAATATTGCACAGCACTTCTAAATTACAGTAAGTAGGATATTCTATTGTTCTGCAGTTTTCTTCCAAGGAGACGGATATAAATGCTTGCAGGATTGGAAAAGCAGAGAGGGGGACAAGCCCACAATCCTTGCATCATAAGCGTGTCAAACTTTCCCAGACTTGCCATGACTCGAGATGAATTTTCTGTAAACCCGGGAAACTTCATTTCTGACAGAAACAACCCAAGCCTTCAGACTGATATAATTTCTTCTCGACACCAAGCAACAGACAGCAGCCTCTGCCGAGTTTTGTTCTAATGGTTTGGGTTAAGAAACAGCCATGAAATCACAGCAGAATTCCAGCAACACAACGCCAAACAAAGCAAGAGCAGCATCCTACCAGGGCTGTGCCTGCCACACTGCTTCCAAACATCAGATTAAAAATATAAAGTACTGTTAACACATTTAACAGGCTGGCTGAGCATCAGATTCAAGTTTTAAGACACTTCTTGCAACAGAGCAAAGATCTTCAGTTGCAGCTGATAATAATATGGGTTTTAATTAAAACACAGTTGTCCAAGAGCATCGTTTTGGTACCTGGTACAAAGAGGGTGACTTTTCTCATTGTACTGATCAGAAGTTGTTTGGTGGGGATTGCTTAACAACTAAGCATTTGTTACACACTGAGGATATCCTTATTATGCAAAGCAAAACTTTTCACACTCTACACTACAAAAGCCTTTAAAGCGGGAGATGAGCACAAAGTACAAGCACTGAGAAACCTACGGTAAAAAACTGTGTGATAGAGTTTCAGATACTGCTGGCATCCTTACCTAACAGGAGGCTTCCACTGTCAGACCTTCATGTTACAGTGAATGGAAAAACATATGTGAAAAAGTGAAATAAATAAACTGATAAAATTGCTTATGCCATTCATATGCACCATCCATCCTATTCCTTCCAGAAAATAAACAGCCAAACAATTACTTCTAGTAACACAGCACAAGAGCAGTTCAGCTTGAAGTCATAAAAAAAGCTATTTCAGGGCTTTGCTTGTTTTGTTTGCATTTTTTACCCCCACTTTAAATTTTGCTCGGACCTGCTGAGCAGCATCTTGTTTTCTTGCTTTAGGTAACAAAAAAGCACGTGGAGTTTGGCTGAAGTTCTCACACAGCTTCTTTCTGCACAAAAACATTTGCCTCTGAGCACTCGTACTTTACACTCTTGAATTGCGTTGCTTTAGTCCCTACCAACAACAGCCCTTCTGAAGGTGAAGAAATAGTCACCAAGGACCTCCCCGCATCTTGCCTGCAGATGCAGAGCTGCAGCTGCTCCGAACGGAATGGCTTGTTGGAAGCAGATTATTTCCAAAACTGAATTTAACAACCACAAATGTCAGAGCAGCTCGTCTCATTTTACTAAATCCAATGAATTTCTAACAAAGGATGCTGATTTTGCTGATTTGGGGATGCACATTAAAGATGAAGACAAACCATAACACTGAACAAGACCAAGTGCAAAGTGATCTACTGTGCAAATAGAACCTACCCTGACTTGTCTCCCAGCAGTGGCTCGAGGAGGACGGAGCTCACACTGGGATCCCCACTCTGTGCCAGTCGACCACATCCACGCTGCTTCTGAAGCTCTTGAAGGATGCATGGAAACAGCAGATGGCTGGTTTTGATAATCCTTTGAGACACTTCCTATTCTTTATTTGAGCATTTCTTGTGCCTGATGCTATTTTATCATTTGGTTTTCAATTTAAAATAGCTCTGGCCTGAGAGAAAGCTTCTCCAAATGCCACAGCTCACTGGAATGCTGACTCTGTTCAATGTGATTCTTGCATTACTCACAATCATCAGCAAAAGAGATGCTACAAGCACATTGCAGGATTTACACTGTAAATACCAACCCGAGTTACACAGAATCACAGAATGACCCTAGTTGGAAGGGACCCACAAGGATCATCGAGTCCAACTCCTATGCCTGCATAGGACAACCCCAAAATTCATGAATGCTTGATACAAATCAGTCCTCCTCTTACATACAGATGATGTTGGCTTAGTAAACATCTATTGTCTCTTCTTCTCAACATCACTAACGTCCTGTCTCTTTTTGTTTCACATTTGTTTTTAATCCTTGCACCTGAAAACACCCTTCCTGTTGTCTCTGAGTCTTTCCCACCATAACTTGCAGCACAATCGCACCATTCTCCATCACAGGTATGTGATGAGAGACCAACCACATCGATCACAGCATGGGTTATAACCTGGTGGATTTTCTATACATGTCTGTACGCTCTGTAAAAACCCCTCTTCTAGCACAGCACAGGCAAGAGAAAAATTCCCCTAGGATTGAGGGATTCTCCCTGCAGCTAATTATATTGTATTACCCAAAAATATTTTAATTGTTTCACTGCAGGTGAAGAGAAACCTTGCCTTCAGCAGAGAGCCTCTGATCCAGCCTTGTGACATGAGGTAGGTTTCCTTGCAACGCCACCCAAACACATTTGACCGGCACTGACCCCAGAAACGGCTGCATCGTAAATCTTCAGCATTAATAAAGTTGCTTTAACACTTCGCTCGGTGAGAATTTGACAGCCTGGGCAGTCAGATAGGTGGACTTCTCTCTTCTTGAGCAACCAAGCAGTGAAAGGGCACTCCTCTGAGTTTCAGAGCTCAAATCCATGTGAAACGGCTCGTGCAAACCCATGCAGAGCAGAACTGGGAGCAATGCTGCACTACACAACACTTCTCTTGTGAAAATGTGGTTCCTCTGTGCGTCCTTAACAGCCCAAAAATTTGCCATGCAAAAATGGAAATCTCCACTAATCCCCCAGATCAAAGAGAAGCTTAAAGCTTTAAGGATTCAGCTATCCTAGGAATGACGTTCTTACAGAATTGTATACATGTTAGACTCATTCTCTTATGATGTTTTTTTTTCAATGGCATTTAAAAAGAGCCAGTACACTAGTTTTGTCCTTTAAAATGGCAATACACTGCATTTGAAGTCTGACAGTTTTACACAAATTATGTACTTAGTGCTTGGACAAAAAGATCACGAAAAATATGTAGCTTTTTTCCTTGTATAAGTGCAGATAGGATTTTTAGGAAAAAGCTGGGTTTCTGCCAAGAAAAAAAGCTCGTAGTCAAAATTCTTTGGGGCAAAAGCATCATGTCCCATTCAGCTTGTAAAACCCCAAGTATTCTTAAAGGCAAGCAAAGAGCTATGAAGCATCAGTTAAAGGCATCGATGTTATTGGAATGTGAACAGTAAACCATAACAACAGTAAATTTTAGCAGACTAAGTAAAACACATTTTAACGCAGCATCTTAAAAAGTTATATCTATCAGGCATCATGATAGCACAGTTTATTCCTGATGGATTATAAATAATTCAACAATTACCATGAATATAATGGCCAAACCAGTTATCACTGCTGACAGGCAAGGGGCACAACCTTTTAATGTAATAAGAAAGCACTTACAAAGTGGGAATAACAATGATTTCAGAGTTGATACAGCACGCTGTGATTCTGCAAACAATTCTAGTCTGCCCTATATGCACGTATAATTGAGTATAAGACATACAAGAACTTTTCAGCACATTATCCACTTTGTAAAATAATTTGTATGGCAGGAAAAAAAAAGCCAAAACAAACTCAACAGAAACAACTCCCCTCCCTTTACAAAACTCCGAGGGCTGAGCCAGAGGTGCTCAAGTTGTGAAAAGTAAACACGTAACAGGAAGGCAGAGCAGAGAATAAAAGCTCGGCACAGACAATGATAAATTGAAATTGCAAATTAAAAGTCGTCTCAAATCCCTGAGGCTCCCTCAAAAGCTGGGGTACAGGCCCATTCAGGAACTCTGACGGCGGCATTTGGATTCTAGGCACAAGCAAGAAGTGCTTGCTGCCAACAGGAATGGGGTTTGGTGAACAAGAGGAGGAGGAGGAAAATACTAACAACTGCCTAACTTTCTTCTAAAAAACCACGCATTCTAGGGTTCAATATTTCCTGCATCCTTGGACCGGCTTGAAAACATACATCCTGAAGTACCAGAGGATATAAAATTCAGAGAACAGGATAGTAATACAGCATATTAATCCATTTAATACTTTCTTAAATGTTAATCCACAAAAGGAGACAGTAAGAAATGCACAGAATTACCTTCACTTTCCACACACTTCAAAAAACTCCCAGAAAAAGTGTGGCCTAGACTATATAAACACCCATCACTGTACATTTATGCACCCGATGAGGGATTACCTTAGCTTTCTGCCTCATTCAAAACTCTACTAGGACAGCAAATCCATATCCAAAAAAAAAAAATGCAAATACCTACACACACTTTCCAACATGCCCACTCAACGTGACGTCCTGCGGTGCTTCCTGTCTGATAGCAGTGTTTTAATTCTTGTGTGGCAACCAGCCTGCTCGCTGAAACAGAAATCCCTCGGGAAAACATTCAAATGAGCTCCTTTATTAAATTAAAAAATAGTATCTGCCTGTAGTTGTTTAACACGTACTTGAGATTCTTTTACAACGGGGCATCCCTTCAGTATCTTGAAGGGAGCATGTTCCCATACTGTTCAATTATTTTCTTGCTGAAGAAATAGCAGACCTCGGAAATGAAGGTTAACTACTCTTGATGGACAAAACCAGCACATGAAGAAATTTAAGACCCCACTCATATCATTAACGACAACACTGCATTTATACTTATTCTATTAGTACAGAATTCAGTGAAGAAAAAGGACTGTAGGCTGCAAAGGCACATGTAGAAATGGACGCTATTCTACTTCAGCAACATTCAAATCCAAATGAGGAGAAAATCCAGCTGAGGAGAAAACCCCACCAACCGTAACTCTGTCTTGTACTAACCTCAAACCTACGTGAGCATTTTATTGCAGGGTACTCCTGTCAAACATGACCTGGAATAGTGGAAGGTTTGTGCATGCCTGGCAGGATATCCTGGCTCTTCTCCCTTTTACTCTAGAAACACAATTCAGTTTTGGCCAAGACCTTTTTCAAGATTGTGAGGATGCCTTCCCTAGAGATAGGTGGGGAGACCTCCTCATCTCCTTACACCTGTTTTCTAAAAATCAATGAGGTTAGTTTAATGAGCTGTAAGCAACCCCAGATGCACCGAGATGTGCTTGCAGGTCACGATGACCTGCACTGGGAAATCCTAATACTCGGCTAGTTGGGGTGATGGATTTATGGTGTGAGTGTCCTGTCCCTCATATAAACAAGAGTGGTTACCACAAACCAGCTGTACTGCACAGCTGGAATTGGGACCATCAAACACACAGCGCAGCAGCAGCACCGGGGACTAATGGATAAACAACATTGCATCCGAGACTGTGACAGAGGCACAGCCCAGGGAAAACATATCTAGCAGCAGGGAAACCTGCTCTTCCACGGCTCAGGAAGAGAAAGGCAGCGTAATTTTCAAAGAGCACAATTTGAAGATAATTAGAAATAAAAAAGTACTCTGTTTCTTCCAATCAGAGGTGGGGGGGAAGCCAACAAAGCCAATTATCACTGCTTTAGCAAGTTCACTGCTCTCTACAACTACCTGAAAGGAAGTTGTGGAGAGGAGGGAGCTGGCCTCTTCTCCCAGGTGACAGGGGACAGGATGAGAGGGAATGGCCTCAAGCTCCACCAGGGGAGGTTCAGGCTGAACATTAGAAAAAATTTTTCACAGAAAGGGTCATTGAGCACTGGAACAGGCTGCCCAGGGAGGTGGTTGAGTCACCTTCCCTGGAGAGGTTTAAGGGACAGGTGGACGAGGTGCTGAGGGGCATGGTTTAGTGATTGATGGGAATGGTTGGACTCGATGATCCGGTGGGTCTTTTCCAACTTGGTGATTCTATGATTCTATGAAGATATTTCATTAGAAAAAAAGAAAAAAATGTACATATAGTTCTCACTATCAGCCATTCATGAAAACCAGCATCCTGTATAGCTCAAATGTACCGGCAATAAAAGAGGTGGCTTCATTTCAATACTACAGAGGGCAAGTGGAGTAAAGCACTGCCAGGCAGGTCAATGATATCTGAAAATAAACAAGCTCCTTCACAAGCTTCTAGACAGACGCAGGACAGCACGCTCTGTTTTGCAGCGCTGCATCCCAGAAGGACCGACAGTCACACAATTACTGAGAAAGCGATCGAGAACTGCATGCACTTGTTCAGGCTCATAACGCTGTGAAGGCTGCATTCACAAACAGCTGCAGATACAACATCGGCAGTGCTTGCTTAATTCTTGGACTTAAAAGGAAGAGTTTCAGATGACAGCAGAAAAAATCCCAGCGTGATAATGGGAAGCAAGAATCTGTTGTGAAATAATTCGAATGTGAAACCATTAATTAAATATGCAAAGTACTTGGAGAAGCAGCAACAGACAGACAAAACCAAAGTGCTATGCCTATTGTAAACAAGTGTGAACACACAGAATAAATATATCTACCTTTCAAATTGGGATTTGACTTTCTAATCCCTTGTCTACAGATTTCGGAGTCATCTCTCTTAAACACATGTTCTGTGAAGGACGGCTCTGCAAGATTAAGATGAGAAGTAAATATTTCAGTGTTTAGAAAAGAAAAGGGGAAAACTGGTTATTGTTCAAGTTTTCTGCAAGCCCTCAGAATCCAGAAACCAGCTTCTGCTCCTGTGGAATACAGGGGATTTACCAGTATGTAAGTAAACAGCACTTCTTGTTACCAAATAGGCAGCAGAGAGCCCTGACAAGCTCAAAACAATTTCAGATAACACACGTGAAAAGAAGAGTTGAACAGTTCAAAGCAGTTTGTGCACGAGAGGAGAGAGCGCTGCATGCAACTTCATTATTACTTAAATATCCACAGTACGTAGGAGTAGCATGGGAAAGAATCCCACTGTGCTGGACACTGTGTAAACACGGATCAAGAGCAGTCTTCTCCAAGATGCCTCTCATTAAAGTATAAATTAGAAGATAAACAAATGCTAGGTACAAGGTCAAACAGAAGACAATTTGCAATTCCTATTAAAATTAATTTTACCTCTGCTGAACCCACCAAAAAACTCAAAAAAGGTTTAAAACAAACACTGTGACTAACTACCATCCAGTCCTTATAAAATCTGCTTGTTGCAGGCATCGGGACTGGTTTTCAGAAGATGCAGGGCACTGCAATCCCCATTTTCCATATGGGCAAACAGACAACTAAACATAATTGTAGCCGGTTCTAGATTAAAATAGATCAGCCCTCAGCCCCTCAACACAATGAATCACCCTCAGCTTGAAAGATGGAATTCTAAAAACCGGCGCAGTTGGTTGAGGTCTGTGCAGCACGTCTGTAACATCGGCCAAAAGTACCGTGCTCACAGGTAAGACGGGTCCTCCGACACCGTGGGGCTCCCAGCACGAGCAGTGACCAAGGAGAAGGAGGTTTGCCTTTTGGGCAAGTTTTATGAGGAAAAGGGAGACACAGACAGATGAGGATGAATCTTATATAGGCAAAGAGACGAGGAAAGACAGGCAGTGATTGACACTGGCTGTAACAAACACAACTGGTAAGAGTCTAGACAGGCTTTCAGTGCATAAATATCAAATTATATGAAACATGCTAGAGGGGACTTGCAGCAACCTCTAATTTCAAGATTCTACCTGAAGTTTAAAAGAAAGGTAGCGACACCCTCCTGGGCTCCTTCCCCAAACAGATTCTGCTGATTTGCCTAACCAGACAAATCAGATAAACCCTGTGGTTTAGAAATACCTTTCAAGTTTATTCTCAATAGGTTAATTTGAGAAAAACTATGGGTTTGGGGTTTTTTTTCCCTAAAGAAAAAGTGGGTGAGGGTGGAAAGAAGTTGCATTCCCTATGCAACCTATTCATCCTTCACACACGGAGCTGTGTCCAGCCCGTCACTGTCCTGCCCCACGCACAATGCATGGCTGGATCTTCCCCTGAGAACAAGATGAAAATAGTTTCCCACTGTGTTCCCAAACATTTTTGCCTAAACTATTAAAACACGAAGCCAACTGCTTCTGCCGCAACCCTTCAGCTCTGTAAACACTTCACACAAAGCACATCCCAAACATCAATCCTTTAAGGTCTCCCTAATTTCAGAAATGTTTTGCAAGTATCGGTTCTGAAGTTAAAACTCCTCACATGCTTTTGTGATGGATAACAAAATCGGAAGGCATGGATGCCATCTAAGCTCTCCCTGAAGGTTCAAAAGATTTGGGGATCTGAAATGCAGGTTTGATCTTACAATGAAGCAACCCACAGCACGGATGCATCTCCCACAGGAAGACAGGCTGAGAGTTGGGGTTGTTCAGCCTGGAGAAGAGAAGGCTCCAAGGAGATCTTAGATCGACCTTCCAGACCCTGAAGGGGCTACAAGAAAGCTGGGGAGGGACTGTTTACAAAAGCTTGGAGTGATAGGATGAGGGGCAATGGGTATAAACTGGAGAAGGGCAGATTTAGACTAGACATAAGGAGGAATTTCTTCCTGATGAGAGTGGGGAGGCCCTGGCCCAGGTTGCCCATGGAAGCTGTGGCTGCCCCATCCCTGGAGGTGTTCAAGGCCAGGTTGGATGGGCCTTGGGCAGCCTGATCCAGTGGGAGGTGTCCCTGCCCACGGCAGGGGGTTGGAACTGGATGGGCTTTAAGGTCCCTTCCAACCCAAACTATTCTATGATCCTATGGATGCAGCTCAGCCTGCAGGCAAGGAGGAGAACTGCAGAAGGATGACTAGAACAGCATCAAGAAAACTCAAACTGTAAGAATGAGAGATGCTTCCTCTGAGGGACGAAGAGAAATCACTGTTCTGTTTCGCTTGACACAAAGCCATCATGTGAAACTCACCTGTCTCACAACAAACTACCCCTGTTGATGCTCCAGCCACGGAAGGAAGTCAAGAATGGGAAATAAATTAAATATCTGCTTTTAGGGGTGATTCACTGCAAAAACTTGTGGAGTTTTTTCCTTTTCTCTTTCCCTTCTCTACTTCTTTTTCTCTTCTTCTTTTTCTTTTCAGAAAACTTGAACCATGAGAATGTTATTAGACCTGTCTGGAAATGCTGGGATTGCTTGATGAAGGAATGACAGTGAGTTTTTAACAACAGGAAACAGCCAACCTGAATCTCACTAATGAAAGTTAATATTTAAGGCAACTTAATACTTTCAATCTCCTATCTGAGCAGCATTGGTTTTATTTTGAGTCAAAACCCTGAAGCACACACACTTCAACTATAATCAGCTTGCGGCTTCAAGATACACAAGAGCCAAGAGGTGCTGGTGAAAGACAACCAAAACCACCAGTGAAGGCTTTTGGACCAGCAGTGAAACAGTCTTTAGTAGAGTCCATTCACCACACCGGGCCAAAAGCAGCAGCGTGTTTGTTTAATTAACAGTAGCTTGTTAATCTTGAGTATGTCTGACATCGCCATCACTCAACGTCAGATGCCCTGCTCCAGCTCTGGTCTCCTCCCCTCCTTCGGGCTTCCAGTAAAATTACACCTTGAATTAAACTTCCAATAAAATAATTACAGTTGGCAGGTATTTTTCAACACTGATTTAGGAGCCAGGAAACCGGAGCAAAACAAAACAAAATCAAGAATTACTCAACTTTTCTCAGAAACAACTTGTTCCATAGATCCTGTATTTTCCCTGGCAGATGGGTTTGCTCTACCGCTATTTCATGTGCTCCATGAACTTCACAACAGCATTGGCCAGGCAGCTTATTATATTTTCCTACAATAAAGAAGGGAAAAAGGGATCTTAAGTCCTTCAAAACAACAACAAAATGACAACAGAGAGATAAAGATGTGCTCAAAAACTATGGACATCTTTTGTAGAGAAAGCAAAAGGAAAGCAAGAAGTAACAACCACCCTATCCTTTTCCAACACACATCTTCCACTGGCTACTATGGACTCATGTTGGAGGGTTTTTTTAATATCCACAGTCTGAGAAGAAAAGGCATCATGTCTCAGTCTCCTGGCCGACAGATGGACACTTCGGGCTGGACAGAAAAACACTGAACATACTTTCAACCTACTCCATATTCTCCACAGCTGATGATAAAGACAAATACAAATTATTGCCCTTTCTGCACAAAGTAGGATACACTTTAAATTTAAAGTAATGCGAATTCTCAGTGATGCAAGCCAAATGATCTACTCCATTTTTACTGGCAGCTATTTTATTAAAGAAAGCTTCCTTGTAGTTGGTTGGTAACCATTAAATCATGTTAATCTTCATGTAAATATAGCTGTCCCCTGCTAAAAACAGAACTTCTTTTTACAAACTCAGAGGACACACTGTTACTAATAAATAATTTCATAGCTTCCCATATGTTTACCATAATTGCCAATGTTTCATTCCTTTTTGTTAGAAAATGGCTCTTATTTAAGACTTATTGTCACTCCATCACAAGTTCCAAAAGTTTAGAGACTCAGGTGACCATATTCCATAATTTGGCGCTTTCTTGCTTGGAGAGGAGCACGTAAAACTACTGCACTCACAGTCACAAAGCCTGGAGCAGAACCCCTGGATGACATTCCCCTATCGGAATGAAACTGCTGTAGTATCGTTTCTTCTCACCCAGGTAGCCTTTTCCAAAAGTTTTGAAGTTTTGTGCTCAAGCTGGGGTTTTCCAGTCAAAACGTGAAACCAGAAAGCAGCAAAACACTCCTGCAATACCCCCATCTCCATTTACTCAGGCCCTTAACTAAGGCCAACGCTCTTCTCAGCTTTGAAAGGTGCCCTCCTCTGCCCTAGACCTTCAGAGTGGACTCGTTAACCGTGGTGTTGCTGAATAGCAGGTTGACTCATTTGAACACAGAGCACCAAAGGACACTGCTCCTTCTCAGCATTACTCTGCTCTTGAAGAGGGAAACATTAGCATCACATGGAAGAGTCAAAAATGTATCTTCATTGACCACCCAGCACCTACACGAAAAAAGCACTGATGAGTCCAGAAAGTCCCCCAAACTCTTGGGACTGTCTCTGCAGTTCTCAAAAGGCAGTAAAGCAGTAACAGGCTTTCACATCCCGCGTTACATTTTGCTGTATAATGCAGTTCTGGTTTTCTAGCAACTCCATGGGGGAATATTAAGGGAGAGAAAAAAAATACATATCACTCCATCAATTTACACAGTATCTGGGGAAGGATACAAGGGAAAAAAAAAAACAAGGTTGAAGGAAAAAGGAGTAGCTTTTACTGCAGAAGCACAACACGCAGGAGAGAGCCCTTCACTCAGTTTCTAAGAAGCCTCCATCACCATCCCTACTTGCTTTTGCATGCGAAGATATGCTAACAAACCCTTTGGATAACTTAGTCCATATACACTGTGTAGGTGTTTGCTACAACACTAGTGCCAGTATCCAGCCAACAGAATCAGCATTCTTTCTGCTTTATCACACTAAAAATCTTGTAGAAAGAGGTCACAGCAAAATTTTAACAAGAGGGGAAAACTCCATTTTCCAAAGTATTTTGAGCCAGTTCACCTCCAGTCTGTTTTTCACCAGCAGCAAGGTTGCTGTCAAAGCCATTTCCTCCTGGCACCACCAAATCAGCACTTGCTTTCTTCCCACACTTTATCATTCCCTTTTCCTGTTTTTGTATTTGTCACTACCTTCAGGGAATGATGAGTAGGGGCAGAAGGAAAACGGGAGAAGGAAGCCCTTAGCCTTCTGAACGGCCATCTCGGGAAGTGGAGTGCTTAAAAAACACACTGAAATGCTGATCTTTAATTTTCGGGTCAGTTAGCTAAAGATGCAATGCACAGAAAGGAAAAAGTGATGTCCTAACAGCCACTGAGGTTTCAAAAACAACAGTCCTATCCAGCCAGAAAATCATACCAACTGCCTCTTCCTTGTCCGACACTCTCTAAAAAACAGAGTGTTCCACAAAAAATGAACAAGATTTGATGGCAAACATCTTTTGCCAGCCCAGCTCTCAAAACTGCCTAAGGACTTAAGATACTCAGTCACTTTAAGCAATAATTCAACAGGACATTGCATTTCGTAGGTGGCGCCGAGACCTTCATCAGGTTTGCTGTTCCCTACATCTACACACCAAAATGGATGGATCATTCTGGAGATGAGTCACCACTGAAAAAAACAGAATAAACTCCCATCAAATGCTGTGGGCTTTGTACTTAGCATTCTCCGTCTCCTTTTTTGGAGTATTTGGCAAGGCTCTGGCAAACGCTCCTCCTGCAGAAATCAAGAGGCGATTTTATTTGTCAGTGAAATAAATCTAGAAGTGCTTAAATATTCATTTCAGCCTCCACTTATCTTCTGCTCCTGGCCCAAGTCTGCTCCCTCCTAAAGCTGACAAACGAGAAAGGAAAGCCACAGAGAGCGATGCAATCGCTGACACTGAAAACATAACCCGGACGGGTTTCCAAAGCTTCAGACCACAGGAGATGCTCAGGCAGGTTTGCTGCCGTAGCTACTTTACACTTTTGAAGATCATCCCAGACAAAACACTTGGATCCACGTAGATTAGATCAGCTTTCACTTCTAAAGGGGTCAGCAGGAACATCTTTTGGCTAATTAACATGTTTACAAGGGTCAGGAAAAGTGAAAGTTAAGGGCAAGCAAGTCTTTGGTGCACAAGGAGGAGCCAGCAGAAACCAAACGCAGAGCTCGGTGCTGCCATGGTCTGTTTGCACTGGACCCACCTGCTTCTCCAAAGATATCTGGATCTTGCAAAGGTACCTTCAGTCACCACATACTCCTTATGCTATGGACCGTCGAGTCTTTGATTAGAGTCACTTTTCAGAAGCGTGTGCATTTATACCACTGCTGCTCTCCCATCAGCGCAGAGTATACAATTTCTTTTGCATCAGCAGATAGCGTGACTAAGCAGCGGTAAGAGCGAAATGGGCATCGCAGTGATCGGTGTTCTGTGCAACTTATCTTCCTCACAGGATTCTGCACCACCCGGTGCCACGGGGTGAGCAGCAGAAATGGGTGGGAGCTGCAGACAGACATCTGCAGCCACAAACCCACATCCAAGCCACGTACCACGGACAGTCACCCAACCACTGATCGGAACCCAGCCAAACACCCTTTTGTACCACTACCAAGCGGTGCACAGGAGTTTCTGTGATTAAAAAATATATACGTCTATGCACATACACATACATAGAAAAATAATTTGTGCTTCCAACTCACCTAAACCAGAATTCACAAGTGGAGAACTTTTCTTACAGGTATTTCCTTATACGTTTGCATTTGTCACTTGTTCTCTATTTTTGCCTGTATTCAGATAAAACTAACAAAAATAAATTCTACTGAGCTTATAAATGATTCATTTATTAAAAAAAAACTGTGAGAACTTGTTTGAAAGACGGAAACAGAAAAGAAACAGCAGTGCTCTAACAAGGCACTAGACTCACACTTCTTCAACCGTACACTCAGCACAATGACACGACTCGGAACCCACAGATCCCACGTATATTCATAGAATCATGAAATGCTGGGGTCAGAAGGGATGTCAAAGCCCACACAGTTCCAACCCCCTGCCATGGGCAGGGACACCTCCCGCTGGATCATCTTGCTCCAAGCCCCATCCAACCTGGCCTTGAACACCTTCAGGGATGGTGCAGCCACCCCTGCTCTGGGCAACCACTGCTGTGCCTTCCAACCCTCACAGGAAAACATTTCTTCCTAAGATCTCATCTTAATCTCTCCTCTTTCAACTTAAAATCATTCACCCTTGTCCTGTCCCTGCACTCCCTGATCAAGAGCCCCTCCCCAGCTTTCCTGGAGACCTTTCAGTACTGGAAGCTGCTCTAAGGTCTCCTTGGAGCCTTCTCTTTTCCAGGCTGAACAACACCAACTCTCTCAGCCTGTCCTTGTACGGGAAGTGCTCGAGCCCTTAGATCATCTCTGTGGCCTCATCTGGGCTCGCTCCAACAGATCCATGTCCTTCATGTGCTGAGGAGTCCAGAGCTCCAGATGAGGTCTCACCAGAGCAGACGGGGAGAACCAACCCCCTCCCCCCATCACCCTGTTGGTCACACCACTTTTGATATTCTTGTCTTATAAACTGAAAGCAAACCTCAGGCATGTCTAGAGGCAATTAAGGCTGAGGAGGGGACTTACAAACCCTTTGTGCCTCCATCACACTGGCCAATAATTTCTGTGACTACACACTGTCCTCAGCTGTGAAGGAATCTAATGGCGAACAGAATACATTGCTAATATACTGTGAAAGTTAAATTTGGAGGAAAAAACCAGTACTCGGATCAGCTGTGCATAAGGTGAGGAGAGAGAAAACATCGGGAAAAACGCTACTTGCAGACTTTGCAGGGGGTGAAGTGCAATCTTGACCAACTGCAAAAGTAAGTTCATTTTTCTACTGGCTTAAAAGAGACTAAAAATAAGAGTTTTTACCAAAACAAATCACTAAGAGTACAACCATGGAAATCAGTTTTCGCAGTAGCAAGCATTCATATACCGCAGTCATTGCATAACAGCACATAAGGAGCAAGTATATGTACAGTGCTCAAAATTCACTATTTCAGTTAGAAAGTCAGTTCCTTTACAGCTGATAACCCATCACTCCTCTGAGACTGCAAACACACCAGCACTTCTTTTAGCACTCACCTGGGAGGAAGACAAGAAAACACTGTAAAAGAAATTAAAAATAGGCCACCCCCCTTGCAAGCCACCAGAGCAGTTGTTCCTTTTTTATGAACAGAGAAAACACTTTGCAATTTCATTGAGCTTTTACTCATTCTTCCCCACATGCTGAGTACAGGTGGTTTGCACTTTTATACCGTTTCATGTATGGGAAACCAAAGGACAAACAGCACAGCACAGGCAAAAGAAGACCCCACTTTTCCAGCCCTCTGTTCTTACCTGCACAGAAGAAACAAGCCTTTTTGTAATTTTAATTTGACAGCAGCCTTTCATTATATTCCTCTGCTTTCCAGAACTGCTGCTACCCAATGAGCTTGGCTGGGGATGTACAGAAACTAATAGAGAGGCAGATCCTCCTCAGGGAAGCCTGCATTTAAACCTCCCAGTCCCCCCAAGATGTTCTACAAAGACACCCATGCCAGGCACGTCTTGCTGGCTTTAAAGACGGGCTGACAGCGGAGAATTACTCTCAACAGCTACATTGGGTCAGACCAAAGGTACATTTCATACTTCTGCACCCAACAGAAACCAAGAGCAGATAGCTGGAAAAGGGCATAGAAATACAGATCAAGTAAACATGGATACCGCCGTGTAATGCTCTTCCCTACCCCAACTCCAACTTTTTCCTCCTTGGCTCAAGGCGTACCTGAAGTTGTACTAAATATAACGCTGCAAGTCAACATGGATCGATCACCACGGCACAGGGTTGTCTATCAGGCTCTCCTGCCCATTTTCCTATTCCCCAGACACCCTTGGTTTCTCCTCTCAACCTCCTGAGCTCTGTCAACTCTTTGCTGGAAGTCACGACTGTGCTTCCCAGAAAGACACCCGGAATCATAGAATAGTTTGAGTTGGAAGCGGCCTTAAAGAACACCTAGTTCAAATCCCCCTGCCATGGGCAGGGACACCTCCCACGAGATCAGGGAGACACCCGATCTCATCCAGGGTTTCCGTGCACCAAGATAATAGAACTAGTAACGTGGCGAGGGGAAATTTAAGAAAAGCAAACCAAAATGGGAGATGGTGTTAGCGCTGGTGAGAGGAAGCTCCATAATAAAATCATTTTGACTTACAAGTTAACCACGCAACTTCTTCAAAGGTGTGGGGGGGTTTAAAATGCATTTAGCATTTTACATATTTAAAAACTCTTTAAAATGTTAAATCAACACAGAAGACAGCCATGGTACAACTTCATGTTGGTAGGGCTTTGCAGATACCACACCCATGGACTTCCTTGCTCCAAACCAGGACTAATGCGCTGAGTTTCGGACTCCAGGCTCTGCTGCAGCAGGCACGGTGCCTTACTTCCAGTACATCTGCTGGCCTACAAGATCGCTCCTGTTCTTTGGTGTCCTGCCAAATATACTGTCAACTACACCGCGTGCCAACACAAGTGGCAACACGAAACTCTGCGGAAATTCATGCTGGTCTGGGTTTTGCAGGTCTGGTGCGCAAGACAGGCGCAAGACAGGGCAGCAAGGGCGATGGGCATAAAACAGAAATACAAATAAGCCTTGAACCTACAAAGCTGGCACGTCAGCAGGACCATTAACCTGTAAAAGCTACTGAAATCCTGAGCATTGAGATATTCCCACAGCCACTGCCCCCTCTTTCCCAACAGGATGCCAGCGCCACAACGAGTCCGTGCTTTCTTCCACTGAGCTCCATCCCAACTTCAACAAGGGAAGGCTCATCCATACAACCTCATCCTCACCCCTAGCTCCCCTTAAAAGACACACTCCTCATCAGTTATAGCTAAGGCACCACAGATAATTTTATTTTAATCAAATACAACATATTTTTTCCTGCTGCGGTTGCTCTGCCTTTTGCACACTTGTCTATTTGTCCATCTCACAATTTCAAATGCCAAAGGACCAGCCAGCACTGCTGAGAATCAAGGAACTAACACAAGTGATGACTACTTTGCCATAAATCCAGTTGTCTACATGGTTTGTGGTAGAAAGAGAGAAGGTTTGGCAAACAAACAATGAGTGCAGCCAGAGATCAGAAAAAACAATGCTTGTAAGTGGAATATTAGCATTTCTACTTGGAAAAGACAACAGGAAGAACCAGTGAAGCGCATTCAGTAAAATCACCACGGTTCAAAACTGGAATACTTACAACCTTCTTGACTGATCTTTACTGTTTCAGAGTTGTAGAAAAACCTTAACTGGAGACCAGAGTCTTTCCTTCCTCATCTTCCTTGACCATAGCCAGTGATGGTCCTCTGCAGGATTCAACCAGCAAATCTACCGGCTGAATCCACCCAGCTGTATCTCACCCACTGAAAAGGTGCACGAAGAGCCAGGTGCTATTTGGTGCCTCCCACAAGAACCTGGGTGTCAGGGATGACCACCCCAAAACCCAGCTTCAGGATGTGCTAACCCCTGGTTACAGCCCATTGCTGGAGAGCAGGCTGGGTCCCAGTTGCTTTGCCAGGCTCATTGCTTCCACTGCTGCCTCTGAAAGGCCAGCATCCTTTATTGCAGCCTACAGAAAAGCGCTCTGGCTCCGAGCCTCTCGCTCGGAAAGCTTTTACTCCCACTAGATGAAAAACAGGAGAAGGAAGCATTTGATCATTCCTGCCCTCTTGACCACACACCTTGAGACCATAATGCGAAGCACGTGCATGCCCTTACACAATTTCCCTCCCAACAGCAAGTGCCTTTTGGTTTCATTAGTCAGCGTCTCATTTTCTCCTGCTCACATTCCCAGCCTCGTGCCATCAGCTGTTTAGCTCTTCACGTTTCAGCTCCAGTCCTCCACCTCGCCACCTCCTCGTTTAATACATTTATGAACAGACACACTGTTCCCACTCTCCACACCGGTTCTCAGCTTATCAATACCAACTCTCGATGGTAACAACCACCAAACAACATGCCCAGGCTCTGCTCCTACCCCAGAAACGAAGAGTTTGTCCACCCCATGAGCACGGTGCTGCAAAGAGAAAGCCCCCAATGATGCCCACGTAATCCCTCCTCTGCTGGGCATCACAGTGGCCAACCAGGGCTCTGAACTGCTTCAATGCTAGTTTTCGGTTCATGCTAAACCCAAAGTGCTTGCAGGCTTCAGCTGGAACAAGGGACTGTAGGAAGGGCTGGGGAGCGGTAGAGAGCTGAGGCTTGGGCACAATCGAAAGCCAGATGCACAAGGGAGTTGCGTATCTTCTAAGGAGGGGGATCAGAAAGCCTGAAAGACATGTTTGCAGCTTACTTTGTCCTTTCATGCATCCATGATTACAGCTTAAATGGTAATGCAAAGCCACAAGAATCCTTCTTCTACGGCATTTAACAGTATTAGAAACCATTGTGCCTAGAAACATTCAGAAGCTAAATCTCAGACTTACTAAGCTCAACAGCAAAATTCTCTGTGACTTCAGCAACACCCAGTTTTACCCCCAGGGGACTGAATGCAAGCGCACGCGGTGCCTAAACCGATATTTACATAATTTTCCTATATGTAAACAAATTAACATAGCCACAATACTTGATTGTACTTCTGTCTTCCATGACCAATGAGTCAGAATTGCTTGTTTATAGCTATTAGCAATATAAACCTGCAATCAATCACTCAGCACTGTCCTCACCCTGCACCAGCAGGGAGAGAACAGCTATAAAAGCCACCAGGAATCAGCAATGAACACCCCAGCCCCAGGACTGAGCTGGCAGCATTAGTATCTGTCAAAGGCAGCAAAAGGAAACATTCTTCTTTGTAATATGAACACAAAAATAGTATTTGGAAAGCAAATATGTTATGAAAACAAAATGAAGCTACCGAGGTACAAGTTGATCAAGGGAGTTAGAAAAATAATCCAGATTTCAACTTACTGGAAAAAAAAAATCAAAGGGGACCCATTTCCATTTTTCTGATAACAAGGCACAGAAAAAGATCAGTCCCACAACATTGCATGCTATAAAGAAACCATCACAGCTGCAAAGACCCCGAATGGGCAACTCCAGTCACAGCAGCTCCACATCCTCTTGGGAAAAAGAGCTGTCGCCTCTCAGCTCCCCCACTGGTGCACCATTCATTATGCCACGGGATCTCTCTGATATTCCAGCAATATCTGCAAGCATATACATTTTCTCCACCTTACTACACACTTCAAAGCTGATTTTCTGCTGCATGCTTGTGCTCCTTTATACTTCTTCCCAATATTCCCTAAAATTTCCCTTGTGAGCACTCATCTCATCCAAGTCTTTCTGGTGTAGAGCTGTAACAAAGCAGCAAACAGGATAAAAACCAGGGGAATTGCTAAAGGCAGCTGCATGCGGCACCCAGAGGGTACTCCTAAATTCCCAGGGAACTAAAAACAAACACTGCACCTCGGACCGCTGTAATTTTCATCAGTTTTAAATTTTGTCCAGCAGTACCCTCAGTGATGAACCAAACAAATGAGCCTCCCAGCTGTGCTGGCTGATGACCAGGCTGCGATGATGAACTAGAGCGTGGCAAGCCAGCTAACAATCCCTACCACTAAGAGGCATCCATACACTACCTTCAGGGCCAAAGTCACTCCCATCTTCTGTTTTCCATCTCTCCTTTGACATTCAAATCAAGATACAAAACCAGTTGTGCAGTCTGATGATACAGAAAGGTCCCTGCGTCTCCTCCAACATTGTTTTTTTCCCCCTGATGCTGAGACCAGATCAGCTTTCCCACCGAGAGCATCTCAGCTCAGCTTGCACTTGGAAGAGACCTTGTGGATGCTGAGTTTAACTCACGGGGTTTGTCTTCATGGGCACAGAAGCAGCAGATCGTGAAGTTTACATGGTACCTTTTTTTTGTTCTTATACCCAACCACCCTCAGCATCTCAAAGCAATAAAGCTGTTTCCGTACAAAACACATTTCAGATGTGTTCATGAGATGTTGCAGGAGTTGGCAGAGAAAGAATGGAAGATTATAAATAGGGAAGAGTGGAATGGGAAATGGAATGCCTGGAAAAGCACAGAGGTCACCAATTTACTCATTATGAGAATCAGTCAGCAAACAGGACAGAGTGATTCACCAGGTAGCACCCATCAAAGAGAGACTACCAAGTCTTCAGAGCCAGCTCCATGGCTCCAGACCTGTGGCTTTTATTCCTGAGGATATTCAGTCACAACTAAGACCGAAAGTGGAGCTGATCTCACATGCTCAGAAAATCAACAGAAGATTTTTTTGGGGACAGTTTCCTTGGCACAGTTAATTCAACCAAGAGATTTGTTTCTTCTGCATTTGGCTTAAGGCAAAAAAAATACAGGAACACAATTACCTTGGTATTTGCCCTCCACTAACAACAAAAGGGCTGTGATAGCAAGATACAGCAAGTGGGTTCTTCATTTGCTTTCCCAGGACAGCAGTTGCTCTTGGGAAAGCAGAGTGGAAGAAACGGGGGGAGGGATTGTCATTAGGATGCTGTTCTCCATCACATTCCCTTGGCATTGTTAGGCTTATTCGTATATCTGAAATCAAACGTTTTATTTTAAAATCAGACATTTAGACTGGTGGGGTTTTGCATCCTGGGGTGCTTTTGGAGGGCAGAGCCAGCAGCGTGACATCTGCTTGCCTTACTCTCGTTAACCATAACAGGAGCAGAGAAATTCCTCCCCATTTAGTGCGAGCCAACACAAACCCCAGAAAAACAAGTGTCCTCGACCTCTTGCGCTTAACGAATGCTCTGGGTGAACTACTTAGAATCATAGAATCACCAGGTTGGAAGAGACCCACCGGCCTCCTCTTCTCCAGGCTAAACAACCCCAGATTCCTCACATGCTCCTCTTGTTCTCCAGCTCCTTCACCAGCTTGGTTGCTCTTCTCTGGACTCTCTCCAGAGCCTCAACATCCTTCTTGTGGTGAGGGGCCCAGAACTGAACACAGCATTCAAGGAGCGGTCTCACCAGGGCCGAGTACAGAGGGAGAAGAACCTCCCTGGACCTGCTGGTCACGCCGTTTCTGATACAAGCCAAGATGCCATTGGCCTTCTTGGCCACCTGGGCCACTGCTGGCTCATGTTCAGTCACTGTCAACCAACACCCCCAGGTCTTTCTCCTCCAGGCAGCTCTCCAGCTCTTCTTCTCTGTAGTCTCCTTTGGTTCTATGCTGCTGCCCAACCTGTTCTGCCTACAAAGAAAAGCCAGGGCAGGGCCTGGAAGGGTTTGGACCAATTTTCACCCAGCAATGACAGCATAATGTGCTGATTCTGCCACATCTGCTCTTGCTTCAACCTCACCACCCTCAGAAGACCAAACCCCGCAGGCTTCGCACAAACTTCCCTGACTCAACAGGAACACCATCCAAACCTCAACTCTGGCGCACACCCTTGCATCAATCTGCAGGAACAGGATCTCTGCTCGCACAGCCCGATGCAGGTCGGAGCTACAGGGGAGGAAAGGCTACGTGTTTGTTTACACCCTCCGCAGCTGACGGGTGCGAAGGGAGCTGGGAGGCACCGAGCAGGCAAAGACAGGGCGCACATCCTTAACTACCACTTTTGGAGCGGCTGAATCAGCACCGGGTGGATGGATATTAACTGCTGACACAGACAGGCAATAAATCACTACCTCTCTGGAGCAACAAGGAAGTCGCGGGGGTGACTGAGTCATCCTCCATCCTGACGCCGTTCCAGGAGCGGAGCCACATACGTCCCCTGGCTTTGGTCTGTGCCCGTGGCCCAAAAAGCGCTTCCAAGCCAAATCCTGCAGTCATCATTCAAAGCTGGAACGCTTTATTTGCACTCAGCAAGAATTCATATATGTTTTTGACACTGCTAAGGGTAACCAGCGCTTAAATTGTTTGCTTAACAAAGGAGTCTATTTAACTACAAGAGTTACACTGAGTATGCAATGTTTTCTGACCCATATAGAAGCTAATAATTTGCATTTTATGGAACCACTTTGCATAGACAACCCATCTTAATAGCCAAAAAACACGCTGTATGAAAATTAATAATTGAAAAGCAGTCGTCAGCACTGCTATTTGTGTTACAGGTAACTCACAACCTCGTTAAATTGTGGCATTAAATTTCAAACGACCTTCTGGAAAGCCGTTCACACCGCCAGCCTTTTTTTAAGGCACGAGCTCGGGGTTCGCCAAGCAGCTGTGGGGGAAGCAGATGACAGCTACTGGGAGCCTGTGGGAGAGGCTGGGAAAAAGCCCCTGTCACGGAGATGTCAGCCTGATCCCTCTTGGCTGAAGAAGTGACTTTGACTTCACGAACCCCCCCTTTCTCCACCCAGTCACTTGACTGGGCTTCTCCCACAGATTTCTGCCTTAATGCCACATTAATCCTACTTCATCCAGTCCTCACACATCTAAGAAGCTCCAGCTTTTTTTTTTTTTTTTTACTCCTCTCAAATCACTAGCTTTTAAACTATTTCTGTTGCAGCACCCAAGCATTTGCTGTGGATGCAAAAAGGCTCAGAGACCTGCACAGAAGTGTAAAGGCAAACAGAAATTACATCACGAAGCCTGGAATTTTCATAGTCTTAGGGAAATTAGGTCCCTTAAATCCCACGGCAACTCAGCAGAGAGTCGAGTGCATAATTTTCCATTACGCTTGTAAAAAACGCCCAAATAAATGTACAACTAAACGTAGCTTCACAAGCCTGAGCATTTATTATTCTCCTAAACGCTGTTACTAAGCCTGAGGCTTCTTATTCCATTGCATTTTTTTTAGGCAACAGTCTCACTCTTGCCAAAATGTCAAAGATGCAGCATGCTCATTATAGGAAAACCTCCCTCAAGAGTCAGCTCCCGTCGCTGGGGAGGAACAACAAACAAACCCCATCCTCTGTGCTGACAATCCCCATCACCTGCCCCTGAGCGCTGCATCCCTTCACCCATCTCCATACTGACGGGGGCTGGCTCATTGGGGGGGATGCACCACAGTCCCTCCTCGCTGCTGACGTCTTTGCTCGGGGCTGTGCCACGTGCTCTGGTACACAATCTGCTCCAGAACACGCAGACTGGCTGTTGCCATTTCCAAAGCCTTCCCTGGTGTATTTCTGCTGACTGAAACAGGGGTTTCAAGATTTAGGGCAGCCAGGGGCTGGTTTATCTCCATATGAACGCCCGCCGGTGTCATTCGCGCAGCTCTTCCAAACAAAACATTCTCGCTGTGATAGCAAAGGCAAACTCCCTCAAACCTAATTTGTTTGGCGGTTAATTAGTATCCTTCGCTGCAAGGTTTGAGACAAAAGGAAGGAGCGTTCCCTGCCTCCCACAAGCATCAAGACTTTTTAATCTCAAAGATATACCTTATCCGACATGACCAAAGCAGAACAAATACAGCCACCTCTTTTGGTTTTTAAGCAGAGGAAAAACAGCAGCAATCATCTCAAAGCTTGTTCAGTGGGAGGTTTGGATTTTCATTTTGGTAGCACCGACCAGCCACTTTTAGGAGATAGGCTCCCACACCTGAAAACTAGGGAGTAATTTGAAAACATAAATCATAAGAAAAAACAACTATATCCCTAAGAACTTTGAGGGGTAAAAATAAAAGAGACTGTATTAGAAAATCCTGGTTGGCTTTTCTTTCACCCTGAGGTACTCATACGAGTCCCTCCTCAACGCATTTCTGTGTGGGTGGAGGGGAGAGCCATCAGATCTGCTTCCCTGGATGCAGCCTGGCTTATTCAGCAGCTTCCATTCTGCTGTTTCACATTCCTGCAAAAAGGAGAGCTTGGAAAAGAAAGCTGAGTCTCTGGGCACCCACCAGACCACAGCTACCGTGCATACGTAAGCAGCACGACTGCACGGGAAGAAAAGGAACGGTGCCCTGTTCTTCAGCATCACACGGCTGACCACGAGCAGCAGCCCAAACCACATCTTTAAAGAGCCTCCTTCAGTGAACACGTAACTGCTGAAGGAGCTTTCCTAGTGACAGTGCGCTGGGTAAATCCCTCTGCAACAAAAGCCCAAAGTCCTGTGCATCTTGTCGGTACATTTATTGCACGTTGTTTGCATCCCCTTTAAGAGGCAGCCGAGATGAGCAGGTTTGTAGACAAAATTGGGTACTGCCAGAAGAGAGAAACATCTTAGTCATCCCTCCAAGCTGGAGCTGAAATGGGATTAGAGCCCGTTACCAGCCCTTAAAAAGACAGCGTTTGTTTTGTTTTACCAGCTGATTCCTCCCTCAGACTGCTTTCAAGTGGAGATGTGCAAACAGCTCATATATCGAACGGCAAACTAAAAAGGACTTCTCTGAACAGAAAAGCAAGCTTCAATAAGCCCGTTTCCCCAGGAATGGCACATCAGTCTGTCCTCTAGAAACCTGAGAAGTGGACAGCAAATGCTGCTGCCACCATAAGAAAGGTGGGGAGAGATATCTGCTCCTTCCTCCCTTGAAAAAACTATCTCCCTGCACAATATCCTCAATTGCACAGGCTCCACAGATCTGATCAGCCAAGTTGAAAACCCAGAGGTCTGTCAAACACGCCCAATTACATTAAAGTCATTTTGCTTTTATTAATAAAAACTTGGGATGGGATGAGGTAAAAATCCTAAGGGGAAAAGCCTAAAAGGTAAGCCCCTCCCTCTCACCAAAGAAAGAGCTGTCTTTATGCAGATAAACACCTGTATCAGGCAACCCGGATAAACTTTTCCTTGTTTATTATAAAAGCATAAGTTCACCAAGGTCCTTTCATGCTCTGATGTATGAAATTATTCCAGCTGCAGATTGTTTCAAGTCAAAGGCATGAGGCTACAATATTTATAGATATGTTCAGGGCTAGAAGTCAGGTCAGCAATAACACAGCTACGACTTCAACGCCTAACACACCCTGCTGGGAAAATGCTCACCTGATATATATATCCTGGGAAATTTTTCATATTAAATACACATTTCAAGTGAATTTAATTTTTATCTTTTTCCAGACTTGATGGAAAAGTCCTTTACTTTCTGTTAGAGATACAGAGGAAAAACAAACAGAGGCCACTTCCGTAGTAAAAGGAAAGACCCTGATGTGATCCTCATGCTTTCAGACACATTTGCTGGTTTGGGTTTCATTTATCAGCAATAGAATTCCACTCTCAAAAATGGGCCCTCAGGTTTACGAAGCACAGAGATGAATCTCTGCAAATAACTCAAAGCACAGGTAGACACTGCTCCACAAAACGGTTTTCCCCAATTCAAACAACAAATTATGAATTCCTAACGGTTTAAAAATGTGTTTCTCCAAACCTCTAATCCAGAGCCCTGCCTAAAGGCTGCTCAGGACTGGATCAATATTCCAGTTAAACCCCTCGGCGCTGCATCTCTTCACTCCAGAATTACCTTCCTTTGAAGCAAGCATCAGCGGACACACAGACAAGAGATGCTGTTGGATTAGTGTTCTGTTGCAGCGATCTTATCCATATGCATGTACTGTTATTGTGTAGAGCATCATTATGTAAGTGTTTATTTTTAAATGTCTGTCCGGTCACTTTCTACTACGATCCCAACCGTAAACCAGTAAACTGAAATCCCACCCACTTTAATCATAAGTTTACGGGCTTAAGAGTGGAAGAACAGTAGAAATGACAAGATGAAGATTTTCTGTTTGCTTTAAAAACGTGAAAAATTTACCCATTTTTATCAACAGGACTTCAGAAGCTGCCATAATAATAAATAAATCACCAACCTTTAGAGGGGCTCTTCTAATAAACCAAACTTAACTGCCATCCCCAGCAGTACGAGCACCCAGTGCAACCATCTCTGTAACCTAGACAGATTCCTGGACCACCAGTACAAAGGCAAACACTGTAGGTTGATTCACAGCCAGAAGATCCTCTTCCCTGCCACAGGAAGGAAAAGTGCAATTTAAACCACAGCTTTTTAACACCCACTTATTCCTGAGATGGCTCGGGATGGCGTATTGAAAGCTAACCGGGAGAACAATTCAGGGCCCATGTTTATACTGCATGATGCTGCTGCACTTCTTGCAATCTGTATTTCTTAACTTCAAGCTCTTCGGTACAACTTTTCAATGCTGCAATCTATGTACAGGATGTATGGCTGCAGAAATCCCATTATTGTTGTATTTGAACCTTCTTTTGCATGCAACCACCTAAATGCAACAGTATGTGTGTAAGAAAGGCAACTGTAAATGGGGTTGGGAGGGTACCTTACTGCAAACATATAGCAGTGATATTCGTATACATCCCCATGCATAGTACGTCTCCATGTAAAAATCTAAAAAGAAAGATACTCTTCTAGAATTCAAACAAAATCACAGGGCAGGTACTTCAAATGGCAAGTCGTAAAACAAAAGACATAAAATCCTCTCCAGAGTGCACAACGACACCAGAAGAGGAGGCTGAGAGGAGACCTCATTGCTCTCTACAACTATCTGAAAGGAAGTTGTGGAGAGGAGGGAGCTGGCGTCTTCTCCCAGGTGACAGAGACAGGACAAGAGGGAATGGCCTCAAGCTCCATCAGGGGAGGTTCAGGCTGAACATTAGGAAAAAATTTTTCACAGAAAGGGTCACTGGGCACTGGAACAGGCAGCCCAGGGAGGTGGTTGAGTCACCGTCCCTGGAGGTGTTTAAGGGACAGGTGGACAAGGTGCTGAGGGACATGGTTTGGTGTTTGATAGGAATGGCTGGACTTGATGATCCAATGGGTCTTTTCCAACCTAGTGATTCTATGACACAGGATGCTGTGGACACTCATCCCATAAAGGTTCTCCAAACATATGAGATATTTCCAAGAACGCAATCCATTGGCAGCTATTAAACACTAAAGCCTCAGTGAAATGCCCAGTCCAAAGATTTCTGAGAGTGATGACTGTGGGAAGGGTTTACCAGGAGGAGGAGAACTGCAGTTACAGTTTTCCTACGCACCTGTAAGCAGCCCCATCAGAAAAGATGCTAAGGAAGGCACACCTCTAGTCTGACCAAGAATAAGCGCTCTTACTCAGTTCGCAAAATTGAAGATGACAAGATACCACCCTGTTAATAAATCGGAGCCGAAGTAGACCAGCACCAGTATAAGAACTAGTCTTAGAATTGCATATCACATTCCATACCGCCTCCTCTCTGAATGCCCTGCAATAATATGAGCCCAAACAGCATTACCTGTTCCCAAAAGCACCTCTTCAGATTCCAGCATACCCAAAATGTGCTCATGTGCATCAGTCACAGGTAGGGTACACGGCGCAAATGCAAGGCAGTAGCACACTGATATATATTTGCAGCTTTGCAATTAGATGCCTGTTTGGATGGAATTGAACACAGGCAGCAAGGAAATAAGTAACAATAATACTAAAAAAGACCCTTTCCAAGATGTTTTCTCACATGCATCCAAAAGGTAGTGCTGTTCCATCATCTTCTGCCGAAAGATGGAAGAGCAGCATCCTGAGGGTCCCTGAACGAGAGGAAGGCTGGTCGGGCTCAGGCTCCGCCAAGACCTCTGGAACACCAACTGCCTAGAGCCAGCTATTCCTCCTTTTCCCCAAACACTTAACACCACTGCAGGCCATAATAACAGCGGGCATATTCCATGCTACGCTACTTCCAGAGTGGCAGAGCCCACGCGAGGCACTGGAGAGGTCCCTGCCATAACGCGTCCGAGCTATTTCCCCACATCCTGGGCTCCCATCTTCCCCTCTTTTATGTTGGTTCTTGTCTCTCCCGGTGGGGTCTCACCTCCGATACAGCAGCATCAACCTTTGCCGTGCAGCCCACACGTCATCGCCTCCTCTTGGAGCAGATTGAGGGAGACAAGCCTTAAAAAATCTCTCCTGCAGCAATGCCGCTTCCACGACAACAACAAGAAACAGCCAACTAATAATGGACTGGCTGAGGGGGCTGCCAGCTTCAGGAAACGTGTCTGGAATTGTATTTCTTTTCCTATTTTATTTTAAAAGCTTCCAGTTGAGCGCTGGTCATCCTCCCAGAGCCAACACCTGCGCTGCAATTAGCACAGAGCCGGCACAGCATCCCAGGCACGAGTGAGCTGTGCACAAAGCTCGTCAACTAAACGAAGCTGAAATAAGTTTGTCCATGCAGGCAGGCAGGACATAATGCACCGCGGAAAGCTCCAGGAGTACAGACAATCAATAGGAAACACATTATAACCCTGAGAAGTTTACCAAAAACGTATTTACTGTGTTATTGCCTCCACTCATTGTGGTTTGGTCCAATACGCAAGTCACAGCGCATCTCTCCGATACAAGCAGTCGTCTTAAATCCACAGTGTTATATATATCATTTGTTTAGCCAAAGCTGAATGATCATTTCAACCTTTGTTAATCTGATTGCATAACAAACTACAGCAGCCTTAAATAACCACGCCGGCGGCTCAGTTGAAATAATTTGTTTGAGCGCCCTGCTTCATTTAAAAACAAAGAGAAATGGATAACGGAGAAAGAAGAAAACCTAAGCCCCCCCCCAAACACTGTTTTCATGGCTGACTATGGTACAAGATTGATATCATGGTGTGTAGATGCAGTGCAACAACTTCACACCTGGCATGGGCTGCAAGCACAAGGTAGAATCATAGAATATTTAGGGCTGGAAGGGATCTTAAAGATCATCTAGTTCCAATCCCCCTGCCTTGGGCAGGTAAAGCGATATGTTTTCAACCCGCTGAACAATATTGTGCAATAAAAGCACATTCTGACAGATCTTATTCACAGCTCCAGCGCAGGCTTCTTATGCAAACAACGCCGCATGGATTTTCAAAACAAGTAATTGCACATATATAAACAAAGGCCATCATTTACATGGCAGATCCTATAAAAGCTTATCTGCCATATGACGTCACACCCACTAATTACTACTTAAAGTACCAGTGCCCCAGCGCTCCTGCCCTCCCATCCCAAAATGAACACAATTAATATCAAACACTGCTCATCCATGCCTGCGCCTCTCGGAAATAAACACACATGGGGCACCTCCCGGGACAGAGCAGTATTTAAAGGTTCTTCAGACAATGAGAAGATTTATAATAATTATCATTATCATCATCACAAGGCCTTAAAGAAATTGAGCTGCCTCATCATGCAACACTTAATGTAAGGTTAAACAACATCACACAGTATCGCTGCTTGTACCAAAGGGCAAACACCTCCAGCCCCCAGACACCGGAGACCTTCAGAAACACAGAATCACAGTCATTTAGGTTGGAAAAGACCTTTAAGATCATTGAGTTTTGATAGGAATTGTAGCACTCGATGATGCTGTGGGTCTTTTCCAACCTAGTGATTCTGTGAGTTCAACTGTAAACCCAACACAGCACGGAACCTTACGGCTGTTATCAAACAGCGAGTCAGAAAATCGAAAGCAAAACACACGTATTTCTTTGAAGAGGCTCAGAAACAGATTGTTTCCACTGAAACCCAACCCACCGGGGCGCAGGGAAGATGAAGTGCAGGCAAATGGGAAACCGAGGGCAGGAAAATGGGAAACCGAGGGCAGGAAAATGGGAAACCGAGTAAGGCCAGGAACACGTTTTGGCATCTCTTCACCAGTTCATGATCAGCTCATGAGAAATCAAGAGGCAGTGGCGGGGGCCGATGTGAAACTGCCTATAGATTGCAGCCAGCTTTGTACAGCACACAACAAAACCCATCCTGTCGAGTGATGCCTGCGGCAGCAGCCCCAGCGCAGAAGTTATGGATAAGGCAGGCATCAGCGACCGACTCCCTAATCAACGTGTATCCCAACACCTTTGTAAGGGAAAGCAAGCTAAGGATCTCTGCTCCAGGCACAAATCTCCGCTCCCCTGAGTCTGCAGCACCCAGAAACCCCTCAGGATTGGCTGCCCAGTGAGGTGGATGAGTCCCCATCCCTGGAGGTGTTTAAAAGACGAGTAGATGAGGTGCTCGGGGATGCGATTAGCGGACAGATACGGTTGGACTCGATGATCTCAAAGGTCTTTTCCAAACAAGCGATTCTATGATTATCTCTCGAGGGGGGAGAACCCACACATCAGCCCCCCGCACCGGGGCAGAAAGCAGGTCTGCCCACACCAGCTGGGTCTGTTCCACCTCGCCCTCGCTCAGCCCGCACCGAATTCACCATTTCTGCGCGTTATGAGGAGTCTGACATCACGGTGGTTGCGCGCCCAGCCTGACACCTACAGTTAACTCGGAGATGCAGTGAGAGCATCCCGGCTCCCGGGTGCTGCCCCCCAATCCTGCCGAGCCCTTGGGGGCAGCAGACACCCCCACACCCCAGATCCGCCCAGGGAAGCCCTGCGATGCCTTCTGTCTCCTCCACAGAGCCGGTGGACCCGCAGCGAGCGGAGGGAGGGGGGCACCCACACCCGACCCCCCAGCTCAGCACCCTGAGAGAACCAACCCCGCTGAACCCCGTGGGAGAGATGTGCCCCCCGAGACCCATTGAAAGCCATGGGAGAGCTGTGCCCCCCCAAGCCTCATTGAAACCCGCGGGAGAGACGTGACCCCCCCGACTCATTGAAATCCATGGGAGAGACATGACATGCCCCCCCCGCCCCAGACCCATTGAAACTCACGGGAGAGACGTGCCCCCACCCCAGCCCCACTGAAAGCCACGGCAGCACTGTGCCCCCCCAACCCTATAGAACCCAATGGGAGAGCCGCGTCCCCCCCAGCCCCACTGAGCCCCAAGGCAGCACTGTGTCCCCGCCAGCTCCACTGAATCCCCACCCCCCCAGCCCCACTGAACCGTTGAAACCCATTGAGATCCACAGTAGCACTGTGCCCCCACCCAGCCCCACAGAACCCCTGGCAGAGCCATACCCACCCCCAGCCCCACTGCACTGCACGGCATCCCCGTGCCCCCCCCAGCCCCACAGAACCCCACGGCAGAGCTGCACCCCCCCAAGCTCCATTCAACCCCAGAGCAGAGCCGTTCCCCGCCCCAGTCCCGCTGAGCCCCAGGGCAGAGCCGTGCCCCCCCCAACCCTACAGAACCTATGGCAGAGCCGTGCCCTCCCAAAACCCTACAGAACCCATGGCAGAGCCGCGCCCCCCCCCGCCCCACTGAGCCCCACAGCAGCACCGTGCCCCGCTAGCCCCATTGAAACCCCACAGAAGAACCGCGCCCCCCCCAGCCCCACTGCATTGCACGGCATCCCTGTGCCCCCCCCAGCCCCCCAGAACCCCATGGCAAAGCCGTACCACCCCCTCCAGCCCCACTGAAAGCCACAGCAGCACCGCCCCCCCCCCACCAGCCCCATTGAATCCTCCTTCCAGCCGCCCCCCACATTGAACCCAGGGCCCCCCCCCGGCCCCAGGGCCGCTCACCTCCGGGAACGCCGCGGGGAGCTGCTCCCCCAGCGCGGGCGGCGGCGGCGGCGGCGGAGCGGGCGGGAGGGGAGGGGAGGGGCGGCGGAGAGACCGCCCCCGGGGGGGAACCGGGGCTGGGGACCGCCCCGGGGCGGGGAGGGACATCGGGGGGGCGGGGTACGGGACCGTGGGGTGCGCTGTGCCCTCCTCTTGGGGAGGATAAGGGGCCTCCGGTGGGGATAACAGGACCCTGGGATGCTGGGCACCCTCCCCCAGTTGGGATGCAGGAACCCCCAGTGGGATACGGGACCCTGGGATACTGGGCGCCCTCCCCCGGCAGAGATTCGGGATCCCGGGATGCTGTGTGTCTTCTCCCGGTGGGGATGGGGGACCCCGGGGTGCTGGGCGCCCTCCCCCGGTGAGGATGCGGGACCCCCGGTAGGGTTACGGGACCCTGGGGTGCTCTCTGCCCTCCCCTTGTGGGGGATGAGGAACCCCCGGTGGGGATACGGGACCCTGGGATGCTGGGCACCCTCCCCCATTTGGGATGCAGGAAGCCCCGGTGGGGATACGGGACCCTGGGATGCTCTGTGCCCTCCCCTGGGGAGATATGCGGGACCCCAGGATACTGGGCGCCCTCCCCCGGCAGAGATTCGGGACCCAGGGATGCTGTGTGTCTTCTCCCGGTGGGGATGAGGGACCCCACAGTGAGGATGTGGGACTCCAGGATGCTCTGTGCCCTCCCCCAGTTGGGATGCGGGACCCCCAGTGGGGATGCAGGACTCCGGGATGATGTGCACCCTCCCCAGGTGGGGGTACAGGCCCCCCAGTGTCTGCCACCTCTAGACAATGTTTAAGGGCCCTACCAACCAATACCACTCTATGATTTTATGATAACGCTCTCGGACACATGGTGTGAATGTTGAGGTTGTGCAGGGACACGGCCTGTGTTTGATGTTCCCTGTGCGTTCCTTCCGATACAAACCGTTCCGTGGTTCTGTTTCTGCTGCCACGCTGTTTTATTGAAAATCATAGAATCATAGAATGGTTTGGGTTGGAAGGGACCTTAAAGATCACCCAGTTCCAACCCCCTGTCATGGGCAGGGACACCTCCCACTGGATCATCCAACGTGGCCTTGAACACCTCCAGGGATGGGGCAGCCACAGCTTCCCTGGGCAACCTGGGCCAGGGCCTCACCACTCTCATCATGAAGAAATTCTTCAAAAACATGGCAAGGAAAAGCCCCAGCAAGACTGCAGGCCCCTGGGGGCAACAAGACACCCTCCCTTGGGGGGGCTGCAGGACCCCCAGCTGAAGCCACCTCTGGATGATGTTTAAGGTCCCTTCCTACCCAAACCATTCCGTGATTTCTATGATAATGCTCTCAGACACATGGTGTGAATGTTGGAGTTGTCCTAAGCAGAGGCTGGAGCTGGATTCATTGATCCATTCAGGATATTGCATACTGAAGAGCTATTTTTAGAAGCTGGAAAATGATAATTAGTCTAAATGATTTCTGATATCCAGAACATGTTTGGCACTAAATGTAGCCCACATCAACTGAGCCTGGTGCTCTGTCCCTGCCTTGTGGTGCTTGAACCGGTTATTAGTCCACTACCCCAAGAATAAATTAGAGTTTTAATATCAAAACCAAGGGCCGAGGGTTGTTCCTGCAAGAAGATGACAACTTTCATCCTGACTTTTCCGTATGGTACAAAACAAATCATGAGGGGAGGCCTCATTGCTCTCTACAGCTACCTGAAAGGAAGTTGTGGAGAGGAGGGTGCTGGCCTCTTCTCCCAAGTGACAGGGGACAGGACGAGAGGGAATGGCCTCAAGCTCCACCAGGGGAGGTTCAGGCTGGACATTAGGAAAAAATGTTTCACGTAAAGGGTCATTGGGCACTGGAACCGGCTGCCCAGGGAGGTGGTTGAGTCACCTTCCGTGGAGGTGTTTAAGGCATGGGTGGACGAGGTGCTGAGGGACATGGTTTAGTGTTTGATGGGAATGGTTGGACTTGGTGATCCGGTGGGTCTCTTCCAACCTGGTGATTCTATGATTCTATGATTCTATGATTCTATGATTCCTGATTCAGTTGTCCTGCAGTTGTGGGAATGAATGAGCTTGGATCTGGGGGAGCCATGGATCAAAGAGAAGCCAGGGACAAACATTTGCAAAGACGTAATAATTATTATAAGAAAAAAGCAACACACATACACACAAGTCCCTCAAAACTCTGAGAAAGCAGAAGGATGAGGATAGAAATGGGTACTGAGAGAGTCATGGCGCCGCAGATTGTTTTCTTTTGAAAGAAGCTCCACTTTTGAGCAGATGTTCTGATGATGATGTTTTGAGCTCCACTGGATGGAGCAGAGAGTGTGTTGTGTGCAATTAATTTCCAACAATGGCAGCAGGCTTTAAAGCTGGTGAGTTGGTGTCTCAAAGTCTGAAATTCTGCACTACGAGAGGTTATTTGTTTGCTTAATCTACACATTGTTTCTGTTCTGATGAATCTGTTTGACCTTCCAGTGCCTGAAGGGGCTACAAGAAAGCTGGGAAGGGACTGTTCACAAAAGCTTGGAGTGATAGGACGAGGAGGAATAGTGTTAAATTGGAAAGGGGCAGATTTAGACTAGACAGAAGGAGGAATTTCTTCCTGATGAGGGTGGGGAGGCCCTGGCCCAGGTTGCCCAGGGAAGCTGTGGCTGCCCCATCCCTGGAGGTGTTCAAGGCCAGGTTGGATGGGCCTTGGGCAGCCTGATCCAGTCCCTGCCCATTGCAGGGGGTTGGAACTGGCTTTAAGGTCCCTTCCAACCCAAACTATTGTAGGATTCTATAATTAGGGCATGGTTTTCACCCCGGGCCAATGTATATTGTGTCCAATGTGGATTTAGTCATGGTAGGAATATGGACTTGTTTTCTGGTGCTCATGCTGACATTATATGGTCATAGCATACTTACATTCACAGAAGAGCATTTTCCATGCAGAGAGAAACTTAAGTGTTACAGCTGCTGTATATTTAGAACAGGGCTTAAAGATGGAAGATGTCAGAGGGAGCACTGGAAACAGCAGGGCTCTTAAGAGAGCAGTTAAAATGATGGTATAAAAATATCAATTTGGCCTGTTTATTATAAAAAAAAAGATATTTGGCTTTCATCAAACTACTGCACTGAAATCAATGTATATGTGTGTGTGTGTGTGTCATCCATGTTGCTTAAGTTCTATCAATAGAATCTGCTGGCTTTTCTCCTAAAAAAGGGAATAAAGTTCGCTCTATGCCAAAGGTGTACATATTGTACCCATGTCCTTCTTGTTATTGGCAAAAAATAAACTATTTAGACTAGATGTAAGGAGGAATTTCTTCACAATGAGAGTGGTGAGGCCCTGGCCCAGGTTGCCCAGGGAAGCTGTGGCTGCCCTACCCCTGGAGGTGTTCAGGGCCAGGTTGGATGGGGCTTGGAGCAACCTGATCCAGTGGGAGGTGACCCTGCCCATGCCAGGGGAGTTGGAACTGGATGATCCTTAAGGTCCCTTCCACCCCAAACTATTCCATGATTCTATGATTCTATTACTTTAGTCAGGTAGTTGTTACCAGCACAAGTGAGTTCCAAGACTAAAAATTGCTGCAAATGCCTAAGTGATGCTCTTTTATTTTCTGAGAGGTGTGGGTGATTTCCTGATGTTTTAATGAAGCTTCATATTTCAGAAATGCAAGAAATTGGAGAAATCCTGGCTTGGATTACAGATAAATAGATGGAATTGCTGCACATTTTTTTCCAGTTAATAGAAGTTCAGAACTAAAACTAAAACGCTGCACAAACTTCTGCCAGGAACAATTTAAAGATTCTGATTAATTGGTATCATCTAGACCCTGCCTGGGAGATGCTAACGTAAACTCCATGATGACAAAATCCATTTTCCCTTTAAGAATAATAGTTCCAAAGCATTGGAACCATTTCCTAAACATTCTACTATTCAAGGGTTTTTGTGGGGTTGGAAAATACAGTCACCGTAAAAGGGCTCTCGACAGCCAGGGAGGAGAAACGGCACCAGGCTCACGCAGACCCCATCACTGGTGCTGCTGGATAAAGAAGAGAGGGCACAAAAAGGCACAAGCTCTGTAGATTCAGCTCCCTCCCCCCCCGGCCCCGTCAATTTTCCATGTCCCGTAGTATTTGAAGACGTCACATAACAAAAATTTTTACAAGATGGCAATCTTGCTGGGGTGGGTTTGATTCTGTAAATCAACGAGCTGCTCTTTGAGCTGTTCTGCTGCCTGACAAGCGATACAGGAACAGACGTGTGAACTTCTCAGCTTCTTTTTAATGGTGCGTTGACATCAAAGTCTTGCTTTGCATATTTAAATGATGACAAATTAGTGGGTGTTTGTTTTGCGCAGTCTGGTCCTGCTCATTGCATTCCCTATTGTTACTAACATGGAAATGGTGTTAATCTGCAATAAAATAAAAAACAGATCACAACTTCTTGATGCATTAGAGAATGCTTTTTAACCAATAAATAATTATCTTAGCATACATAATGCCCTTGGAAACATGAACTGCTCCCATTCACCCCACTGAGCAGTACACCTGTTCAGAGGAGTCCAGGATATCTTAAAAGGGTAAAAGATTGCTCTGTGTTACTTAGTGCTGTGTAATTCTCCTCAATTTTCTTTTCCACGTGTTTGCCCTCACAGAACAGGGCTGACGTTAAAAGCCTGAGACAGAAAGCAAGCCCAGCTGCAGGAGAAACCTTTAGATACCCCAGGGAATTTTCAGAAAATCTTTGCTGATCCCAGTTCTATAAACAATGCTTGTCTGTTTACTCTTCGGATTCAATTATTCTCTTTATACCCAGGTTTGCAATTAGGACAGATAGGACAAAACAGATAGAGAAGCCCTCAGATAAGCCACGCAGATTTTGGATGCTGTATAAATAAGAGATCCGTGTCTGAGCATCTAATTCTGAGGTCCAAATACCAGATTAAAGACTTCGCAAAGCTGCCTGTTCTTTTCAGGCAAAAGCAGGAAGAGGAAAATATAAGCAGGAACTCTAGTTTTCAGTTATTTAAAAATTTGGGTGCAACACAGGTACTGCTAAAGTTAATACAATGAGTTTCTTAGCATGAAGCATGTTTTATGCTGGAGCTGGTGTTGCGGGCCATGTGGCTATAGTAAGATAAACGCAACCAGGATCCATGTGGTTTGCTTGCCTGGAGGCACCGTTTGTCAGAAACCCTCACCTTTTGCTCTACGACTTCTCTAACAGGGCAACATCTGATCTGAAAGCACAGGGAACAAGTGACAACCGAGGGCTGGATGCTACGGTCCTGTTTGTGTCACCAGCAAAAGGTCCCGTTGACTTTCCTGCTGCAAAACTGGATCCAAAGCACATGCTGAGTTATACTCGTTACTGACTTAGCAGCAAAAAAGCAAAGAACACTTTCTTCTAGTCTGCATTTGTTTCCCAATGCCAATTAGGCCAGCATGACTTTCTGTTTAAGCCTCTTAAGCCTTAACACAGCTCATTTTGAAGCTAAATTGCAGAGAGAGAGCACTTAGGTGAGTAGCTCTATCTCCTCCTGTGGAAAGCTGGTCATCTCCTGTTGGGAGCATTGAGGGACACTGCTCCCTAGTGATTTCTTCTTCTGGCACAGGTATTTGCAAAGCACAGATACGCTTCCCCTCCTCATCTCCATCAGGAACATATGTAGTTTTAAATTAGGGCCCAGAGTTTTAAGTTAAGACAGAAATAGGGAGATTGTCCCACCCTGAGACCTCCATACACCAGTACTCTTGGATATGCGCTACCTACTCGAGGTTCCTCGTGGCTACAGATGACATCCATTTGGATGTGCTACCATGTCCTATTGGATGTGGTAAATACCTCAAAGGAGGCTGCCGAGACCTTGGCTGAAATGGGGCGGGTTATTGGGAAGCCATCCTTCATACAGGGTATTTTATGTCAAATTTTGCTGTCTGGGTACTTGGGAAAGCGTTGGGTTGGTGTGATGGGAGATAAGAGTTGCTCTGTAACGGTTCCTTGGCAGGACAACTGTGATACAATAATAGCAGTTTACTTGTTATGATAAGATCTTAACTACTGATGCTGAATATTGAGATACCTACAGTAGGAGATAAGCATTGTTAATTTTTAAGTAAATCACTCTATCAGGGGCCCATAAAAATACTGTTTGCAAGAACATAAAGCAAAACCTGGTGACTATAACAGTAAAGAAGAATTAGGGGATTTTTCCTGTATTTTAATGCACCAGAAAAAAACACATTCCAAGTTTGTAACTAGTTGAAGGATTTCTTCAAATAGTAAAAGCTGGCATGGGCGAAGTTATCATTGTGTTCTACCCAAGCCATTTATCCAGAATGCAGCAAGGGACCGTGCACCATGTGCAAAGTTAAATTTGAACGCAGCTTCTATTAGATCAATGTCTCATGTCTCAACATCTCTGATGGGCAAACAATGATTCAGCAAAGTAGCCTACATCACAGAACGGGCCTGAGAAGCAAAGGTACAAGCCATAGCTAAGAGGTCACGTTAGGACAAGAAGGAATGGCCTCAAATTGTGCCAGGGGTGGCTCAGATTAGACATCAGGAAAAATTTCTTCACTGGAAGGGTTCTCAGGCATTGGCAGGGGCTGCCCAGGGAGCTGGTGGAGTCCCCGTCCCTGGAGGGGTTTAAAGATGGGTGGATGAGATGCTGAGGAAAATGGTTTAGTTGTGGACAGGTACGGTTAGACTCAATGATCTCAAAGGTCTTTTCCAAACAATTCTACGATTCTGTTTTCACTAGCCCAACTTCCTTCTTTTCTTGCACTGAAAGCACCTGCTTGTTTGCATCACTTTTCATACCAGATAGGAGAATACACTGACTTCAGAATATAACTGCCCATACGGGATAGAAGGTCTGTTTCACTGTGCAAAATTGCCTGTTATTCCCTTTTAATTTCCATGCTGAGAAAATAAAGGAAAAATACCATCATTATGCTGGCAGAGAATTTAATTGCATTCAAATCAAAGCGAAATTATGATTCCCTTAGAAATTGTAGCTTGGTCCAAAACACTGAGCTCTAATGGAGTGATTGTTGCTGCACACCTTTACAGACAACATTAAACTGACAGAAAGTGTGTATTATAGTCAATAAGGGAATTGTTACTTTAAATTTCACAACTCGTATGGATATGTGATTATTCACAAATGCATTTTTATTGTAATTTTTGCATATAGTTTATGATCGGGAGCTCTAGGATAGGACTTGTCTGCCTTATCTTAGGTGTTTCAGTTACCACTCCACAGCATCAATGGCTCCTTTTAGAGTCAATGAGGAGAAATGAAGACCTCCAAAGGCTGATTTATCTTAAGATGAAATGACTGATCTCCTGGAGGCTTGTTTTGCTGGGACAACTGGCACAAGTACAGGCAGCTAACTCCTGATGTCTAAACTAAGCGAGGTGGGCAATCTTTAGGGGGCATTTTGATCGTCTTTAGGAAGGCAACCAAGCCATCATTATTTTAGGAAGCTTTGCCTCAATAAATGTGTGAATATTTTGCCTTTCTTGCTCATCTACTTTGTTAGCATCTAGCTGTCCACTCTTCTCCAGAACTATCGTTGGTCAACCTGGAGATAAGTGGAAATACTACCACATCAGCCTTAATTACCCCCCCAAAAAAGCGTTTTGAATTTGTTATGAAAACAAAATTGCTCACTCCCTAGGCTGCTCAAAGAGTTCTCTCTTGAGGGAAGAGGACAAAAAGAAGGATGTTTCTTCCAGAAAGGCAGGGAGGATATTGCCAGCAGTCTTGTCTTAACTGTCTCTGTAGCTTAGAGGCAGAGAGAGGAACTGGGATAGCAACAGGGGGAATCAAAAGGCAGGTGTCTGAGACTACACTTTGAAAAACTCTACAGTAAAGTCATAATAGATGCTCGTGGCGATAAAAAACTTTAAATCGCTTAGGAGTTCACTCTAGGTAAGTTTAGTTTGGTTTGAGGCCAAATGAGAATTAGTGCTTCCATTGAACTGTGTTAAAATATGACCTGCAGTTTGAGTGTTATTTACACATGTTTAAGCAGAATGAAGAAATGGGCTTTCCATCATTTTGAGCAATACGGACTATTTTGAACCTAGAAATTTAGGTTCAACGTCCAGCTCAAAAATTTATACATCCCACTGAGAAGCTGTGATGGGGCTCATCTTTGGTTAAAAATAACATGAAAGCATTCTGGTCACTTGCAAACAAGTGCAAGGCAGTAATAAGAAGTAGTTCTGTATTATTTGTTTTCACAGATTTCAATATATTCCTTTTTCTGAAGTACAAAAACCTCTGTGAAGTGGGGTGGGTGCCCAGTCTTCTCACCAGCTTCTTATGTTGCTGAACAACAAGAACAAAGTAGGGGAAAGCCAAGATATGTCCTGGCTGGTGTGGGGAGGGATGAACTCATTGCTCAGTCTTCTCTTATCCTGTTTTGGTATAACCTGTCTCTGAAGGACCATACAGAAGATTTACGGGTGTCTCTAATTCTCGTTCAGAATGCCAAATGGATCAAGTAGGATGCTACTGGGACCCTGTGAGGAGGAGAGATGCAAGTCTGCATGTGGGTGAACCTGCACATTTTGTGGCAAAAAGTATATGACGAGAAGAATTTCTGTCACCAGTGGCCACAGGGAATGGATGAGAATCTGAAAAGACATAGGTATTTATTCCACAGTCAAAGATTGTGACAGTCAATATGATTGGAGTTTTGCAAAACCAGCTGAGGGTCACTGGCAGCTTCCTTAAATTGCTAAACCACAACTGAGCCAGGAATCAGGCACATGACTATGTAAAATGGGTGGTATTAATAACCACCCAGGTGATCGAGCTAAATATAGAGATAATGCAGCCTTTTCTGGGCAGGGCTAAGAGATGAAAGCCTTACTGACAGTGTCACAGGAGAAGAAAGGAAAGCTGGAAGCTTACTGCATCCGCTACAAGAACTTCTACAGCCTGCTGCTGGTGGGATAGGGGCTCCAGGCTTCAAAGAATACAGAGGCATCTCCCCTAAGGTGAGTCCCGCCCTGGGAGTCTGAAGAAACTGTAAGATAAGTTGAAGATTAACCTACATCCAAGCATTGCACCAGTGTAATTTTTTATAATGTACTAAGCCTGTGATGGTGCAAACATCTGTTACTGGGTTTACTCTTTTGTGTGTGCATGTCTATATGTGTGTGTGCGTGCTCTTCAGAGAAGGGAAAGGGGAAGAACTGCCAGTCTCTGAAGTTTGCTGTGACTCAGATGTCCAGGTGTGATGCTAAAGAAAAGTTGTATTGAGCCATATTGAAAGAAAAAAACTTTAAAGGTACTTAAACAAGCCCCACTTAATGTTCAGAGGTCGAGCTCCTAATCTGGAGTTTAAAAAACTCTTGCTTTTTATTGTCTGTGCAGTGGTAAAGCAAGATGTCCTAACTTTGCATGGCTACAATAAAGAAACACAAAGTGTTCATTCCTCCCTTGGTTGCTGTGGGGCTGGGCTCTCACCCATAACCTGCTGTCAGCAGTCAGAGGTATGGAGCAAACTCAAACCTCCAGCCTACATTGTTCGTGACTTCTACTGTTGACCAAAAAGGAGAAGGCAGTTCTCCATGCCTATTGTTCATCCAGCAAATCCTTTCAGAAATGGAAGAGCATCGTGCCATTAGCTTTGTTTGAAACTGTTCTCGTTGCTGCGGCGCTTCTCCATAACTCCTTTCCCCAAATACATTGGAGAGGTCTGAAAAATCTGATTAAATCTGAAATTTAGGGACTAGCTGAAAACAGCGTGTCTGAAGGTATCTGGTAGCAGCAGGCGTTTGCTGGTTGCTCAGCCGTGTTGTGGTGTGACCTGCATGGACATCACCTCCATTCCTTCTTTGTCTTGCCCTGTCTTCAGATCTGTTCTTTGTGCTGATCTATTCCATAGCAGCCTTTGAGGTGTCTGAATGAGCAGGACTAGATATTTTATTAGCTTGTTTAATGTAGTGAAGGTGGAGGAAAAAGGCTGACCTGTTTGTACTCCTTAGCAGATGCCAATACTTGTGACTTTAGCTTCAGGTGGAGCAGTTAAGTGAACAAAAAACCAGAGTTACAAAGAGACTGAGCAGATGCCAGGGTTTTTTTATGTTTTCTGTTTCAGTGAGGACGAAATCAGGTTCCTAAATATCTTAACACACGTCCCAATAACTGGAGAATAAGACTACTCACCTCATCTCTCCAGCTACCTGCACTCCTGTACGTACTTTCAAATAATAGCTACCTCCATTAATCTTGTATCATTTAAGTGGATTAAGCTATGTGTAGGTGTTATCTATCTTTTCTGTACTGTGACCAGAGGGGAGACTGAACACCACACGTAAGCTTGTTATATATTTGTATGTGCAACCAAAGAAGTACTGGAGAAGGTTCATCCTCGCTCAGCTCCGTGGTGTTGGACAGGGAGAAACTGAGCCCAGTAACTCCTGAGAGTGAATGGGAACATTCTCTTTCCTGCTGTGCACCAAAGGTTGTGTTTCTGTGGTTCAAAGTAGGATTGGGGTTTTTTTTTGAGCACAACCATTTGCAAAATACAAGGATACTTCTCCCTGCTTGGTGTGGTTAGGACTCTGAGGTGAGGATCAACTTTTGGGTCCCACCTGGGCTGTGCATTGGGCTTTTTTGGGGCATGGCATCAACTTCAGTAGCTTGGTTTCTGAGTCCTCAGTGAAAAATGAATAAATACTTCTTGATTCCTCACCCAGATGGTGCAAAGTTTTATTTTGCTGTATTCAAACAGCACTTTGATGATACGAATCCCTAGCATTATGATTTGTTTCAACACGCATGTCCTGCTAGTAAAGTGCCGTGCAAAAGCCCAGCTCTCATCCCAGCCGCAATGGTATTAAGAATAATGCAAATGATTCAGAAATGTGAGTGGTTCGGAGCCTGTAAAAGATACCAGATGTAAGCGAAACGAACAAAAAAAGTCTGCATGCTACAAAGTAGTATTACAAAAGACTCTCATAGCAATATATGAAGAATATAATTTGTATTGTAGGAGAAGCGTTCAGTATCCTCTCGGGCAGAAAATCTTATGTAAATCACAAAATAATTTCCAAGATGTTCTATAAATACACAAACCTCGTGGGCTAGGAGAGGAGTTGGAGACTGTTACCCAATCTGCCCTGGAGCAGGCCAGGGAAGTAGATCTGCTGCTGAAAGACAAAGCAATTTTCCAAGATTTATAGACTGTAAATATTTTATTTACCTTCCAAAGAAGGAGTCCATACTCGTTGCAAAGAATGTGGATAAAGTGGGTGCAGAGTTGGATCCTCTTTGGTTTGGTGCGACTGAAAATAATTTAAAACATCCCTGGAAGCCAAGAGGGTTCAGGTATCTTTTGGTCCTGTCCCATTCATCACAGGGAGGTGCCGTGACGTTTCCCAGGCACATTTGCCCTGGGAGCACTGTGCTGTTCTCACACGCCTGTAGCTGCACAGAGCGCCTTTCCAACCTTGACTCTGAGCTGAGAAAATTGATGAACCGTGAATACAGAGCATTTCAATATCATTTTCAATTCACAAGCTGGTGTCCAGCATAAACTGCAAGTTGTTTCTGCTTGTAGCTTCCTTATAATTGGGTCCAATCTAGCTGAGATATCACACATCGACTCCACATGCTCTAAGCAATGCATAAGGGTAATGAAAGCTTTATTTTTGGTCTGTGCGTTCTCCAAGTCTCATTACAGGTAGCACTAATATTTACTTGTTTGCATTTCAAACGAAAGGGAGTCTGTTTAATAACATCAGCAATTTGGTCAATATTGGCACAGTCCAAGTGCCAAGCGGGGAGCTGGATGATGTCTTCATTAACCTCAGCACTATCTGTAGTGCTGCAGTTTTTCTCGGGAGACTGTGCTTTCTGCCACTGTAGTGTGACTGGGGCTGCAGAGGAGGAGCGGGTAGTAGGGCTGTCTGCTCAAATCTCAGGTTGGCTCCTGAATGAGACGCTTTAAATGTCTCCAAGATCTACACTTAATCATCATTTCCTCTGTCCCAGAAACCAGCTTGCCTGCGCTTGGTCCATTAGCATCTTCTCTCTTCTAAAGCTGAGCCCCATAAATCCTCAACTCCATGGAGGAGACCTCAGTTTTTGCCCCTTACCTGCCACACCAGCTGATACTTGTTCAGGGGCATCTGCTTGGTGTGACTATAACCTTCCATTCCTAAGATGTGGTTAGCTGGGAAGAGAAATGCAATGCATTTATTCATTCATTGCTACCCTTGTGAAAGCACACTATGGGTTATGTTGCTGACACAGTTTTCTGTGGCAGTCATCACAGTAGTTTGCAGATAGAAGTGGATTTGTTCTTAAAAGAGCTCAGAGGAAGGGAACTGTACCGATTCCCATGTTAGAGATGGAAAATGTGACAGCGAAGCAAGATGACTTGCGCCAGGAGTCTGTGGAGGAAGAGTGGGAGAGGAAATCCCATCTGCCAAAGAAGGAATTAATGCAGACTACGGGAAGAATGAAAGATGACTTGGTTGCAGATGATAAGAAGGCTGGAATGCAAGTGAAAGTTGGCCTGAAATCTGGATGGATGCAAGACAGAGAGGAACTGTATTTTCTGAATTTACTCACAATAAATACCTGTAGGTATGCAGCCAAAAGAGAAAACAGTACCTGGCTTGTGCAAGGACTTATCTCTCCGAAAATGAATTACAAGCTCATCCTTACTTGGCTCAAGCACACTGATGGGCCGCATGCTTGGAGCTGAGCTGCTTGCTTACAGAGAGTCTGAATTCAAGCCTCTGAGCAAAATATCCTCTCCTGGATCCCTGTGCTCTGTTCACAGCAGAGGTTGCAAGGTGGGGTCCAAAAAAGAAGCATTTCTTTTGCTATTGAAAGTTCTCATTTCCTAGCTAGTGTCCATTGCTGTTTTCTGCTTTCTGTATGTTACTGTGCTTAAACCATCATTATTTCTTCTGTTACTTTACATATTTTAATATTCTTTAGCTTTAAAAGTAATGACAAAAATAGTCCTCCAGCACATTCCTAAGAGTTCTTATCATTCAGGTTTTTTTGCACAGTGCTGTGACAGGTTCTGAGAACTACAGAAGCAATTATTATGAATTTAGTAAAGTTCCCCTATCAAGTCCGTGATTCATCTAAGATTGTTCCTCAGTTGTCAAGTAATTCCCAAGCAAATAATTCCCCAGAAGATGATTTCCCCAGTCAACTCTAAGCTTTGTACTCTACAACCAAAAACCACTTCTACCTCTGCACCATCTGATGGTCCCACTCAGTTCTTTAGCTAATTCCCACTTTGGCATTACTGGTGAAAAAACCTATATATAAAAACCTTGATGAAGAAATATTGCACTGCATGAGCAGAACTCCAGGCATGTGTGTTCCAACATGGGAGGAAGTTACCCACGTCTTTCTTTTAGATGCTGATGGAGCGAATATGTTGGTGCAGACAAGTACCCCAAGGTACAGTGACTCTACAGGAATGAGTAAAGCCCAGTGAAATGTAAGCCAGTATGTTTTCCTGGGGACGTTTCAGACAGCTCCTATTTCTATGTGGGCCACAGATAGTGAGCAGAGACAGCTTCACAGTAGCTTTTCTGAGTCGCAGAGTGCAAAGCTGAAGAAAAGTGGAAATCATCAGGACAAGGGAACTTCGTTATCTGAGTCTGGAAAGCATCTGTGGCTTGGGTTTAGGTTGAGATTTGCAGGAAAGGTTGGTTGACTCGAAGAACTTCCATGTCAGCCTCGCAGTAGATCTAATGCAGACTGGTTTTGTGCCATAAGGTGTTTCTGGAGCTCTTATTTGTACACGTCTTCATAGGATCATAGAATCCCTAGGTTGCAAAAGAACTTCGAGACAATCAAGTTCAATCGTACCTATCCACCACTAAATCGCATCCCTAAGCACTTCATCCACCCGTCTTTTAAACACCTCCAGGGGACTCCACCACCTCCCTGGGCAGCCGGTGTCCGAGAACGCTTTCAGTGAAGAAGTTGGTGCTGCATGTACTGCTGTTACTTTATCTTCTGCTAAAAATGATAAGGAGGAACACTCATCTTTGTGGTGTTGTACCTCCTCTGAGTCAGCCCAGACCTTTCCTGAGCACCCTCAGGGATTGTCCCACATGTACCTGGCATCTCTTGTGGCCATTGCCTACAGGGTGGATTGAAATGTGCTATTGAAATAAACTCAGTATTTTTACTTGACATGAAGCAGCTGTCCTTTCTGGGATTTACAGCTTCCTGACAGAGGCATTTGCTGATTTTATTAGCAAAAATAACCCTCCCCTTTTGGAGTCAGTTTTAATTTACTTCAGCCCTGCCACAAAATTCCCTTGGGATGCCAGTGGGAAGTGAAAGAAACTTCTAGAAATAAAGACCCAATAAAATAGAAGTAAAAAGCAGCTTTAAAAGATGCAGTATTTTACATGAAAGGCACCCTTAAAAGCAGTTCGGTGTTTAATGAACAGGATATCTTCCAAACTGGCAAGTGCCCAAACTAACTTCAGATACCTGAGCATCCTTCTCTGAAACCTGATGGTGGGAGAAATTGATGCTCCGCAATGATAAAAAATATTTGCAAAGGAAAGATGGACTGGCAGGCACCCACGTTTTGAGACCTGAAGAAAGAACCTCTTCAGAAAATTACATATTGAATTAGTTTTATTGCTTCAGCGTGTAAAGAAAAATCTTGAATTATGTTACAAATGTCACTTTGTATCTGCAGTCCTAGAACTACTGTTAAACTGCCTGTTAGGTAGATGGCAAGCCTGTCACCAACATAGAGTCATAGAATCACCAGGTTGGAAGAGACTCACCAGATCTTTGAGTCCAACATTACATGTTTTGGTAGAATTTAGTTCCTTTAGTCCTTCAGACAACATGAAGGAAAGGGCCACAATGACACTTTTATGCCGAATCATTGTTAGCAGCGCTGTGACTTTGGTTTACAAGCAGTTAAAATGAAATTTAGGCCGGAGCATGATGAAATCCTGTGTTTTCCTACATGTAGGTGAGCTGCAATTCCCACCTCTTTGCACTGACCATTGTGTCAAAGCCAAACAGAAAACCCAGGAGGAGCCCTGGACGGGTCATGGAAGTTTTTTAGAGAGATGTTGCAGGCAGTAATCTTACTGCCTAATCTAATGTCTGCATTAGAAAGATAGTTTGCCTTGGTTTTATTTACAGTCAGTAGAGCCTAATTCACCTGTTGTTCAGTCCAGCTGTGCTCTGGTGAAGAATACTTTTTTTTTTAGCATCTCCTAAGGCACCAAAGCCGTGTGCATGAAACCAGGCAGTGTGAATAACCTCTCCTCGAGGGAGATAGGCACCTTGCATCCAGGAAAAAGCCTTACAACACCAGCCCCCCATGAAGGGACAGGGGACAGGAGCTCTACTCTTCATACGGGCTCAGTCCCACAGGAGTGAGGCATGAGAATATGGAGAAGGCAGTGCAAACAAAGAATGAGGTTTCAGAAGGCAACGCGTAGCCAGGAATGCAGTAAGGAAGCTGAGAACTAGCTTGATCACTGGGAATTTCCTAGTTTTCAGATTAAGGAGTTCTGTGGGTCCACTCCTCAGTTGAATGTCCCGCTGTGCTTCTGCACAGGACCAGGGGTTCCTCTTACGACAGGCTGGAGGAGCCACACAAGTGCAGTGAGCTGGGCTCCAAACCTGCCTGCTAGATATTGCTATTTAATCCAACGCTGCAGCAATTCCTTATGGGGACGAAGAGAAAGTGGGTGAGTGAAAATGCCCTTTTACTGGTAATTTTATGTTCTGAAGCCTGGTTTATGGATAGAAGGACCACCTGGAGGTGAAAGAAAAAATGCAATTGGTAGTTTGACCTTCTATTGAATATAGTGGAGAGGTAATGTGGGACGTGGTACTTGAGGAGAGCAAACCAATGTATTAGGCATCAAAGAAGATAGCACTGAAGTGCTTCTGATGCAGCTCAGATGCAAGTCTTGGTGAGTTTAGTGCACAAATGGGGAGGAAGGGGTCACAGTCTGCTTTGGGGGCCCACAGTAAATACACAACAGGGACAGTCTGTGTGAACGTTCATAGATAACCACAAGCCAGGCTTGCAGAAAGCAGTGCCAAAATGAAGCTTCCTACCATTTCTTCAGAGATGACCCTGCTGTGAGCTCTCCCTGTGGCTGAGGAGTCTGCAATAGGAACTGCACCTCCCTCCCCAGGAGGGATTTTCGCTTTCCGATAGCAAAACTACAGTGGAGTTATGACCTCGTAGGAAGTCAAGTGAAAAAAGACCTAGTCATCAACAAGAAAATCAGATCTGGGAAGAGCGGTGAAGGTCAAAGCGGAAGGATGCTAGATAAATTCAAAATACATATAGACTATCTATAAAGGTGTAAAGGAGTAAACTCCTTCAGGGAAAATGAGAGGAGATTTATAAATCTTCTCTTGATACACAGAAAAGAACCATTATATTACAAGGAATATATTTAAGGTATATATTTGAAGTATATTTTTGAAGCTTGGTGTTACTTGATGATATACAGGCTTAATCATATTCATTAACAACTCTTTGTAACAGGCAAAGTCACACATGTAGAGAACCATGTTCAGCCCTGAAAGAAAACCCAAAGAATAATAAAACCACTGTGGAAAGAGAAGGACCCATTTGCCTCTTGGCATCTAAGCAGACCCTCATCTGTGGTACGCAGGATCCTTGTCTTCAGTCTGGGTTTTATGCGTATTTCATTGTTTCGTTTTCAAACTTCTTATCTGATAACGTGTAAAGGAATATGTATTCTAGACAGCTACCTCATCAGAGTACAGATTTGTTTTGGAGAAAGCCGGATGTTTTTGATGACATGTAAGAATGCCATAGCCAAAAAGCATTAAAATAGCTACAGCTCATGGTGCATGTTAACGCAGAGGGAGCCGACATGAATACATTGTGCAAATAGCTGCCCTTCCTTCCGGCAGGCTGCCAATTATTGCTTGGGTTTCTTGGTCAAAATAAAAATGCGCTATGTTAAAGATGTCGTTTTGCATCTTACACAACCTGGTTTTCCCCACTGAATAACTGGAGGAGAAACTCTTCCATTTTCAATACCGCTTGCATGGGGTTTTCTGAAATCAGAATCCTTCTCATTGCCCTCCCTCCATACCACCCGGGAAGGGGGCTTGGGATGGAGGAGGGATTGCTCAAAGCTCTCCCACAATGTTTTCAGTCATTTAAAAAAAAGTCTTTTTAGAATCTCATGGAATTACCTGAAAGAGGCTCCAAGAAAGCTGGGAAGGGGCTGTTCACAAAGGCTTGAAGTGATAGGACAAGGGGCAATGGGTATAAACTGGAGAGGGGCAGATTTAGACTAGACATACGGAGGAATTTCTTCACCATGAGGGTGGTGAGGCGCTGGCCAAGGTTGCCCAGAGAAGCTGTGGCTGCCCCATCCCTGGAGGTGTCCAAGGCCAGGTTGGATGGGGCTTGGAGTCCCTGATCCAGTGGGAGGTGTCCCGGCCCATGGCAGAAGGTTGGAACTGGATGATCTTTAGGGTCCCTTCCAACCCAAACTATTCTATGATTCTGTGATTCTAATAAGTATTTCTGATTTAACTCTCAAATTTGAAATAACCATTCATTTACAAACTTCCAAGCGTATCCCACTGCAGAAATGTGGTTTTGTATGAGATAAGAAGCAGCAGTTCTTTGACATCATGGGCCAACATTTCAGAAGTGTTGAATTTTGTTTGAAGAGGAATCTTTCAAATTACAGGGGCCCAAAACAGTAATTTTCTGATTTATATTGTGTAGATAGATACATATCACCCAAGTATGGGAACAGAGAAGCGTCCCTTGTGTAAGTCAAAGATACAACTAATTTGCATTGTTTCCTGTTCTCTAAGGATATTGAAGACAACATTGTGGCAAAGAGCAGCTCGTTAAATGCATGTGACAATCAGGAGGTTGCCAAAAGCCTTCCAGAGACATATTTAGTACTGTTAATTCTTGTGATCACATCAAGTTAATCATCTTTTATCAATTCAGATGGCTCTCCTTCTGGGGACAGCCTGTCTCGCTGACATCTGATGTGCGCCGTATTAGCATCACCACATCTCCAACAAAAGAAGAGTACAGCAGATTAGATGAAGTATCAGAAAGATGTTGCTGCAGTGCCATTTGTCAGCAGCGAGTGCCAGTCTGGTGACTGCAACTGAAAAAAAAAAAAAATCAAAGACTTGGGAGAGAAAGAGAGCTCCAAGCCGAAAGTATCAGTCTGAGCCATAGCTCCTTGGTGTTCTGCAGTACAGTGCTGGCATGTTGAGCCAGCAGGACTCTCAGTCCCTTTAAAAAAAGGAGATCTGTGTCTCCACATTAAAGATACATAGATGATGAAATCTGCTGTGACGTTCGGAGTGTGCTCTGTCGTTCCTAGCTAGCAGGGGCATGAACTGAACTCCTTTCCTCCTCCGTTTCACAGGAGATCAGCAAAAGGGTAAAAGTGACTTGCTGGGGCCAGGGGGAGGATGTGTCCCCGGGAGGGCAGCGCTTTTTGGGGTGTAACGTAGGGCTGGCAGAGGTTCCTGCTGGGCATGTTTACATCCCTGCCATCAACTCACCTTACTTTCTCGCTATACGCATTAACCCTTGAAAAGACAACCCTGCTGATTGCAACTGCCCTTGCTGCAGCCGTCTAACTCTCGTGCATCGAATACAAAGGAGCTGTCTGGAAGCCTTCTGTAACTGTATCATTTTCTGTAATTGATCTTTTAAATATACTGGACTTGCATACAATGACAGGAGGCCTTTACATGAGGCCATCAAGAAATTATAATAAGACAGGACTTTGGCAGCTTCTAGGACACAAATGGGGTGTAGACAACTGAGATCAGAGAGAAAAGTGCAGTGGAAAAATGCTAAGGAGGAAGCAGGAATGTTCAGGGCTGAGCAAACCACGCCAGAAATAGATGAAGCTTCTAGATCTGACTAGGCTGACTTTTTTTCCTTTTCATTGTATGTGCCTTAGAGAAAAATTCCAGCTCTGTAAAGAGTTGGTGTAGAAATACTGCTGTACATTACCCAGGGAGGTTGTAAAACTTCCATCTTCGGGGATATCAAAAACTTGATTGGATACAGTCCCAAGCAACCTGCTGTAACTGGGCCTGCCTTGATGAGGAGGCTGGAGCAGAGGACCTCCAGAGGTCCTTTCCAGCCTACATGATCCTATGCCAACAGTAATGTGGTCTTTTGCCTTTGCATATCAAATACTAGTAAAGGTGGATCTCTACGATGTTTAGTGATATGACCTGTTAGTGTAACCCTTTATGAGGCCTCAACAACAACCCTTTGCATATTGTCTTTAATATAGTCTTAAAATAAGAGAAAACACCACTATCCTGGTTCAGTATCAGCTAGGTGAGTAGGTACATCCCCTACTGGGAAGCCTTGATAGGAAGAGCTGCATGTGGAACCGCTGCCCGGGGAGTGGTAAATAACGTGGTAACAGCAACTCTGATTCCAAACCCCAGTTACATCCTGAGACACAGACCTGCCAGGAGATGATACTAATTTGTTTAGGGGGATGTCGTTATATCGTATAAAGCAAGCGTGTGGGTGTACCATGTCAGAGGGACCCTGGAGGGCATCGTGGGTGACGTGTACCTACAGCATGTGGATGGCTTCACGCTGAAGGAGGGGAGGGTGCTGAGCGTTTAACCCTGCTCAGTGTGGCCATGTAGGACAGGATGTGAAGAGGGATATTTTCCTCACTCAAACAATGTGAAACCTTTTTTCTTATTTGTCAAAATATAATTACAGAAATTGGAATTTGGCTGCAAAAGCAAAGCTAGCCCATCTACGAAGGCAAAGCGAGCCAAGTTATTGAACCTCAGCCCGTGAAAGTGTCTTTTGGCTTTTACACTATGAGATTCTGAGGCTGCCCTGTTTCTTTTTGAAGGATGTCTTTTTGAGGAAGCTAAAAAGTTACATGAAATTTTTAGAACTTTATCTACTAACGCTTACATTCCTGTTAAGCCTGAAGTCAAACTGGGACAGCTCAAATGTGAGCGAAGGGCCAAATGAGAATTATGTAGAGAACTCACTTGACAAGGCCACTTCAGACAAAAGAAATGTTAAACAAATAGCCTCACACAATGGGAAATGGTGAACTTCTGTTGAACCTCACTGATGGCCGGGTGCCAAAGGAAAGTTTGAAGCTACCCGCATGTTCTCTGGTGGAAATCTCTCTGGTTTTAATGTCCGGCATTTGTATACCATTTTAAATGGAAAATGAAGAGTGTTTAATTATCTTTCCAGGGTATGACAGCTGATAGAAATGAAAACGTCTGCCCAGAACTCGTATGCTTCACAGAGTCCTGCAGACTGGTAATTACTCAGATGATGTAAACCTAGGCCATATGAAGACGCAAATGATAAATAGGTAAGACTAGATGATTTTGCAACATAACAATAGTACCAAAGAAAAGGAAAACATTCAGGTGTATCATCCTGGATGAGCGTTGGTTTTGGACCGCAGTCTGCGGTTATGATCTGGGTAACTTCTCGGAATTGGCAATGCAAGGCAAGGGCTGTGGGTAGAAGTAACATCTTTTTTTAGGGTAGATGGAATAGAAGAAGCTTTCCAGCTTTCAGGACCACAAGTCTTTCAGATTTTAAAATAAAATCACAATTGCTTTGCCTAATACAACCTAAATCCTGGCCAGGAAAATTAACTCTGCCTGTCAGGATAAAACTCTAACATCCAACCACTTTGTCAGTACCTTCTGATATTCCTGATTTAAGTTTTTTGTCCACTACAGAAAAACTGCATTCTAATATTTTAAATATTCTGATCACTGTTATCTGCAGTAACTGCATGGAACAAATTACTAAAAGGATTGATCTCATAAAATAAAATTAACTATTTGAAATGGAAAGCTTCCATCACAATCTGATGATGTCAATTAAAGTTGCAGAAAATGCAGTTCACTGTTTGTTGCAAAAAGAAAGACAACTTGGGCCAAATTATTTTAAGGTATGTGTTGGTCATTATCCTTTTAACTCTAGATGGGGCAGAGCTTTGGAAGCGCAGAATCCTAGAATCATGGAATGGTTTGGTTTGGAAGGGACCTTCAAGCCCATCCAGTCCCACCCCCTGCCATGGGCAGGGACACCTCCCACTGGATCAGGGACTCCAAGCCCCATCCAACCTGGCCTTGAACACCTCCAGGGATGGGGCAGCCACCACTGCTCTGGGCAACCTGGGCCAGGGCCTCCTCACCCTCACAGTAAAGAATTTCTTCCTAAAATCTAATCTAAATCTCTTCTCTTTCAGCTCGAAACAGTTCCTCCTCATCCTATTCCTGCGCTCCCTGATCAAAAGCCCCTCCCCAGCTTTCCTGCAGACCCTTTCAGTTCTGGAAGCTGCTCTAAGGTCTCCCAGGAGTCTTTTTTTCTCCAGGCTGAACAACCTAACTCTCTCAGCCTGTCAGATCTGAAGTTCAAAGGCAAGAGTCCTGAGGGACTGGAATGTGCTTAGGTGTAGGTTTACATCCTACCCCGGCCCCCATTTTTAGTAAGAACATTTAATTCTCCTAGTAGAAGAAGAAAGGACACCCCCAAAGTCTCAAGGTTTGGAGTCAAAGATGTTTCTGGCAGTAGGTGGTTGGAGAAGTTCACACATTTGTTGTAATTAGAACCTGTTTCTCCTCATTCTTCTTCTTCGATGCCTACAAAATACCTGGCCATAGCTACAGCTCAGGAGCCCTCAAACCGTTGCTTAAGGTGCTAGTGAAGACAGACTAACTGTCTCCACACTTCCCAGTCTTCCTTGGCTTTTAGATGATCAGGTCTTCAGAGTGAGTTTTGTGGTTGGGATCCTGAGGAGTTGCCACGAACGCAGCTACAAATAAAAAAATCTCTGATGAACTTGTGTTAGGTCCTGACCAGAGAAATGTTCCTGCTCTCCTCACCTGGCACAAGTTCCTGAAGTGAAGAAGGATGGCTAATGACTTGGTTGCACCAGTGGCTTTAGGGGATGCCATTACATTATGGGACAGGGCCTGCTAGTCAGGGTATGCAAATGCCAGTGCAAATCCTTCTGTGTAAAATGCCTTTGAAATCCCCAGGGGATGCAAGGTAAATACAGTAGAAATACCAATTATCTGAAATTGGCCTGCCCAGGAGTTTGTCTTCTGAGGAGATGTTGGTTAAAACATCACTGTCAAATAGCAAGAAGAGCAGGATGGGTCAGTCCTGCTCATTAACTCCTCCTTCACTGAGATTATTTGACCCCGAAGACTTGTAAAAATAAATCACAAAGCAGCCCAGCTCTTTACATAGGCCAGATTGCAGCAAGTGGGGGGTATTTTAATACAAGATATACCTGAATCCACAAACACCTTGCAGGATGATTGCCCAGTTCCCATATTTCAGCTGACACCAGCTGAACACTTTCCAGGACAGTGACACTCAGGGCCGTTTTCAGGAACAAATTGTAAACGTTTCTAGCTACCGGCTAAATACCACTTGGTTTGCCAAGTGCAGCTGAATGTGAGATGTATTTATGCTGAAGCAGGAAGACCCATGAACAACTCACCCAGCTTTCTGTCCCTTTTCTCTGCAAAACTACTAATCCATGGCACAAAAGTTACTGCAGGAGCTAAGTTAAATACTATTTTTCTGAGTGAGAGCCCATTACAGAGGCACTGTCCTACCGTGATTAACAAGCGTGGGGTCTTCCACTCCCTGGCCTCTCTCCCACTTACAGTGCTAAAACACATTCAGCTAGAAGTAAAAAGCTTTGAGGCTGTTTCCTAGCTGCCAGCTTTAAATTTAGCCAAATTAACATCCTGTTTCCTGAGCACCCTCTCTATTCTAAAGACTGTATCTGTTGCATCAGTCCTACCTGCTCCAGTCCCATTGAGAAGGTTCAGGGTGGGAGAAAGTCCAGCTTGAGGTCTCCTGTCTGCCAGCTGTTGCTGCTGAGCGTTCTAGGATGAGAAGGGAAAGCCATGAAAGTCTCTGTTTGCTTGTCTTCAGGCAGAAAACCACCATAAATTCACATGGATTACACCTGCTCGGTGACAACGTGACCTTCAGCAGTGAAGCCACACTGAGAGCCAGGGCCAGCACATGGCCCTTCCCCACACCGTAGTCATGGCGAAGTCAGAGATGGACCAGATCATTACTGAGCCTAATGCACCAGGTCCATCCTTTTTCACTGACAGGGTGATGGGAAGAACAGCACTGGCTCTAAAGCTTTGGTAAAGTCCCATTTTCTGTCCCTGTCCAAAGGTTTCCACCCCAGCTCTGAAGGAGCAGGTAAGCAGCACTCACTATGCAGAAACGTTTGTAGCAAAGCTGAGTCCTAACACATCCTTCCTGAGATAAAAGTGCTTCTTGAAACATAGTCTAAACAAGGAAGTTTGGGTTTTTTTGTTTTGGAATATGTTGGATAGGGAATAAAATCTGCTATCATGCCTGAAAAGCATTTTCTTCCTGGATATCTGTACTGCTTTTCTCTTGCTTTGTAGAGTGAGATTTCAGGCATCGGTGTGGGAACTAGAGCAGTGTAGGGATCCAGTTTGGCTCTCAGTGTCAGCAGGCTCGTTCTCTGGCTTCAGGACAATCCAATGCTCTGTGTGAATTGAGCAAGAAGCTTCTGAGCATATTCTTCTGCTTAGTAATCAGAGAGTCCAAAATCAGAACCACTCAAAATACAGATTTAAGCCAGCCAATTTTCTAATCCTCTACCACAAAGTGGAGGTGGGAAGCTTAAAATTAAAAGAAGGACTATTATTAATTCCTTCCAAAATAACAACAACAAAAAATCCATGACGCCTGCTTCATGAAGCCTGGTTTCCTGCAGGCTGTCCTACCTCTTTTGCACTGCCACAGCCCATAGTTCAGCAAACCTCTTGTGATACACAACCACAGGGCCTCCAGAGGCCAAGCTCTCTGCAAAACGGCTTCAGCTCTCCTCTCCTCATCCCCTGGACCTTTCCGTTCACCAGCTCCACTCTCGTGTCACCTGTGGCCACCACAGCAACCACATCTCTGTTCTTTTCCTTCAGCATCATCCAGCCAGAAGACAGCACAAGCTGTTCCCTGGAGCTTTGTTCCTGTGGATTAGTCGGTGAGTATATCCATCGCCAGCAGCATCTGCTGTAGGCAACATCTAGGAGGCAAGTCATCCCTGCATTTCCCTCTGTGGCAGCATCAATATCATCACTTTCCTCTACAAGCTTCTCCATTTCTACGAAACTTAGAGGACTTAATTTTTTTTAAGATCTTCACTGCAGCTTCTACCTAGCTTGGGTTAAAGCCAACCATGCTCTGATGGTAACAGCCTTGTTTCCACAGGAAACCAGGCTAAAAGACTTCTCCTCGCCTGCACTTGGAAGCTGCCAGTTTGACAAGCTGCCAGAGCCTGCCTGACAAAAACAGACCTCTCCACGCTTCCTCTTGCAATTAATTTCCCATGGAGCCTAAAGGTGAACTGCCAGGCCACTGATCTCCCTGCAAACAAGGGATTGGCAGTGGTGGCAGGAGATGTCCGTGGGGATGAAGTATCTGGGAATGACACACGCTGGCTTCTCGTTACATCGATCTGGTCCTAACTGGTCCCTAAATGAAGAGGAGTCACTGAAAGTGAGACACAGGTCATTGGGCTTATTTTCAGTAGTAGCTCCAACAAAGAGCTACCCACTCCGAAGTCAGACAAGGCATGGCATATCACAGCTTTATTTCACCGTCAGCTCCCTTGCAAGTTCCTCCAGCTTCTGAACAGAACCCTCGCTCTAATCTTTAGAGGAGCATGTCGTGCCAAACCAACACAATACCCTGCTTCTTCCTCATTATTTGGTTACTGATCCCGTTTCTCTGCTTTCAGGACAGGATTGAAAGGCTGATGGGAGTCAGAGCAATTCATTCCTGCACATGCTGGTGAGTGGTATGGCTCGGTCTGCTGCCTCGTGCTGCTCCAGCGTTAATCCTCACCACCCCTGCCAAGCTGGAGACTGGAGCTGTGACTGTCCTGTGGACAGGGAACGAAAAGCCCTAAATAAAAGCCACAGCTCTCTTGATTTTGAGTATCCATCTGTCTAGGCTCTGGCTCACCAGAGAGACCCTACTCTCCTTTGCAGCCACAGTGGCAGAGCTCTCAGCAGCTTGAGCTGCAACTACAAACAATGAGCATTTCTGTAAATTAGGCAAGCAGGTTCTCAAGCCAACCAGCAGAAAGTCAGGGAACCACTAGCCAGCAGCTGTCTCTGAGAAACGTGATGCACAAAACCCAAGCCATAGTGGACATAGAAGCATAGAATCATTTACCTTGGATAGGACCTTTAAGATCACCAAGTCCAACCTCTAACACAGCACTGTCAAGTTCACCGCTAAACCCTGTCCCTAAACACCTCTCTCACATGTCTTTTAAACACCTTCAGGCATGGTGACTCCACCACTTCCCTGGGCAGCCTCTTCTAGTGCTTGACAGCCCTTTCAGGGAAGAAATTTTTCCTGATATCATAGAATCATAGAATCACCAGGTTGGAAAAGACCCACCAGATCATCGAGTCCAACCATTCCCATCAATCACTAAACCATGCCCCTCAGCACCTCGTCCACCCGTGCCTTAAACACCTCCAGGGAAGGTGACTCAACCCCCTCCCTGGGCAGCCTCTGCCTGTGCCCAATGACCCTTTCTGTGAAAAACTTTTTCCTAATGTCCAGCCTGAACCTCCCCTGGCGGAGCTTGAGGCCATTCCCTCTCGTCCTGTCCCCTGACACTTGGGAGAAGAGCCCAGCTCCCTCCTCTCCACAACCTCCTTTCAGGTAGTTGTAGAGAGCAATGAGGTCTCCCCTCAGCCTCCTCTTCTCCAGGCTAAACCTCCCAGAGTGCAGTGTGAGGCCCTTCCCTCTCATCCCATCCATTGTTACTTGGGAGAAGAGACCAACACCCAACTTGCCACAACCTCCTTTCAGGCAGGCACGGTGGTATCTGCCATGGACTTTCCATTGCCTGGACCTTGCCTTCCTGAGGGCTTTCTCTCAATCTACAGCAAAGGAGAAAGGGATCCCACAGGACAGAATTTCCATCGTTACGGAGCCCTTTTTAGCTCCAGGTGGACACAGAGCCCATCCATTCCATGCACCACATGGAATGCCAGGTATGGGGGCAAAGACATCCCTTTTCAAACCAGGACCACGGCTGAGCTGACAGCCTGGCCTCAGAAAAAGCTGTCCTAGTTCCACTTAGGGACAAGAAGCTGTGGCACAGAGGAAGTCTTTGACTAGCTGGCAATAGCAGAATTTGGGACCATTACCCACTTCTGCAGCTGAAGCCAATGCCATGTCAAAGCACCCATTGACCACACATTCCTGGCACCGGGAACTGTCTGCAGCAATAACTGGCGGGAGAGGGGCTTTCTCCTGAATTGTTCAGAGCTGCCAACTAGAAGCCAGTCCAGAATGAGATGAGACCACAACATTCATTTTGGTTTAGTTTAGATAGGTTTAAACCAAGGCCAAATTAGTAGTATATTAATTTTCACTGTCCATACACAAACACAGCTTCTCTGGTACATCAAGACTTTGAACTTTATCATCCACTGATACCCTCTTGTCAAAAAAACCTTGAAAAATTAGTTGCCAAAGGTCTCATCATACCATAATATAGATATTACCGGTCACCAAAGGCTGCGTGCACAGAAATGCTTCACAATTCACATCCTATTCCTTTCTGCTTCACTAGTTTTTGAGTCTGTTCAGGGAGGAACAATTACACCGTCAAAAATTGCTCTTGGTGGGTTTCATGGCTTTGCCAGAAAAATCTTTTCTCAAAACATGGCACTTAGTCTGTGTGGCTGTCCTGGTAAAGCAATAACCCTAAAAAAAAGCTCTGGGGGATGCAGCTGGCTTGATTTTTATCTTGGTTTTCTAAATTATGAATCTAACTCATGCTTCTAAGTTTACTTTCCTTAAAGGAAGGTGGGAGTTTAACTGGCTTTCCCCTCTCTAACTGCTTTGGCCACAAAAGTTTCCACTGGCAGAACAAATTCCTTCCAAACGCCAGTGGGCAGCCTCAGATCTGCAGCCTCACAGGGGACCCTGTCCCACAGGGTGACCTTTGGCTGTTGTGCTTTAACCCAGTGATGCTCAGGGGAAGGAGCGTTTATTTCCCCTGTTCCTCTGAGAGCCGCTGCTGCTATTTACAGGCTGATGAAGCTCAACATGATGTGGGTACGTACTTCTCAGGTTTTTCCACTTGCTCTGGGTGCCTGCAGTTATGGTGCACATCTGCCCAGCACAGCAAGCGTTTCTCCTTCAGGTAAAAAAAAAAAGAAAAAAAGAAAAACGAAAAAAAGAAAGTGTTCTCAAGATTTGTAGGCTTTGGGATAGGTCTGAGCTGCACATCTTCATGGATGATGGGCAGCGCCTGGGCTGCAGGAGGTGTTGGGCAGCAGAGGCGCTTGCTGGACTCCACAGAAGGGGAGGTGATGGGACATCCTCAGTCTTCTTGCTTCTCCTTGCAGTGATGCTGCTGAGCTCAGCCTGGTGAGACCAGACCACAGGTTTCCCACCAGGTTTTCCAGCCTACTCAACAGACACAGGTAGGAGCAGGATGTCCGTGAGCTCTCATGAGCAGGAGGACAGATTAACCAGAGGTGCTTCTGAAAATCCCACGATGCAGCTTGCCAGCAAGGGGTGGGAGGCTTGTGTTCAGGATCCAGGCTGCTCCCTGGGATGAGATTTGTCAAAGTTACTGCTTTCCACTTTTGCATTTTCTTGCATTTGCATCTGGTACCAAAGGCCCCTCAGTCCATGTCATTGCTCTCTTTTTCCTTTGGCTGTTTCCTGGTGGCTGTCGTGATTTGCTGCTTTGGGTTTCCAACTGTGTTCAGTCAAGATTTACAGGTGAAGAAGGATTTTAACACCCAAACAGATTTACCAAAACAGGATTCTCTTTTTAATAATTACATTGTCAGTTGCTTTAGAATTTGGGACACTTCAATGTCCAAATATGTCCAGTTAGAGGGACAAAAATAGCCTTTTGTGGAGTGCTGGTTTGAGGTAGCATCTGAGCCACTGCTTGTCTTCCAGCTCACAGTAAACTTAGCTCAGCAATGTTTGTTTTGGCAGGCTTTGTGCCAGCTTCACTTCTACAGAGGTGGTCATAGAATCATAAAATCATAGAAGCACAGAATCATAGAATCATCGGATTGGAAAAGACCTCTTGGATCATCAAGTCCGACCATTCCTGTATGCCACTAAAACATGTCCCTGAACACCTCATCTATCCGTCTTTCAAATACCTCCAGGGATGGTGACTCAAGTACCTCCCTGGGCAGCCTCTGCCAGTGCCCAATGACATTCTGTGAAAAATTTCTTTCTGATATCTAGTCTGAACCTCCCCTGGAGGAGCTTGAGGCCATTCCCTCTTGTCCTGTCCCCTGTCACTTGGGAGAAGAGGCCAGCACCCTCCTCTCTACAATCTCCTTTCAGGTAGTTGTAGAGAGCAATAAGGTCACCCCTCAGCCTCCTCTTCTCAAATTCGTTTGGTTAAAAATGACCTTTGAGATCATAAAGTCCAACCATACCTGTCCACCACTAAACCAGATCCCTGAGCACCTCATCTACCCATCTTTTAAACACCTCCAGGGATGATGACTCCACCACTGCCCTGGGAAGCCTCTGCCAGTGCTTCACAACCCCTTCCATGAAGAGATTTTTCCCAATATCCAATCTGCCCCTTCCCTGGTGCAACTCGAGGCTATTTCCTCTCATCCCATCACTTGTTACCTGGCAGAAAAACCAAGAACCCACCTTGCTACAAATGCCTTTCAGGGAGTTGTAGACAGCAATGGGGTCTCAGCCTCTTTTTTCTCCAGGCTAAAGAACCTCAGGTCTCTCAGCTGCCTCTCTTGTTCTCCAGCCCCTTCCCCAGCTCTGTTCCCCTTCTCTGGATGCGCTCCAACCCCTCTGTGTCTTTCTTGTACTGAGGTTCTCAAAGCTGAACCCAAGATTTGAGGTGCAGCCTCACCAGCACTGAGTCCAGGGGGACAATCCCTTCCCTGCTCCTGTGGTTGTCCCCATGGCTGATCCAAGCCAGGACGCTGTTGGCCTTCTTGGCCAACTGGGCCACTGCTTGCTCATGTTCAGCCACTGCTGACCAGCACCCCCTCATTCTTTTCCTCCAGGTCCAGACTCAGCCTGGCTAGAGCAGAGGAGAGCAGAAACAGCGTGGGGGTCTGTTTTCCTCTCGGCACAAAGACGGCCCCCATCACAGCTAATCTCAACAGTCCTGCCTGCTGAGAGAGGTCAGGACGGACCTTGCCGCGGGTAAAGAGCTGAAGTGATGGCTCAGCCCTTTACCAGCAGCAGCTCCTGGGATCTGTGCAACATCTGGATGTGTGACAAGTGCTGTTTTCTACCAGAGCCCCTGAGTCACTCCCAGATTTCTTGTCTCCATTCCCCGGGGTTTCTGGAAACAAACGGCGAGTATTTTTTGCCTGATGTTTTTAGCATTCACATGCCAGGAACTGACAGGAAAGACTGAGCACACTACTTTTAATTTTTTTTTTTTTAACTCTCAGGGAGACTTTTTCTACAGTAGGGTAATGACTCAGAACACCAGAGGAATATCGTTTTCCAGCCCGCTGGACGCAGCGTATCGGAGCCCAGGGTGGTGCCAGCATTTTGGTGGTGTGAGAAACCTCAGACGTGGCCAGACTCCCCCAGCCCTGCCAGCACCTCTTGTCATCCTGACCTTATGTTCCAGTTTGAGGGAAAAAGGGCCTATTTTTTCCTTTCTGTTAATTTTAAAGAGATAAATATAGCCAGCGAAGTGACCTCCTACTCCCGCGGACATCTTTAAGTTTAAAGCTGAAATTGTGAAATTTAGCAGTAGCTTTTTTTTGTTTATAGGCTCACTGTTTTGCTTAGCATGAGGTTATGTTGTGTGCCTTCAAACATAGTTAAATACCGTGAGGTCAGCTAGCTTTGCAAAACAATGTCACGAGCCTTTATCTGGCTAAAACCCCCTGTTTCCTAAAACATATATACCATCACCAAATCATAGAATCATATAGTTTGGGTTGGAAGGGATCCTAAAACCCATCCAGTTCCAACCCCCCTGGCATGGGCAGGGACACCTCCCACTGGATCAGGTTGCTCCAAGCCCCATCCAACCTGGCCTTCAACACCTCCAGGGATGGGGCAGCCACAGCTTCCCTGGGCAACCTGGGCCAGGGCCTCCCCACTCTCACGGTGAAGCAATTCCTCCTTATGCCTAGTCAAATGTTGAGCTGTCCTTGAATAACGTTTTGAATAAGATTTCCCAAATGCATATTTTTGTTTGAATAGACACCTAGCTAACTCTGGCCCATGGAACTTGCTGGGGCTGGATTTTGCCCTGACTCTGATAGGATGCCCAAGCCTGCACTTTTTTCACCCAGGACATAGGATCATAGAATCACCAGGTTGGAAAAGACCCATCAGATCATCGAGTCCAACCATTCCCATCAAACACTAAACCATGTCCCTCAGCGCCTCGTCCACCCGTCCCTTAAACCTCTCCAGGGAAGGTGACTCAACCCCCTCCCTGGGCAGCCTCTGCCAGTGCCTAATGACCCTTTCCATGAAATTTTTTTCCTAATGTTCAGCCTAAACCTCCCCTGGTGGAGCTTGAGGCCATTCCCTCTTGTCCTGTCCCCTGACACTTGGGAGAAGAGGCCAGCTCCCTCCTCTCCACAACCTCCTTTCAGGTAGCTGTAGAGAGCAATGAGGTCTCCCCTCAGCCTCCTCTTCTCCAGGCTAAACACCCCCAGCTCTCTCAGCCGTTCCTCATAAGGCCTGTTCTCCAGCCCCTTCACCAGCTTCGCTGCTCTTCTCTGGACTCGCTCCAGCTGGTCACTCGTGCAGAAGATGTTTCCCATAAGAGTACCTCTGAGGAGGACCCAAACAAGCACCACTGACCAAACCTGGACTGTGATACAAAACTGGCTTGAAATTAAGAGCCTTCCTAGAACTGTCCAAAGTTTTTTATTTCCCCTGTGGTTACTGCAGGACTAATAGGACACGTGTTTGTTAGCCTGCAGGAGGTTATTGTAGTGAATAATAATGGATGTGACAGCAACCCCAAAGTAACTCAGTGACTCTGAAGCAGCTTCCCAGTTCTCCCATGTCTTGCTTTAGTCCTCTCTGATTTCTGCCACACACAGAAGAATGAAAATAAAATATGATTGGAGTTTTATTCAAAAAAAAAAAGAAAAGAAAGAAAGAAAATTAAATATAAACTAGGCTGCTGTTTAGAAAAGACCTTGCTTAAAGGTTAGAGAAAGGAGCACAGGTTTCATGCTTCCTCGGAGAGAAGCTTTTTCCCAAATCTCAATGAAAAAGGCTGTGACAGCATGTCCGTGTGCTACCGAAAGGTGAATGGGCAATTCCTTTCAAGGAAGTCACAATGATGGTTTTGGAGGAGATGAAACAGGTAAAGATCACCAGATCACAAAATAATTGAGATTGGAGATATCTCCAGGTGGCTCTGGAGTTATCTAATCCTACCCTTCTACTCAAAGCAGGACTGGCTGAAGCAGGTGGTCAGGACCCAGACAACGCTTTAATTTCTTCAGGGTTGGAGACTCCACAGCCTCTCCTGAGAACCTATTGCCGTGTTCATCCACCTTCACAAAAACAAGTTTTTCTTATGTTTAAATTGGAATTTCCTGTATTTCAGTTTGTGCCTGTTGCTTTTTGTCCTGGCACTGGGCACCACTGAGAAGAGCCTGGCTGCATCTTTACGCCTTTCCATCTTTTTTTAGGTCAGACGGAGATAGGTCTCCATCACTGAAGATGAGCCTGAAGGTTGGACCTGAGGAGGATTTCTGTGGACAACCAAAGTTCAGGTTGCTAAAATGGGAACCGTCCCTGTCCCCTGATTGCACTGAAGCGCACAGCTTTTGCTTTTTATACAGAATTGCGTCGAGTCTGTGTAAGCAAAAAGGCAGTTCTGCTACCCAAGGGCTGCTCGCTGCCCCTCTGGTCACTCCTGCGACAGATTCAGCAGCAGCCACTGCTGCCAGAGAGCACAGTCGTGTCCCCAGGCTTTAGATCTCGTCTGTGACTCCATGAGAGCCCCCAGCATCGTCTTTTACTTCAGAGGGAAGCACAAAAGCCTTTTTGCCAGGTTATCTGGAAGAATGGTACCAGTGAGCCAAAATCTGCTCCTATTTCCTCTGGTAAAAGCAAGAGCAGTTTTACCTGAGTTTGGATTCACCCCAAAGCTGCTGTAGATGGAGGTGATCCCAAGCTGCAGCCCAAGGTAGGAGGTCCCTGGTCCCCTTCTGCACCTTCTGCTCCCCTCTTCATCTGGGAAAGGTGATCTGAGGGAGCAGGAGCTCTTGGCACCAGACAGAGCTGTCAACACAGCCTCCACATGCACCAGGGAGCACAGAGATGTGTGAGGGGAGACAGCAGAAATCAGAGCTGTTCAGGGACTCTTGCCAGAGCTTGGATAAGGACAATAGGGGCCGATGGCTCTTCCCAAGCTGAGCCCACGGAGGAGCTGCACAGCTTAGTGAACGACTGCAGTGCCAACGCTAACCACGAGGAACAGTGTGGGAAGGAAACAAGAGTCTTTTTGAGGATAGAGAACCGATGCTAGGCTGCAAGTATCTCATCATGCAAAGCTCATAGAAAATGTCTGCTTGCGTAGTGTCCTACTACCTCTGGAGAAGGACAGTTCCTCCATCCATCACCTTCTCAGGTGAGGCTGTGCAGATGAAGGGATGTTCCTGGTGAAGTAGGTTGGACCACCTAGGTGCTGCTTACTTTGTTTTAGTGCTTTCATACGGGGCACCTAGGTGAGGGAGAACAAAGGGACCCAGGAAGCTCAATTTATATTAGTTTTGCATGGATCCTCATATTCAGAGCGCAGTCATATTTACTCTGGACTTTCATTTCTTTGGAAAGAAAAACATTAGGTTCTGAGACAGCTTTGAGCAGTACTTTATCTCCTGGGTGGTTGTTTTTTCTTTGCCACAAGAGGCAGTTCTGTACTCCTAAGTGACATATCTTGTTCTGAGTATTTAGTGAAGTTCCATACGTTATGGAAAATGTTCCCTCAGCTATGATACACAGAAAACATGGTACGCAATTCCTGCTAGACCACTAGTCAAAATGCTCATTTGAGTCACCACTATGTCAAGCTTTGAGCAAAGGCTGGAGGATTTGGTTCCCGAGCTGAAAAACTGGGACTCTATTTTCCAGCTAGGTATAATGAGGTGTACCATCCCAGAGCTGGTTAGCAGTCTTGTGCCTTGCAGATCCAGCTTCTCAGGAGGCTTATCTATGAAACGGGCTCCACAATGACTAAACAGACAAAGAAATCACGAATGTATGAATGCTCATGCTGAAGCATCATGTAAGAGAGTCAATATAGAATCATAGAATCACCAGGTTGGAAAGCACCCCCTGGATCATCGAGTCCAACAATTCCTAACAATCACTAAGCCATGGCCCTCAGTGCCTTGTCCACCCATCCCTTAAACCCCTCCAGGGAAGGTGACTCAACCCCCTCCCTGGGCAGCCTGTTCCAGTGCCCAGTGACCCTTTCCATGGAAAATTTTTTCCTGATGTCCAGCCTGAACCTCTCCTGGCAGAGCTTGAGGCCATTTCCTCTCGTCCTGTCCCCTGACACTTGGGAGAAGAGCCCAGCTCCCTCCTCTCTACAACTTCCTTTCAGGTAGTTGTAGAGAGCAATATGATGCAGCCTTTCCAGACTCTTTGGTAAAGTAAGAAGTTCAAAGCCACTATCTGCTTGGAGGAGGTTCTCCACGTGAAATTAAGGACTGAGCAGCGTGGCTGCAGATCAAAATCCTCTCTGTAGGCAAATGTGCTCTGCTTCTACCCACCATGGTAAGCCCTGGATGGACACGAGTTAAAGCACAGCTCAAGCTCAGGAACTTGGTTTCAAGTGCCCTGCTGCGAGTTCTGGCTTTGTGGGGTCACCGACTGCCATAAGTACAAGCAAACCGATTACAGAGCCTGGGAATTAAATGGAGTCAGATCATCACTTTGATTTCCATGAGGGGAAAAAACTGCAGCCAGTTTTATGTAGTTTTTGAATATTTACACAAAAAGATATATTCCAGACATGGAGTTGGGCTTGTTCAGCTTTTCAGTTTGAGTCAAATTCCAGGTCAGTTGTAATCTTGAAAAGTCTTTCACCCCCATCTGCATTAAAGGCTGAACATACAGGTTGTTTCTAAAAATACTTGATATTTTCAAATAAATTAATCACTGAACTTTTGTATCAACAGTCAAAACCTATTGAGCAGCATCATTGCCTGGTACAACTGCCAAAGCCCTGCAATTTCAATGTTGACTCTACCACAGGTCATTTTAAAATACACAGTATGCTACAATATCCTTGAAGCTCACATGGGTTTGAGATGGCTGTAGCTGTCCTCTGGAGACAGAAACTAAGCACAAAATGTACCAGCCTGGGATGCACCAAAGTAGATCTGTATCAGAAAAATATGTTACTTGCTTCTATGACAACATTAGAGACATAGAAGAAATAAGACACTGTGCATCCCACACACTAAAGATATGGAGATGCCTGCTATCCCAAAGCGACCGTGAAGCTTTCTCATCAGCTTGAGGACTTAAAGGCTTAATGTTCCTTATTCAAACGTTTGCACGACTAAGATGTCTTAGTGCAGAGCACCATTGAGGCTGCTGTCGCTGCTGCTGCAGACTGACACCTGCCACCATGACCCTCAGGGAGTCTGGAGTCAACTGTAGCTGTGGTGTTTCTGATCTGAATTTTAAGATCCCATGAGCGTAGGGAGGCTGGGAGGAATGATATGATGGCTGAGGAAGCCTCTCAGCAGCCTTATCTTTGCTGCCTGAGTTATACAGGGAATAAGAAAATCTACTCTGCATTATCCATCAACATTATCCATCATTACCCATCAACATCCTGGTGCTCCGAAGTTCAAATACTATCTCTGCCAAAGACGGCCCTAAAAGCAAGGTCCAACTGCTTCACTTCCCCACCTGGAATGCAAAGTCAAGAGGTTTGGAGTTTTTCTTCTCCCCTTCCCCTCCTGAATCAGGATGCTTCGAAGATCAACTGGTTTGCTTGAACCTCACATACAGCATTAGTGTGAGAAGAACTTGAGGTAGGACTTCTGTGCCTGTGGGAAGCTTTGGTTTGAGCCTGACCTTGTGCAAAAACTGTCTGCAATTTTCTCAGCCTCCACAGGTGATCCCAGTGTCAGGTCAGGGAGGCAATACACCACTTTTGCCTCAACAGCATGGACCCCAGGCCCCTCAGATCCACCAATCAGCTTAAGGTTTCTCACCTTGAGGAGCTTGTCGCAGATGGGACTGGCTGAGACAGCAGGAGATGAGGTTCCTGGGCTGCCTGGATCAGGAAACCTGGCAGAGGTACTGAGGGCAAAGAGGACTCAACATGCTGCAGGGTGGCTCTAGACCAGCTCCATGTGGGATGCCACACTGCTGCTGCCCACAGGCCTGGGGGGGTCCTCTGAAGCTCTTAGAGCTTCCAGGGCACTACAGGCTTCGTGGTGCTCAGCTCAAGGCTTAAGATGACCTCAGCTGATGTCAGGGAGCAGCAGGAGGTTGCCTAGGAGAGGACATGAGACAGGAGACAAGAGTACCCACAGTGAACAACCTGTACCTGAGCAAGGTGGCAGTATCAGGTGACCACAGCAACAGCTTTCAACAGCTTCACGGTCAAGCAGAGCAGCAGGTCGAGGCTGGGGTCAATGCAGGAAGGGCAGCAGACAGCAAGGAGCACAACCTGGGGGCTCCTGGGCAGGTGTCTGTGTGACCCAGGTGAGAGCAGTCAGGACAATTAAAGCCCATTAACACCATCAGTCCTACCTGCGGAGGAGAAGATATGTGACTCCAGGTGGGACTCCAGCAGATGTAATTGGATCCCTAACCCACCCCGACACACACAGGTGTCAGCAGGAATTAAGGATGGAGTCCCACATTTCAGAGATGCTGTGCTTGCCTGACTGGGACCTGTCTTGTTAGTTCAAAGGACTAGGAGCTGTTTGCTGCCCTGAAGGCGACAAGTGCGTGGCTTGCTTGGGATGACTTCTCATTATCCTCTGCTGCTGCCCTCCAGGAGCTCTCAAGACGGGGAGGTTTGAAGGTAATGTACTTAATCGGTTTTCTGCCTAGTCAATGCAGTGAAGTGGAGGGTTAGTTTGTTATCGCTGTAAATCTTCTCCTTAGTTCTCTCCTTCCAACTCCACCTGAGCCAGTGGGAGTGGTGGGAGAAAGCTTCCTTTTAGTGGCACCTTGTAATTGTGAGCTTGGTATCTCCTGGACTGGAGAAGATGAAATCATTTGTGTTCCTGTCTGCACAAGGCTAGAAGCAATGCAGAGGAGGCAGCTTTAATTAAAACCAGCCGCCATAGATCATAAAGCAGCCTTATCGACTCACGGGCACAGTGCATCATGAAACAGACAGTGCTGGGCTGTGAGAAACAGGGATGGCCCAGAGTGTGACTTGTAATAACAGGTGAGGAGCAGCGTTATCTGGTACAGCATAAGCCTATTGACCCTGCTTCTTTCTTCCTCGCATGAGGGAGAGACCCCTAAACTCACCCTGCTCAATGATGTGGCTGCTGGCACCACAGATGAGTCCGTGTTTCTGCTGCAAGGTTCATCTGCTTGTCTTGTGGTTGTTGTATGTGGCTAAGGCTTTGGGTGCCCGAAGTCCTGGAGGCTCAGCTGCTCTCAGCCCAGTGCGTACATAGGTCTGAAACCCCTCTAGACTCCTGTTGTGTATGCACTAAATGATCCTGGGCATTTGCAGTGGTGCAGCAGTGTTACATATGAAGATATGCTGCAATCGTGCTGAAAGATAGTATCCAACAGTGTAAGCCAATATATGAAAATCACATTTTAAGAAGTAAACTGGCCTTTGGTTTTCTCTGCCTTCAGGCTAAGCCAGGCTGGAGGTCTATATTCCAATCCCGGCTGCAGATTTGCATCGCTGGGACCTGACCTGATGCTCAGCAGAGCTCAGACTGGGAATACGCCTTTGCTTTTCATTAGAGGTTTGAATTTGCTGCAAACAGCTAGATGTATTATTCACGAGTATCTCCTGTAGAAGCTACAGACCAGCTTTTCCTGGACTGCATTCAGTCAAACAGATTTCCATGTAGAAGGGCTATGGGGCTGAAAGGCTTGTGTGAAGCTTCTGTTAGCTCCACACTAAGAAACTCATGAAAGTCCCAATCCACAAAAGACTATGGAATTACTAAGTTCACGGCCTCCAGGAATTTGAAAATCATGAGTCAGGCCTCAGTCATATGTTTTATTTTCTTTTAACTACAAAGAAACCTCAGGGTCTTTATTTGCTTACTAGCTTCTGAACATTGAGTTCTTGTTCTTTAACACTCAGGCCCTCATAGCTGGGGCAAGAAATTTTCTAAATGAAAAGCCAGATTCTCTTGCAATAGCAGCCTTGTGGAAGTTGCTCTTTAGCTGCAAGTTTCAGAACTTTTTGGGGGTGAGCTAGATCCTCCTACAGTCTAACGCTACCACCTAATGTGGACCTTCTCCATATGGACTTGTATGGAATGCAGGTCATCAGCACTGATGTTAGGAACCAGCCACTGGTTTTAAAAGCTTCCTGAACTGAGCTTTCCAAAGCACGTCAGAGGGAATAGCTGTGTGAATGTCTCTGAATCACAGTTGTGAAAAAAGGGTGTTTCTTGCCTCCTGCTTGATCAGGAAGAGCCAGACCTCATGCAGTCTATGCCAGCAGCAGGGGCAAAGTGGCTGGTGAAGCACAGAGGTGCCCTCTGCTCCTGCTTTGGGATGACACGAAGCAGTTATTTTAATCCTAGGTCTGAACTGCTGCCAAGCTTTATTTAAAAATACATATATAAATATAAAGGAAGGCAAGCACGCAAGTCATGGGAAACTTCCGGGTACATTTTAGCCATGTGAATAATGCTGCATGTGTTTCCATTTATCCTTTGCTCCTCCGGTCCCCAAATATGATACTTTGGACTGATCTCTTCACTCTGCCAGAAGCGTCATGGCACGTGAGAGTGCAAGTGCCCAGGGACTGTATTTTTTTGGAGTATTGAGGTGCTGGATGAGTTGTAGCAGGGAAAATCAGGTGCTAGCACACATAGAGGACTCAAAATGTCAAATGTAGTAGTTTCCTAACACAAACCAACAGCTACATGGCTTGCGTCCTTCCCTTCAGCCTGGAGGGCAATATAAGCAAAAGAGGTTTTTCAAAATTCATCTGTTTCTCTGAAATGCTGCCCTTAAAGGTCCTTGTGGAAAACTTTGGGCTTCAAAGTGCTTTCTGGAGAAGGTACATTGCACTCATTTAGACCCGATGTTGGATCAAGTTCATGAGCCACCACAGTTGCATTTAGCCCTCCAGCGCTTCACTTGTCTTAATGTGAATCTCGCTTGCTGAGATTTTGCTTGAAAAGCTGATCTGCTGAAACCATGTCCCTGTTTGTGAGGAAGTGTTGTACCTCTAGACCAGTGTGAGCTGGGGTTCCTCCCGGGCTCACCTGGGTTTGGAGGCCAGTACCTAAGCCTTGGGATTTGCCAAAAACATCCAGCTTTGCTGACAAAGTTTTCACCTCAACAGTTAATCTCTCCTGCTGGCAACCATTACTGTTTATCCATCCAAATTGAATGTCCCTTCCTGGAGCATGTCCCTGCTAGAAGAACCTGGTTGGATGGGTCAGATGACCCTGAAAAACTGAGTTAGAGCTAAATCTCTGTATTGAAGGCTCATCAGGCTTTACCTCCAATGCGCAGCAGTCATGTTGTCAGAGACCAGGATCTGCATTTACCTTCTCTCAGAACTAAGCCCCCCAGCATTCAGCTTTAATGTTCCTCTGTGCTTAAATAGATTTAGGGTGTGAGGATCAGGAGTGCCACCTCTTTCAGGGCTGGCCTGGGTGTTGCAACTCAGGGTTTATAAAAACTCACCGTGGTGGCAGGTTGCCTGTTCTCAAATGACTGTGTGGCTTTTGGGAAGGATTAAATAAAGGTTGTGTGTGACAACAGCAGCATCACTTGGCTGTGGGGTTGTGAGCAGCTGGGCCAAGAGGAACAGGATTAGTGCCCGTGGGAAGCTTTCATCTGGAAAACCAAGCGCTGACTCAAGCAGCTGTAATGACTTTGTGCACTGACCTCTTGTTGTTGCTGACGGCAGGCATTCAACAGGCTGGAGATGCTCCTTCCGATGGGAGATGTTCCCTTCTTGCTGAGGGCAAGTGTAAGAAGAGACAGAGATAGGACAAGGAGTGGAAAAAGAATGGATGCTCTGTTAGCCTTTCCTCCAGTGCTAAAAAGGTTAAAACAAAGTTACGTGAGCTTCATGAGTACTCAGGAGATTCAGGGAGGGCACGTCATCTGGGATAATACCTTTCCTAGCTCTCAGGTGTAGTGGAGGTTGAACTCTTCTATATCCATGGGTTTGGAGCTGCTGTAGTCGGGCAGCAGACCGAGTTGCTGGTTGTTGAGTCTTAAAAGTGTTCTGTCTTTCTTTCATCTCCTCTGTTCACGTGCTTGGATGCTTCACAAGTGCCTTAAGGCCCTTTGAGGTGAGCAGGGACACTTACACTGTTTGAGTTCTCTCCAGTGTAGTTACACTTGATTTCAAAGGTGGAGTTTGGGTTTTGTTTTCTACTTCTGGAGGGGTTTCGTCCTCAGTAAAGGAGCTAAGTTTCTCATTTCTTTAAGAAGACAGCTTCTTCAAGGTGACAATTATGCAGATAGTTTCAGAGTTGTGAGGTTCCTTGTTCACTTCTAATGGTTTATCTGGCCAATGTATGACCTGTAGTGCTTGAGATCCCCTGCTCAAGCATCAAAAGGAGTCACTTTCATGCAACTCATCATCAGCGTGGGATTTGGAGACAAGTGAGGCCTGGTGCCACTTCCCTCTGTACAATCACAGTTTGTTACTCAGTTTGTGATGGTCAACAAGCAATACTGCTTTTATTCTGCCTTTTTAAAGGTCTGCATACCTTGTGTGAAAAGTGTTCTGTGCACATGTATTTTTATTTTCTCTGATCAGCCACTTTCTGGCCTTCACCTTTAAAGGGCTGTAAAATGAACCCATGTTTACAAGAGTGCTGAGCCGATACAGAGACACCTGGGTTTTGTTACCTTCCTATTTTAGGGACCTTTGGCAAGTTGCTTAGTTTCCTTTGACCTTCCTGTCTTCCTTGGCTTAAACACTTGGTGAACTCAAAAAAAAAAAAAAAAAAGTGCTGCAAGAGACCCAATTGTGTTGTAAATTATGAATGAAAAATGGGAATTACTTTAGTGGTAGTAGATGATTAGCATAGTGGGAATGTCTCCTGGAAATTTAATGGCAGATATCAAATGTAAAGTATAGTTAAAATGTACATAAAATTGGCTTTTCTATTCTTGCAGAAGTTTTAAGTGACTCCTAAAGCTAATGAATGCATATTGGGGGGCATAGAGACTTGCCTGGAATATCTTTAAATATTCTTGGTGATTGTGCATGTTCATGAGGCATGAAATCCTGAATCAAATATTTTCTAGTGATAAACAGCACGTTTGTCTTGGTGACCGAAGCAACCATGTAATTCTCCTGCTAAAGATAAATCTAGAGTAGGGCAAAACGGTGATATCATACTCCAGTTAGGGACCTGTATAACGGGCTGAGAAGGGCAGAGGACAGCCTGTTCTGCCAAGCAGGACTTGCTGTATCTCTGCTCTTGGACAGGGCTTGCATAGCCTAGTGACACGGATTATAAATGGTAAACAAGCCTCCAAATTCACAGGGTGCAAGCTTGGGTATCCCTTAAGAAGTTCTTTCAGGCTAGGAAGCACTATGTTTCAGGCTGGAGCACCTCCCATCCAAGGAAAGGCTGAGAGAGTTGGGGTTGTTCAGCCTGGAGAAGAGAAGGCTCACAGGAGACCTTAGAGCGACCTTCCAGTACCTGAAGGGGCTACAAGAAGGCTAGAGAGGGACTGTTTACAAAGGCTTGGAGTGATAGGACGAGGGGCAATGGGGATAAACTGGAGAAGGGCAGGCTTAGACTAGACAGAAGGAGGAATTTCTTTACTATGAGGGTGGTGAGGCCCTGGCCCAGGTTGCCCAGGGAAGCTGTGGCTGCCCCATCCCTGAAGGTGTTCAAGGCCAGGTTGGATGGGCCTTGGGCAGCCTGATCCAGTGGGAGGTGTCCCTGCCCATGGCAGTGGGGTTGGAACTGGGTGATCTTTAGGGTCCATTGCAACCCAAACTATTCTATAATTCTATGTTTAATGTGTAATTGTGTCCTGTGAGCCATTGTAGCTCACCTCTTCTTGCAGGACACTGAGCCATCCTGGGGGCAAGGACTGCTAGTCCTGCTGCAGTCTGTCTGGAGCTATCATTTAAGGGAAAAATTAGCAAGGGCTTTCAGATCCAGTGGCAAAAACAACTGTTTCCAGTGTTTGTTCTGAGCAAAGGTAGGAGGACACCATCGAATGCTGAGTATTCATTACTGGACCTTTGCTTTGCTGGTGCAGAGTTTAGAGATGCCTGAGAACAGGCTCAGCTTTATTTCTACATTTTGGGCACAAATTGTTTCAGAAAGAGCTCAGCCCCGTGCTTGTGTAATGAAACACTGTGCTGCCCTCGTTTGGTGTGAGAACCTTACTGGATGTCCCAGTTGCACAGCCCGAGCAGCTGTGCCTTCCTGAAGGGACTGCAAAACACAAACTGCTTGCTGCCTCGGTCTCCAAACTTTGGGCTGCAGAGACGGCTGTTATTACTGACAGTGCCAATTAGGCTTCCAAATAAATTATCCTGTATGGATGGTGAACAGCGCCACTAGTTACTAATATATGGCAAGCTGTATGGATGTCAATATAGGCTTTAAAGAGCCATTTGAGGTAGGTGTTTTATTCCTGGTGGAGCTGTTTCCCCCATGGACGCTTGGTGTAAAGCCTCTGTTTGCTCAGAGATTCCCAGTGAGATTTTTAATGTCAATATTTAATAGGGACATGGAAGGTGCATTTGATGTATGCATGACGAGGTGCTCGATTTGTGATACTCTCTAAGGAATCGAACAATTATTTCCTACCCGTAGCCAAACAAAACATCAGAGCAACACAATACTAAAATCTTGATGTGACCCCACTTCATAACAGACCCTAAAAGCCATCCACCTTTTCACAGACCAGTAGTCACAACTCTTGCATTATTTTATTCTAACTTACCTATACCTGCCTTGCCATCTCTTACTTTGCATGCAAGCTAAAGCAATAAATGAAAGGTGTATTAACAGAAAATCATCATGTGGGGATTTAGTTAAAGAACGTTTTCAATATTCAGCTAAAAAGAGCAAATGGGTTGGAAAATCATCTGAAAACTGGATGGTTTTACCTTTACTGGCATCAGTCAGCTCTTGAGTCAATAAATCAAACTCTCGCCAGCTAAGTATCTCATCGGGAGTGTCAGTAGCTAAGGTGCGAGGCTGTTCTTTGTCAGAGGCTTGATTTATATGTGTGGTGGGATTGAACTGATGACTTTGTACTCGTTAGGCACCAGAAGTCCCCTTCGGACAGTCAGATCCATCTGTTTTCCCATCTCTGCTGTGGTTTCCGTACTTGGTTATGTTACTTACCCTTGAGAACATTTCCTCTGAGTATTGTTCATAAATATTTCCAAGAAATCAACAAACTTTTGTTTGGCTTCTGTCTTTTCTTTTCTTGGTCTTTTTTTTTTTTTTTCTGGATAGTCTTCTAGCAGGGAACGTTCCTGCTCTTGGTCCTTTCAGCAGATTGAGAGGGAGGGGGTTATTGTTTCTGGGTCTGGGTAGTTTGCTTGGATGGCTATTGACTTTGTTGTTGTTGTCTTTCCCCTCCATTTTTGGCAGTCTTGGGAAATGGGTGGTTCTCTATTTTGTTGTCGGGGTTTTTTGACTGTTTGTGGATTATTTATACAGACAGGCTTTTGCAGGGGTGAGGTTTTCTTTGGGGTTTGCTGTTTGTTTGTAGGATTTGTTATCTCTCGGGCTTTTTTTTTTTTTTATCGGCTTTAGTTATTCTGAAGTTCAGCTTGCTCTTGGTAGCTTCCAAGCGGCTTGTGTGGCTGGTAGCTTCTGTAGTCTGATTTACAACCTAGAAGTGTTTTGCCTTTCAGTCCCAGGCTGCCCACTGCTAAGGGAGAATGGGGCTCAGACTTGCTTTCGTTCTTGAGAAACTCATGGACTGAGTCTATATTTCTGGGCAATGGAAGAAGGTGGTGGTGACTGGCACTTACAAAAGCTTTATTTTGCTTAACCAACCTGATTGCCTTCTGAGAAGAGGTGACCGAATCTGTGGGTGAGGGAAAGCAGTGGATGTCGCTTACCTTGACTTTAGCCAAGCTTTCAGTGCAGTCTCCCTGAGCTTTCTTTTATCCAAGTTGGAATGTTATGATCTGAACGAGTAGACTCTTAAATGTGTGAGAAAACTGGCTGGATCATTGGATCAAAGCACAGTGGTTACTACTGGAAGGCTGGTTACAGGTAGGGTTGCATAGGAATCCCTCTTAGGACCTGTCCTGCTCCTGCTTTGGGAAGGAGGTTGGCTAGAGACCTCGTGAGGTCCCTTTTGACCTGAATACTCATGTTATTCAAACAAGCCTAATTGGATTTCAGCTGAGGGGATGGAGATAGACTTTGATTGAGTAGCTGGCTTTGTCATTGTGAGGGGGGCCGTGGTGTTGGAAGATGTGCTGATGGACCTCATTGCTCTCTACAACTATCTAAAAGGAAGTTGTGGAGAGGAGGGTGCTGGCCTCTTCTCCCAAGTGACAGGGGACAGGACAAGAGGGAATGGCCTCAAGCTCCACCAGGGGAGGTTCAGGCTGAACATTAAGAAAAAATTTTTCACAGAAAGGGTCATTGGGCACTGGAACAGGCTGCCCAGGGAGGTGGTTGAGTCACCTTCCCTGGAGGTGTTTAATGCACGGGCGGACAAGGCGCTGAGGGACATGGTTTAGTGTTTGATAGGAATGGTTGGATTCAATGATTCAGTGGGTCTCTTCCAACCTGGTGATTCTGATTCTATTAACTTGGACCAAAGTGGAGCTTGAAAATAAATCTATCAAGGATTGAAAAGAAGAGGCTATGGGCTCACATGGGTCAGGATGTCAAGCACTGTTCGTGCCTTGCAAGCTGGGATCCTTTCCTCACCCATGCTGGGATCTCCCAGTTTAGAGACATTGACTTTTCATTTCCCTGGTGTTTATCAAGTCCTTATTCTGCTCCCCTAAAATACGTGTTAAAAAAAGTAAAAATAAGCGGGCAGTTACTTCAATACCTCCACAAATAGATGAAGAAATTGTATAAGCTGATTTGGCTCCTCTCTCCTTAAAGGGAAATAGTCCATGGTATAAATATGGAATTAAAAATAGTAGCAATTAGAGAGTCTCAAACAGTAAACTAGGAGTTTGCTGTGAGGTAGAGCTGGTTTCCCTTTTGTCTGTGCTTCTAATTTGAAACTTTTGCATCGGGATCTAATCTTAATGGTTGATGTTCAGCTTCTGGTTTTGTCATGCAAGTGAAATGCCGTGGGCCAGACTCTGGTATAAACTCAAATCTGCTTCAGACCTTTGCTGTATTTCTGTGGTTTATGTCTGTAAACTCTTTACACACGCAGCAGTGAATGCTTTTGCATTAATTGCTTCATTTGTTCATGACTGAATGATAAAGATGCCTCTAATGCCTGTAGATGCCTGTGTGTATGCAAAGAGGGACCTTGGCAGGTTAGAAGGTGTTTTCAAGCCCATCCATTCCTGTCACAGGCATTCTGGTGCTGCAGAGCACTGTGAAGGGTCTGTTTCTAGTCTGGTTTTGACACATTCTTAGTACAAATATGAAGGTTAATGGGTGGCTAGAGAAGAAGCAGCAGCCAAGCTCTCTCTTGAGTGCTTTCTTGTTTGGGCATCAAAGCTTTGTGCAAACCATGAAGGTGCCCAGACTTTCTAAGCACTCTCTCATCTACAGTCATCCATTATATTGGGTGCAAATCAGGATCTTGTGCCCCCAACACAGCACTTCCCTTCTGTGGTGGAGTCTTGAGCAGGGCTGAAGAATTGCTGTCGCCAGACTCATGTCTGGACCTTGTTGGGTTTTTTTTTTGTTGGTTTTTTTTTTTGCATTAGTAGTTGCTCAGTCAGATCCTTTCTAATGATAACATTCAATCAGGTACTTGGCTGTATATAGAAGACTCTGGACATGTGCATATCTTTGCACATTCATGGCTGGATGAATAGTAACCAGGCAGCCTGGATCCCTCTTTACTTGGGAAACACTGCATGATTTTTACTTACCTCCAAGCAGCACCAATTCAGTTGGGTTTAAAAGCAATTGGGCTTGGAGTGCAGTTGGCTTCTGAAACAGCTATTTTGGTGTACCCATTCCCTACGCTGCAGGCTGACTCAACCCTCTAAGCAACCGAAGTGTCTGTGTCTGTTATCATTATCATCTTTCCTTAACTTTTGCTTAACATCTGTGCTTATTCCCCAATGAGAAGGCAACCTCCTTGGGGCAGGGAATGCAATTCACCCGGAAGAGTTTAATTACCCCAAACACATTTTTCAGTGCTCTCCATTGGTGTTTGGCTTCCACAGCTCATGTTGGATGAAGCTATGGCTAGGGGAAACGGCTCTACCAACAGATATCATGTGTCTGGGTTGAAGACAGCACCTGCAGCAGTGCCGAGCTCCAGTGCTGTTCCTCATCAGTGATAGGACTGCAGATACTGTCCTGTGACCTTGTGAAAGGAAGAAGAAGGTCAGCTATGCTCTGGTGGATTTAGAGGATGCAGCAGAGTAAGCCAACAGTAAATGGGTTGCTGCAATTTTCCTGGCTGCCAACAGAGCCAAGGTGGGCTGTTCTCTGGTCTGCAAGTTGCTTTGACTATTGCCAATGCAATGTTGAAGCTCCCTCTGTGCACACAGAACAGACGTGGGAACAAACCAACCTTACGTGCTTTTGTTTCCTCTGGTCGTCCTTATTTCTGTTTGTAGGGTGGCCAGTCTTTATAAACAAATGTAGGAGGCAGGCCCCCCAAGCGAGGTCATGCAGAGTGACCCTGAGCGTGGGTAATGACCCTACGAAGAGATGTCCGTCCTCGGCTCCTGCCAGGAGCTGGGAACAAACTCATTCCCAGGACTACAGCCTGGGTGGGGACAACAGAAGACAGCACAAACCCTCTGCCCTCAGCAAAGCCCAAGGCAGCGCTCTGACTAATCTTGCTGGCATGCCAGGACAGACCCAGTTAAACCAGGACATCAGGGCACGTCAGTGATTCCTCAAGTTATGCTGTAGTTGAGCCCTATCCATTCTCCAATGCTCTTGGGGACTTTGCTCCTAGCCTTGAAGAAATTATGGACCAGTTTAAAGGCTTAGAAGAAGCATATATATCTCCTGTTGTCTCATTCTCTAAAGGGTGTGTTTAACTGACCGTGAGGTGGGCTAGAAAGTTCAGAAGATTTTTCCTATTGTAGATCAAAAGGGAAGAACTGAGTTTTTATTTAAAGCCTTGTCTCTGTGTCACATAAGACCAGCAAACATGAAGAGGCAACTCAGCCTGAGGTCTGAGGCACGAGAGATGTCTGGAACTATGGTCTTGATCCATGACACTACCGTCAGCCTGTTTTTTGATAGAGGCCTCCTGCACTTTGCAGCCTGTAAAATGTAGAACCAGCCCACCTCTGGGATGACTTTACCTATACTCTCACACTCTCTAACGCTACTTGCTCCAAGAGCTCTTGCAATGTTTTCCCTGACACTTAAGTCCTGTGCTCTTCATGCATCTCCTCCAGGCCTTTAGCTGAAAGCACAGCAACATCTCCTGGAACTGGGTGGCTATTGCAAGTTTAGTTGTCAAAGTGCTGTCCTTAAATCAATTCACTTAATTTGGGAGATTCTGGATTTGCAGGTACTGGAAATGGTGCAGGCAGAGCGTGTGTCCAGCACATCTCCCCAACTCCATGAGGAGCAGGAAGGGACCAGCAGCTGGAAACTGCCTGGTTATTATTCAGATGACCCTTGGGGAAGTTTGTCACACCTGATGAGTCAGACCACCATGACATGTGTTTAGAGGGAAACCAGGGAGAGAGTACTGGCTCGGTGACACCACACCGAAGGAGGCAGCAGGGATCCGCCCCGCCTAGAAGTGTGTGAGCTGCCAGATGTCTGGATTTACTTATCAAGGAACTGGCCTCCTGTAAAGGAAAGCAACTGGGGATATGGACCATGGGTATCACTGAAACTGGAACAAGAAGCCACCAAAGGAGGTTCTCTGCTCAGAAATAAGGAAAACTGCTGTCCTTTCCAGCTTCCAGCACTGGAGAAAAAGTCAGTTGTCAAAAGGACAACAATTGCAAACTCTGAGGAGATGTGACAGACAGCAGCGAGGTTGGGTAGGATCCGCATCTCAGCTGCACGTTCACTCTTTCCAGTGGCTGCACATCATGGTACAGCACCTCAGTACACACAAGCTCTTGGAGCAGACCCCAGCTGAATGGCATCCCAAACCCACCTGCAGGTTCCCTCCCTCCTTCTTCTTATAGAAAAAGGCAGAAAATACTGGAAGGGAGCTGTTGCTTTCATGGCTGAGAGGAAACTGGAAGTCCTGGTTGTCATGCGAGACCTGCATGGTAAAGAGGAGGACAGAGAGTGAGGGAGATAGGGTACTGTGAGGTGTACTCCGGCTTAGGAAGAAGGATTTTTCTGCTCGTGTAGTGCATCTGTCATTCTGCAACATCTCCTGTTGTCATGGAAAACTTCATTTTTCCCTCGGTATGGCTGGTCAGTGCCCGTCTCCAAAAGGTAAAGCCTTCGTTCATTTGCTTCATGGTATGGCTTCACTCATCATACATCGGTCACTGATGATTTTGTATGGTAAATGGTCCAACTAACTCACTGCCTATCCTCACTTTTTCCCCACCCCGACCTTATCAGAGAAGCTCTGTTGGCTGTGACAGCTCTTGTTGAAGACGTGCATATTAATAAAACAGCCCATGAGAAACTGGACACTTCCCCATTGAGTCAGACCAGCATTGTTCCCATTTTAATATCCTATTAGCTGCAATAAGTAGGATGAGGTATCTCCAAAATAAAGGTATCTGGAGGCAGCATGCGTGGGCAACACATACAGAAGCTCTCACCAATCTCCAATTAATTGGGGGATAAGTAAACTCCTGAAGCAGGAGGTGCTAGATCTTTACACTACCTTTGCCACTTAGGGTGCAATTTTGTTGGACTATTTGGCCAACATAGGCGTGAGAGGGGCAGCAGGTGGTCTTTGGTGAGACCACAGGCTGAGGTGGTTCAGGCAGCCAATACAATCATAGAATCATGGAAAAATTTGGGTTGGAAGGGACCCTAAAGATCACGCAGTTCCAACCCACCAGCCATGGGCAGGGACACCTCCCACTGGATCAGGCTGCCCAAGGCCCATCCAACCTAGCCTTGAACACCTCCAGGGATGGGGCAGCCACAGCTTCCCTGGGCAACCTGGGCCAGGGCCTCCACACCCTCATAGTGAAGAAATTCCTCCTTATGTCTAGTCTAAATCTGCCCCTCAATACAATGAGGGTGATTTTTTGTGATCTGGTGGCAAAGTTGGTGTTCAGACTGTGGTGGTCTGATGATGGGATCCATCATGCTGTGAACAAGCAAATCCTTCTTCCTACATTATGTCTGAAGGATGAGGAAAATCATTATTGCTTTCTACCTTTCTGGAGTCTTCTCCTTTTTTTTCTCTCTGTAAAAAGAAAGAAAGGTACCAAAACCAAAATATTATTAAATGAAACTTTAATTTTGCTTTTCTGCTGAAATTCCAAGAAATGTCATCATGAAGGCATGGACTTGGCCCAGGCTGGGTAGCTGGAAGCTGCCTGACCAGCAGCTTGAGTTTCTCGCTTCTTCTGTGCCTACTGTGTCCTAGGTGAGGGAAAGGAAGGGCTCTGTGTTATTTAAACATAGCTGTGTTTTTCTTGGAGAGCAAAATCTTTCCCCTTGTTCTAAAAATTAACCAACGGGATCTTGTTGCAGAAAAATATAAGAACTGGGGCAGGGAGAGCGAAGGTGGACGTGAATGTAGATTCCTTGTCTGATGCCATACAAAGGCGCTGCTTGTACTACAGTAAGCCCAGCAGCATAGCAGCCAAATTATTTGCTTAATTTTAGCTGCATCTCATTGCATCTTGACTTGCTAATTAGTATTTAAAGTGCTTGGAAAATAGTTTGGATGTATTCCTCCAGCTTTCATACTTGTCTCTGTTGCTGTTTCTCCCTCTTGCCCTGTGTCATCACCTAAGTAACATCCTTTCTGCTTCCAGATGGGTTGACTTCTCTAAAGCGGCAGGAAAACACAATCTTCTTTGCTTATTCATGCACACGGAGGGCTCTTATTTGCATGAGAAGAGATCAGGCTATGAAGTAGCTCTCTCTAAAGGCTGGGGAGAAGGGAACCTATGCTTTCAGGCAGGGAATAATGAGGCACAAATGTAAATAAGCTGATTTGTTGTTGTTCTGCAGTTACCTTGGGTTTTTATGCCCCATTTTCAGCACTGAAAGTGCTCTGTACAGCTGACGTGGAAACAGTGGGCTGGGAACACCATGGGCAGTCTCAGTTGGGTTTCACCAGGCAATTTCCCTGGTGATCTATGTCGGGACTAGCACAATGCAGAGGAGGATCTTCTGAATGACCGGATGCAAAAAATAAGTCTGGATTTCTGAATGAACACAGCGAGCAGCGTGGCTGCTGAATTGGGTACAGCAGTGACACTGGCAGGCACGGACAGGACAGCAACGGGGAAGGAGAAGACAACCCTATGCAGTGCTACAGACTAGAAGTCTGGCTGGAGAGCTGCCTGGAGGAGAGGGAGCTGGGGGTGTTGGTTGACAGCAACTGAACATGAGGGGGCAGTGGCCCAGGTGGCCAAGAAGGCCAGTGGCACCTTGGCTTGTATCAGAAACAGCGTGACCAGCAGGTCCAGGGAGGTTCTTCTCCCTCTGTACTCGGCCCTGGTGAGACCGCTCCTTGTTCAGTTCCTGTGTTCAGTTCTGGGCCCCTCACCACAAGAAGGATGTTGAAGCTCTGGAGTGAGTCCAGAGAAGAGCAACAAAGCTGGTGAGGAGGCTGGAGAAGAGGCCTTATGAGGAAGAGCTGAGAGAGCTGGGGCTGTTTAGCCTGGAGAAGAGGAGGCTGAGGGGAGGCCTCATTGCTCTCTACAGCTACCTGAAAGGAGGTTGTGGAGAGGAGGGTGCTGGCCTCTTCTCCCAAGTGACAGGGGACAGGACAAGAGGGAATGGCCTCAAACTCCACCAGGGCAGGTTTAGGCTGGACATTATGAAAAAATTTTTCACAGAAAGGGTCATTGGGCACTGGCAGAGGCTGCCCAGGGAGGGGGTTGAATCACCTTCCCTGGAGGTGTTTAAGGCACGGGTGGACGAGGTGCTGAGGGACGTGGTTTAGTGCTTGATAGGAATGGCTGGACTTGATGATCCGGTGGGTCTTTTCCAACCTGGTGATTCTATGATTCAACCATTAGCCAAGCGATTCATCGAATTACCTCTGTGAGCAGAAGAATTTTGAATTACACTGACAGGGAATGTTAAATAATGTGGATTTTTTTCGCAAGTAGTATGTGGCAGTTGTACAAAGAGTCAAAAAAACCCTGTTATTTCACAGTTCTTTTAGGTTTTTTGAATGTACCTGTCTGTGAGTATGCAGATAGTAACTACTAAAAGCCACTTTCAGAGGCAGCGGTTCTCAAAGCACACAGTGGCTCAGTTGCTTTTTCTGGATGATGTTTGTGAGGTTCTGCAAATGGAAGAAAAAATACTTTTTTGTACGTGCACAGTTCTAGGTATTTACTACACAGAGGCACTTCCCAAATGTTTTGTGAGAACAAAAAGCCGTTCCCCTGACTGTTTACAGATGGCTGACAAAGAATAAGTGAGAGGTCTGAGCGCGGCTGAACAGAGCAGCTGCTGAGAATTCAAATAAATGGTCTCAAACTCTGCTTTTTCCGCAAGCTTTGCTTTGGAAGGTGCAGAAACAAGACACGTCACACACTCACGCAGTTCATCAAAGGAGCAGGATGAAGGAAACCTCATCTCATTTCCATTCTCCCGCCTCGCTCTTTGAAATTTGATTTTGTAAGCGTTGTCATAGCTGAAAGCTTTTTAGTGTTTCAGTTCCAGCCACGGTCTCTTGGGCTTTGATAAGCTTTTTTTGAACTGAAAGGAGGTTGTGTGAACAATGAAATGAAGATTATTGCTTGCATCTGTGAGCCATGCGCACTGGGATGTGTCAATCTGTATGATGAACAGTGCACATATCAGCACCTTTGATTTTCCCAACATTGATTTTCATCTCTTGTGTATCCTCAGTGGAGTAAAGTCTGACTTTCCAAATTTTCAAGGCTTTCCAGATGTATGTGGAGATCACAGAGTAGATTGTCATGAAAACTCTGCTAAGGCATATGGAAAATAAGGAGAGGATTGGTGACAGCCAACATAGCTTCACTAAGGAAAAATTGTGCCTGATGAATTTGATGGCCTTCGACGATGGAGCTATGGCATTGGTGGATACAGGAAGAGTAAATGACATCACCTACGTAGACTTGTGCAAAGCATTTGGCACAGTTCCACACAATACCTGTGTCTCTCAGTGGATGAGGAATTGGCTGGGTGGTTGCACTTGGAGAGTTGTGATCCACAGCTCAGTGTACAAATGGAGACTGGTGATGAGTGGCTTTCCACAGGGGTTGATATTGGGACCAGTGTTGTTTAATATCTTTGGAGACATGGACAATGGGATTGAGGGCACCCTCAGCAAGTTTGCTGATGTCACCAAGCTGTGTGGCATAGTCAACATGCTGGAGGGAAAGGATACCATCCAGTGCAAGCTGGACAGGCTTGAGAGAGGGGCCTGTGTGAATGTCATGAAGTTCAACAAGGTCAGGGGTGAGGTCCTGCACCTGTACCAGGGCAATTCCAAGCACAATTACAGGCTGGGCAGAGAATGGATTGGGAGCAGCCATGAAGAGGAGGACTTGGGGGTTTTGTTTGATGATAAGCTGGATGCGAGCTGGCAATGGGCGCTCACAGCCCAGAAAGCCAAATGTATCCTGGGCTGCGTAGAAAGAAGCATGACCAGAATGGGTGAGGGAGGGGATTTTGTCCCTCTCCTCCACTCCTGTAAAGCCACACCTAGAATACTGCATTCAGCTGTGGAGCCCCCAGTATAAGAAGGACATGGATCTGTGAAGTACAGAGGAGGCCATGAAGATAATCTGAGGGCTGGAGCACCTCTCATACAAGGACAGGCAGAGAGAGCTGGGTTTCTTCAACCTGGAGAAGAGAAGGCTCTGGGGACACTTTAAAGCATCTTCCAGTACTGAAAGGGGCTCCAAGAAAGTTCCCACTGCAGTGTCCACTAGAGAAGAAAGAAAGAACAAATGGTGGTTGTACCCTACCACCTTGACACAACAATGGAGTGGACTAACAAAAATCTTCAATTTCATAGAACCATAGAATAGTTTGGGTTGGAAGTGACCTTAAAGCCCATCCAGTTCCAACCCCTTCCCTGGGCAGTGGCACCTCCCACTGGATCAGGCTGCCCAAGACCCATCCAACCTGGCCTTGAACACCTCCAGGGATGGGGCAGCCACAGCTTCCCTGGGCAACCTGGGCCAGGGCTTCACCACCCTCATAGTAAAGAAATTCCTCCTTCTGTCTAGTCTAAGCCTGCCCCTCTCCAGTTTATACCCATTGCCCCTTTTCCTATTACTCCAAGCCTTTGTGAACAGTCCCTCCCCAGCTTTCTTGTAGCCCCTTCAGGTACTGGAAGATCACTCTAAGGTCTCCCTGGAGCCTTCTTTTCTCCAGGCTGAACAACCCCAACTCTCTCAGCCTGTCCTCGGATGGAAGGTGCTCCAGCCCTCAGATTATCTTTGTAGCCTCCTCTGGACCCACTCTAACAGCTCCATCTCCTTCTTGTGTTGAGGATTCCAGAACTGGACATGATCCTCCAGATGAGGTCTCACAAGAGAGGAATAGAGGGGCAGAACCACCTCCCTCAACCTGCTGGCCCCACTGCTTTTAATTTTGATTTCAATTTGCATCCTCACTGTAAGAGGAATTTTTTTGAAACATTGTGATTCACTCTGCATCAGCTTAATTAATGTCTTAGGACAGAATATGACTAAATTTTGTCCAGCCTGCTGACATTTGGGTGAGAATGGGTGCCACATCAATCTATGTCCTGCTCAGAGAAGGGAGATCTTAGGGGTTTTGCTCTGCCTTTTGTGGACAACCATGGGGATGTGTTTCTTTTCTTTTGATTTCCAGGCACAGTAAATAACCAAAAAGTATGTTGTTACAAAAATCCTCAGAAGCAAAGGAATATATAAGCCTGAGACATGGTAAGCACCTTTCCAGACTAAAAGGTCAAGCAGGGGCGGGGACAGGGTCATCAGGCCAACTTCAGCTTGTTTGTGGGCAGAATTAACTGAGCTACAAATAGACAAAACGTTTTCATTTGTTGCATTTGGTTTGTGGACTTTTCTGTAATTCAGTACCAGCAAAAGGAGGATTTCTGACCTGAAATCTTGGTAGGGCTCCTGTCTGTTTTCTTGGGCAAAACCAGTTTATCCTACAGCATCCAGGAAGCCTGTGCTCCCATGCACAGCAGCGTGCGACTGCTGCCCATGCACTTGGTCAGCACAGTAGCCAGACTTCTTCAGGAAGGCGTGCATGTGTTTGGTGTGTGAGTTTTGAGCTGACAGAGGATGGCTGGGCTAAACTAAACTCAAACCCGCTCACGCGGTGTATCCTCGTGTCATCCATTCTTCGGATCTAAAGACTGATTGCTAAAGTGCATAATAATAAATTAATGGAGACCTAGGGGGACTTGGAAGTCAACTGTTTGATAGCACTGGTCTGCTTGCCCATTTTTCTGACAGTTTCCCTGTCAGGCCTTATTACATAGTCACTTCCAAGTCTGAGGGATGACAAAATGGATTAGCATATCCAAGCTAGACAATGTTGAAAACAAACATCTTTCATCTGCTAAGTATCCCCTTTTGGAGCCATCACCGTGCTGATGGCTGCAAGGACCTGTTGGAAGCCACACGCTTTCTGCTGCTTCCTTCTGCAAAAGAACCAGCGATGATGGCATTCCAGAGCTGAGACAGGTGCGTGCCACTGAGCTCTTACCCCGCGACTGTCATCTCCACTGGGCTTCTGCTCATGACCTTGCAGCCTACGTGCTGTACAGCTGGAGATAAGCAGCTTGGAAGTGCTCTAGGGCTTACACATTGCCAACCGTGATGACATGAATAACTCATAATACGCTGCAGTGCATTAATCAGCCAAAGAGGTAGAGGCTGTCGAGTCAGAGGTACGGTGCTCTGTGGGCATGAAATGCTGTTGTATTACATCCATGCTCCCCCTGAAGATAATAGGAGCTGTCTTGTTATACTGTTAAATTTTTCTTATATTTGTCTTGGATGAACTCTAAAAAATGGGGTTTCGATATCCATGTTCCAAGTGTCATCTTTGATGTGTGAAAATCTAGCCTTGGAAAACAGTCACGTTCAGTGGCAGCGCTGTGGATTTATAAGGACAGGGCAGACTCAGTGCAAGAGTCGGTGGCGTCTCCCAGACCTTCCAGTTTTACAGTTTGGGCTTTAAAACCTTGCAAGGTGCAGCAGAGGTGGCCAGGTTTAAAGAAGATAAGATTGAGCAGTATCAGAAACCATAGATTCACTATGAATATCAAGGAATTCCTACCTTGTGCAGCTGTGCAAGGTCAACCTAGCCTGCTTTGCTGTAACCTTGTCTCTGTGCTGAACTCGTCTTTCCTTCTCGCTTTCATGAGGCTTTAAGAGGATAGTATGACCTGGGAGGTATTTCTTGCTATTTGCCTTTCCACAATGTTAGCTGCAAGGGTGTCAGTGCCCAGCAGCTTTTCTTGCTGGCCTGTACTGTCTTATTCTTTCAGTCTTTTGTATTTATATGGACTTTTCAGCTGTCATTGCCAGTTCTTTCTTTCAAACAGATTGGGATTAGAACCTTGGTTGAGCACCTAAGAGGTGTATGTCAATACAAAGAGTAACCCTGCAAGCATTTTTGTTGACTCCATGCAAAACACAGTCTGGAGATTCACATTGGGTCCATAGTGCCTTGGCCCGCAAACAAATGCCAAGGAGCTTCACCTTCAGTAGGATGTGAGCTTTCCTAGACCAGCCCTGGTCTGCAGACAGATCTTCAAGATTTATACGCACGGGGTTGCAATCAAAGAGACAGGCCCCTCATCCTGTTCCCTCGGTGCAGTCAGTGGTTTTGAAGCGATCCAGGCTCAAAAAAGGAAGCCTACGGGCTGCTGGAGAGCACACTGGCCTGAGGGCTTGCATCAACACAACTGAGCAGCGAGTGACTTAGTGAAGGACCGGCATGACCTACATTTGCCGATGGTTAATCAGATTGAGGTTTCTCCACCCCAGGCTGAATATTGACTAAATTAGTCATGCTGGAACTTGAACTAATTCATTGCCGACCAACATCTGTTAATAAACACAACTGTAAATGCAGATTAAGACCCAAACCCACCTACAGGGTTCAAAAATAAGCCACAACTTAGAAGACAAGTCTGTCTAACATTAGATTGATTGTCAGTTGAGGTGCCATCTCTGTTCACTGACCGTTCCCAGTTGATGAGTGGGCTAAATCAGCTCGTTTGCGACAGCTTACATGTGCACTTCCGCTGTCCATCCTCCCCAAAGTGCCCCAGCCAAAGGAAGCAGACCATCGCCCACAGTAATTCGGTGTAGGTCAGCAAAAACTCACCACCCACAGATTTATGAACAGAGATTGGGAGCACAAGGCCACAAGTGCACTCGTATTTGTTAACACCATCTCTTTGCTGACTGTTGCCACATCTCATGTTTCTGCTGTGACTTGACATGTATTTGCAGACGTGTGAGCTACAACAGAAGTGATTTGCTGCAGGGTGCTTGGGGCATTTCCAATAGCCAGCTCTATGTGTGTGATGCTGGAGTATCCTTGTGTGTTGGCAGGCATTGGGATGGAAATGCTGTGCCTAGGAAAGGGCTGGGTTTGACTCTTGTGTCAAGGTCTTATGTCCTCCCCCACTGCTGGCACAGATATGCCAATACCGTGTTGTAAAGAACTCATCCAGACAATGTCTAATGCTCCCTCATGATAATACTTCTCGATACTGCTACCCACAGCACCTCAGCAGCAATCGAACATCGCAGAAGATGCATTTCAGCCCACTTGTGCAATTAGGCTTGCTCCAGCACCAACAGTAACAGACGTTTTTCTAGACAGAATTGACATTATAAATGAGTTGTTGGTTAATTTGCTGCTTTCTTAACACCATTGATCCTGTAACTACGTCCTTTGGCAGCAGTACCTGAATATAAACTACCCTGTAGTAAAATTGTAACTCTATTTGGATGCAGAGCACAGCCTTCTTATTGCCAGAATTTCAATCCTGTTAGGAGTTTCAGGGTTACTCATGCAAAAATAGCTTGTCTGGTTGAGTGAGCAGACGAGAGCTGTTCATCAGTTGTATGCAGAAGCGTAAGAACCCACCACTGTGAGCTGGGGAGCAGGAGAGGAAAATCCATCTTTTCAGAGCTGTACAAACCTGTCCCACAAGGAACTCCTCCCAGAGCTCAGGGCAATGCAAGTGGGCTCGTGCGTTAGCCCCAACTCCCATCATCAGCATTGGCTCAGCTTGGTCAGACCCTCACCCTGCTCCAATGAGACAAAGCCGAAAGACATCCACATGTGCTGCTTTGCTGAAGTCAACTAGCAAATTTATGGCTAGCTAATCATTTTGAGGACATTAAAATATCACGTTTTAACAGTCATAGTAGCAGGATGAGCCATGAGGGTGACGGTCTTCAGCTCAGTGGGTTTCAGTCTCTCTTTAAAAGGCTCTCCTCCAAAATTTGGGCAGCTATATTGGCTGAGTCCCCATCCCCAGAGGTGTGTAAAAGACAGGTACATGAAGTGCTCAGGGACCTGGTTTAGTACCAGATAGGTACGGTTGGACTCAATGATCTCACAAGTCTTTTCCATCCAAACAGTTCTATGAATTTGTGTTTGATTGTACCTGCTGCCTCTCCCATCCCAGCCCTACGGAAACGCAACCCATCCCCATGCAGATGTTGTAGGGAGCTACTCTTGGCCAAGCTTCTGGGTAAAAAATTAAGGAAAGTGGGTAAAAAGTACAGAAATATCCTTCACATGGAGAGTAGTCATGCAAAAAAAAAAGCAAAACAGGGAGTGTGAATTATAAAGCTGAATAGTGAGAAACAAGCCAAGAGTCCGTGTGGTGAAGCTGTTGAAGCAGATAGCAGAGCTGTAACACAGTGATGATTTTTCTCTTGAAGAGTTTGCTTTGCTCTCCAAGGGAGAGCATAAAGACCTTTTCTCACCTTCTTGTGACAAGTTACAAATGGAGGTTAAGAGGATTATTAAACTTGGCCACTCATGTCCACTTGAGGAATAAAAAAAACCCTTTAAAAACAAATCATTTCATGTAAGTAGGACAGTCCAATCTTTCTTCTTTCCCAGGGGTTTGGTTAAATAAATGCTTTTCTCTGTGTGGAAAAAAAAAAGAATCTCTCAGCCAGAAATCCCTGAGCAGCTGCAGTGAAACATATATACTCAGGTATATATATTTTTTCCTAATAAGTGTCTGCTTTTGATATAAATAACCCCCTCTCATCTATACCTGTGTGTTTTCATGCACACTCTCACACATAGAGACAGATATATATATATGTAAATATATATATATGAATATAGGAGTATTTGCTCCTAAAACTTAATGCAGCTTTTTAATTATGCGATGAGATGTAAATACTCATCTCCCAGGCTCATACCCATGGCTGAAATACCAGGTCTGCTCCCACTGGTGTAGTTGCGAATATTGAAAGGCACCTGCCTTGGAGCTGGTGCTGGACCTGTCTATGGATAGATCTTGGTCTTACACACTTCCAAGTCACTCCAACGAAGTTATGTTTTCTTGGGAGTGGAGAAGTGGGGGAATGAGATTTCTACTCCAAAGGAACATGCTCAGAGCACCAGGCCTTTAATTATGCAAAGAACCAGAGCCAGCTTCCTCCTGCCTTTTCAGATAAGTGGTTTCACTGAGAGATTACAGTGAGCAGGATTTGGCACCTGGCTCTGCTGGCATGAATGGGCTTTTTTTTTTTTTTTTTTTTTTTGGCCCACACAGACTCCTACCATGGAAATTTGTGCTTATCCAAGGATTCACTTTCCCATCCACAGTTGCCATGTCAGCAGATTAGTGCCTACAAAAGAACAGCAACCCTGAGCAGAAATTTAGCATCTCCCAAAGCCCGTGTGCTGAATCATAAGGATGCTTATTTGTCCTCTTCATCCCACATGGGAAAAGTTGGCTCAAGCCCCATTTCAATCCAGTCCCTCTGGCTTCAGAAGCTGGAAAGGCAGCAAGCGAACCCTCCTCCTGGGCTGAGTGTTGCTGGAGGCTGTTCTGCTGAAGAACGAGCCGGTTCTGTGTGTGTGAGTGATAACTGGGTCGTGGCAAGCTGTAGAAACCATCAGAAATTCAGCGGGCTACCTAATACCAACTTGGCAGCCTCAAAAAAACTTTCATTGCCTGATAATTAGACAGAAATACAATCTTGTTTTCCTTCTTTCACAACCTTGTAGTGGCTGGTTGTAGCAAGGCAGGTGTTAATCACAGCAAGGGGACCTTACAAGGGGACCCCTGCACTCACATGAATATGCGGAATGAGCCTTTGGAGACTTTGGGAGAAGCACAATCTAGTCACAGAAACTTGGGTGGAGGCTTTGGAAATTGCCTCGCTGTTGGGTTAATGTTGCTAATTGAAGTGAATGTTAAAGCTAATACAGACTTCAAGGGGAGCAGCTACCCCAAGGGTAAATCTTGAAGATAACTAGGATGCTTTCTCTGTATTTCAATGTTTACACGGCGGAAAGACTTCATAGCTGCGTATTTACTGTGACTGTACAGGAGGGAGAGTGACATCTGAAGAAACATATGCAGGCTTTCTTCTCCAAAGAGAAAATTGGATTGAGACAAAAATGACCTAAATAAACATTGGAAGATCATAGGAAGCTGTTCCTTGGAGGTAGAGAGGAGGAATATATACATGCAGATAAGGATTGTATGTGAAAGTTGAGTATTGTTCTTTGGGGAATTTTGATGCATCAAAGGAGCCTGATATTAGTCCTGGAATAACATCAGAAGAAATGTTGTCTGATGACAGTTTCTTCACGATGAGGGTGGTGAGGCCCTGGCCCAGGTTGCCCAGGGAAGCTGTGGCTGCCCCATCCCTGGAGGTGTTCAAGGCCAGGTTGGATGGGGCTTGGAACGCCTGATCCAGTGGGAGGTGTCCCTGCCCATGGCAGGAGTGGGACTGGATGATCTTTAAGGTCCCTTCCAATCCAAACTATTCTATGATTCTATGAAATAAGTGATGGAATTTGGGATTACTTAAAGGATATGTACACCATGGAGCACTGATCTCAGAGTGCAATTCAAACGGATAACATAACAAGACAGGTTGAGGCTAAATTTGGGGTTCATTGCAAAAAAAAGAAAAAATAAAGAGGCTTCTCCCTGCCTCCATTTTTCTTTGTGGGTTGGTCAGATTGTAAGGGGGAAAGTGCAGCTTCTGAAATTACTGCAAACCATCAATGAACCAATGGAAGCTGGTGATCTACTTATGGCTGAATTCTGACAGAAAGTGGATGGCATCCTGAGCAAACTGAGCTCTTTCCCGTGTGAAAATGGCATAAGAACTAAATACGGTGTCAAGATAGTGCTGGGTTAAACATATCACCTCGAGAGACACCACTGTGCTTTCTATGTGAATGAATTTACACTGCAAGTTACAAAGAGCGAATTAGCTTTTAAAAATAGGCTGGTGCACCTGAATTCGGCTCGGTTGCTTCTCCCCTTCAGCTTGGCTGGATGCTAATGCTGCATCAGGCAGTGGCTTGTTTTGTGTGTGCTGGTCCCATCAGTCTAAGAGGGCTTGGAGGAATCACTGAGCTGTATTTTTAGCTTCAGGTTCCTCTGGTTCTCATGCCCAAGCCTGACGGCACTGCTCTGTTTGCATACTTTAAGTGAGTCACTTGGTCATACGGGCTGAATTACCCTCCTGTGGGCCAGCAGTTTGGCTTCAAAAAAATGGAGGAAGCAAGCAAAATCTGCCCTGCATGGAGTTTCCTTTCATTGTGGCAATAACCTCTCCACCCCTAAATTCTGGCCGCACACTGATGCTGCGACACCTTTTCAATCGCGCTCTGAAGGCAGTGCTTGTCGTGCACATCTCTTTGGATATTCAGAAACAAACCAAAGGGTTTGGATGGCAAAGGTGTTTTTGTGATCTTTAAGGACCCTTCCAACCCAAACTATTCTATGATTCTATGCCCCTTTTTTTCTGAGCAACTGTGGCTCCTGCTTGGCCAAGCCAAGTCACTGAACATTTCTCTCAAATTCACCTGTGCCAGTGTCTCACCACTCTTATAGAGAAGAAATTCATCCTCATGTCTAGTCTAAATCTGCCCCTCTCCAGTTTATACGCCTAGTCCCTCGTCCTATCACCACAAGCCTTTGTGAACAGTCCCTCCCCAGCTTTTTTGTAGCCCCTTCATGTACTGGAAGGTCGCTATAAGGTCTCCGCAGAGCCTTCTCTTATCCAGCCTGGCCTCAGACGGGAGGTGCTCCAGCCCTCGGATCAGCCTTCTAGCTTCCTCTGAACCCGTTCCAACAGCTCCATCTCCTTTTTATGTTGAGGATTCCAGAACTGGACACAATCCTCCAGATGAGCTCTCCCAAGAGAGGAACAGAGGGGCAGAATCCCCTCCCTCGCCCTGCTGGCCACTCTGCTTTGGATGCAGCCCAGGACACGGTTGGTTTCTGGGCTGTGAGTACACATTATCAGCTCATGCCAAGCTTCTCATCAGTCAGCACCCCAAGTCCTTCTCTGCAGGGCTGCTCTCAATCACATCATAACCCTGTGCAGCCTAAAACTCTTGGTCTGCCAAAAAAACCTCAGCCAGCCATGTGAATGATTTTTGCATGGTTATGCCCCTGCTGGATTTATTTGCTGTTGTTTCCCCATCACCTTATTGTAGTTTTTATATATTATCTTCATGTTTATGTGCTACCTCCATCCAGCCCCCCATGGGCAGTGTGAATGTTCTAGCACCCTGGGCCGAGCAGGCAGTGTCCGACTGGGCAGCCAGAGCCAGGATGGCATCAGGGAGGATGTCAAGGAGCAGGAAAACCTTTCCATTAGTGATTGTAATGAGGAGATGTAGGCAAGGAGGAGAAATTTTCCAGGTGCCATAAGGGAAGGAGGATGCGCTGTAATAAGGGAAAGAGAATGGGCTGCACATCAGCATCTCACTATGGGCAGCGGCTGGACCAGCACCAGCACCCCGAGCTGTGCCCAGGACAGGAAGAACCACCATGACCTCTGTGCAACACAGGTGAAATCATCCATGCACACAACAGAAATACAGCTCCTGCCTCCTGGTGCTCGCACAGATCAGAGGCAGCTCAGCCTCTTTCCCCTGAAATGGCATTTACAAAAATAGAAAGCTGGAAATGCCGCTGCACGGCAGCTAAATATAGCCCCACCAACAGCCCAGTCGCAGCGCTCGCTCCAAAAACAAAGGCGGCAGAAAGGGATGCCCACCTTCCCACCAGATCCATGTGGGATGGAGGGAGAAGTGGCAGAAACACCGGACACAGCAGGAAGCTTTGCCAGGAGGACATTAGCTGCAAGCATGAGATGCACAAGCAGGGGAGTTGCTCAGAGCTGAAATCCTGGCTCAGTCTGAAAAAACAACTACAAAATGTCCCAGCTTTCCATTATGATCATATTTTCTTCCCTAATTCTTCTACGATGTGACTACAATCACTAGGGGTTTTTTTTCCTCAAGAATTATGGAAATGTATGAACCTTTGGCTGAATGATATGTAGTTTCTTGCCAGCCCTGATGCAGGGAAACAGTGCTGCACCCCAGATCAAATGTTGGTTGATGCTGCTGGCTAGGAGCACACCAGGATTTGCTGGGGCCAGGATGCTGCCACATTTTTTCCTCTTTACCAGAATAAAATGGGGGACACAGTTGGGCTGCTCTTCTATAGGGTTGATAATTTTGCCACCTTTGAAGAGTTCCCCTCCCAAAAAAATCCTTAATCATGGTTGTATGTGTGCCAAACGCTGATTTGGGGGGCTGATTCCCTGGAGGAGCAGAAGTGGAGAGGAGTTGATGTGATGTGACTCCCCAAAACGCCAGTGGAGGAGCTGGGACTCACCACATTTGCTGGCCATCGGCTGTGGTGGCTATAAGACATCTCCTTGAGTGAGGTCCACCTCTGGCTTGGTATCACACCACAGGAGGGACTTTGGGTCTGTTATAGGAAGCTTTAAGTTTGCAAAATCAATCCCAGAATTCAGTCTGCCTGTGCATGCCAGGCTGGATCTTCTTGTCATCTTGGGCTTGACCTTCTTGAGGATAAATGTTAAACCAGTCTTTTGTTATAGGTTTTAATGCTGTTTTATTCCATTCAGTAAATAGGGAGTCACTCAAGTCCTTCTTATCTTTCTCATCAGCCTGTTACTTTATGTGTTATTAATCAAAGAGCATCGGGACGCAGAGCTGAATACAGAAGTCCTGCCTGTGGGGTGCTTCACCAGAATATCAAAATTATGCACAAGCATTAGTGAGCTGTAAGCATTGTAATCCTATATAATTAGATCAAGAAATTTGACAGGGATGCTGCTCCTTTTTGCAGCCACAGATCTGAGAAACAGAGATTAAGGCCATGAACGTCTATTCATTTCCAGAGCTTAGTTTCAGCTAATGAGAGCTCAACTTTTCAATTTAATTCAATTTAATTGCTCATGCCTAGCAATTCAACTCCACTTCACTGGTTCAACCTGCTGTGGAAGCAATAGCTAACCCCAAAACTCTCCATACTTTGAAGAAAACCTCAATTTATGGGGCTGAACAGGAATCTGAAAAGGAGAACCTGTTCATAGCTCACCTGTGTTCCCACCACTCTCAAATGCAATGTAGCTCTTCTCCTGAAAACCTGAGAGTCTTTAAGTCCATCTTGAAATAAACTCATCACAATGATAAAGCTTTGCATCTCCTCGCTATTTGCTTCATCTCAGAAGCAAACCATGTGCATTAAGCAATGTAAAGATAGCTGTGAGTCAAGGTCTCCTGGCTGGGGCTTAGCACAGCTCCCCAACACTTGATGTTCCTGGAATGGAGAGCTGGGTGTTGACTGAGCGTTGCCTCTCTCAGCACTTGGCACTTCAGCCCAGGAAACTGGCAAAAACATTTACTTTTTTTTATCCCAGGATCATTTTTCTGCCAAGATATTCAGATCTTGTTGGGTTTTTCAACACCTTTCCAGCTTTGGTGGTTTTCTGCAGGATTTTCTGTACCCTTCTCAGATGGTGGCTGCTGTGGGATTTGCGCACACACAGTTTTGTTTGGGTCTGTTATTGATTCTGGCCCAAAAGATATCCCATGCATGCTAAATCACCTTATAGTGTCCCAGGGGGATAAATGCTGGGTTTTTAACTCCCTTCCTTTCATAGAAATTGCTTGGTGTAATGAGGGCATGGGACATGAGCGACAGGAAAGGGGAACAGCTTTTTAGAATCATAGAAATCATGGAGTGGTTCGGGTCAGAAGGGACCTTAAAGCTCATCCAGTTCCATTCCCCTGCCATGGGCAGGGTCACCTCCTGCTGGATCAGGTTGCTCAAAGCCGCATCCAACCTGGCCTTGAACACCTCCAGGGCTGGGGCTGATGCTGTTGTAGGGCACCTTGGGCACCCTGGGAAAAGTGCAGGGGAGAAGACCTGAAACTTCTGCAGAAAGCCGAAGTAGAAGGCAAATTAACTATCCCAAACCTCAGCCTCCATCCAAATACACTGTAACTTCAGACATCTCCTATTGGAGTCAACTTCTGAGCCTTGGACTCACCTCTGTTGGTGATGTGCATTGCTTTGATATACATCTCCGCACATCTATGTGTATACATAAACCCTGTTCTCTAATACCTCTTACAGCAGCAAGCTGTTTCTCTTTTCCCAGAGTCTCCAGATGGTGCTGAAATCTTCAGAGCTTTGGGGGTTTGTTTGTTTGTTTATTTTTAGATAACTTCCCACACTTGGGCCCTAATCAGGATGGCTCAGCCTTTCCATTTACCAAACAATCTCACTTTTAGCTCAGTTTTCATCCTAGCTGCCGGCCCCCTTCCCAAGTGGGTCTGCAATTAATCATCATGGTTTATTAGTAATGTTGGTACTGGAGTTCATTTTCTAAATCTCTGCTGCTCTTCCCCTTCCCAAAATAATTTGCAGTTTCCTCTGTGTTGCGATTTCAGTTATTTATTCACCTCCACATTGGATCGAGACTGAGTTTGCTAAGGAGTCTCAGCTATAAAAAAAATAAGAGAACTACTGATTTCATGTGCTGTTAGAAGAGCACTGCATGAATGCATATATTTCTCATTATTTTGGGGTTTTTTTTGTTTGTGTATTTTCTAAAAAACCATAACCTCATATTGTCATCGAATAGTTTGAGTTGGAAGGGACCTTAAAGCCCATCCAGTTCCACCCCCCCTGCCATGGGCAGGGACACCTCCCACTGGATCAGGCTGCCCAAGGCCCATCCAACCTGGCCTTGAACACCTCCAGGGATGGGGCAGCCACAGCTTCCCTGGGCAACCTGGGCCAGGGCCTCCCCACTCTCATCAGGAAGAAATTCCTCCTCATTTCTAGTCTAACTCTGCCCCTCTCCAGTTTATACCCATTGCCCCTCATCCTGTCACTCCAAGCCTTTGTGAACAGTCCCTCCCCAGCTTTCTTGTAGCCCCTTCAAGTACTGGAAGGTCACTCTAAGGTCTCCTCAGAGCCTTCTCTTCTCCAGGCTGAACAACCCCAACTCTCTCAGCCTGTCCTCGGATGGAAGGTGCTCCAGACCTCAGATTATCTTTGTAGCCTCCTCTGGACCTGTTCTAACAGCTCCATATATTGTTGAGTCTCATTTGGGGTCTCTAGAAATAAGTTGATCTCACCTCTGTCCTTGGAGCAAGCTGGGGTGGGGTTGAGCCCCAACCATGATCCCAGCTGCCTTGCAGCTCCTCTGAATGCAGCTGGGAAAAAGAATTTTTCCTCAAAACTTCCCTTTAGATCAGATGCCCTTTGGGTTTGCAACGAGTCCTCCTTTTCCTGATTGAGTTGTTAAACAGAGTTAAGAAGTCACAACCCTTCAGCTTTTCATATCCTGACTTGTCCTGCTGAAGCTACGTTCCCAATTATTTTCACATATCCCATTAAAGTTTTTGTTATCACCTCCTTGATTCTCCCCCTCTACTCTGCTCTGGCAAAACCTCACCTGGAGCCCTGTGTTCATTTCTGGAGTCCTCAGCACATAAAAGACATGGATCCATTACAGTGAGTCCAGAGGAGGCCATGAAGATAATATGAGGGCTGGAGAATCTCCCATACAAGGACAGGCTGAGAGTGTTGGGGTTGTTCAGCCTGGAGATGAGAACAATTCAGGGAGACCTAACAGCAGCTTCCAGGACTGAAAGGGGCTCCAGGAAAGCTGAGGAGGGGCCTCTCATCATGGAGTCCAGGAATGGGATTAAAGAGACCAGTTTAAACTGAAAGAGGGGAGATTGAGACGAGATCTTAGGAAGAAATATTTTCCTGTGAGGGTGGGGAGATCCTGGCCCGGGCTGCCCAGAGCCGTGGTGGCTGCTCCATCCCTGGAGGTGTCCAAGGCCAGGTTGGATGGGGCTTGGAGTCCCTGATCCAGTGGGAGGTGTTCCTGCCCACGGCAGGAGGTGGAAATAGATGGGCTTTAAGGTCCCTTCCAACCCAAACTGTTCTATCATTCTGTGAATAAATACCTTCATGTCGTGTCATCCCCAAATTTTTCTCAAAGCTTTTCTGTAGATTAACCAGTTCCTCTCATTAGCCCTTCTTTTTCCTTGCACAGTTTTTGGCTTGTGAGCTGACCTTCAGTTTATCCTGGTCCAGACCGTCACACCATGCTGATGAGAATCATATCACTTGCTATGGTGTCATCTGATGCCTGTGTTTCCATTTCCATGTGAATTCATAGAATCATAGAATCCCTAGGTTGGAAAAGACCTTTGAGATCATCAAGTCCAATTGTTTCTGATGAGATGGAGAAATGCCTTTGGGCATTTTTAGCTCTCTTCCAGGAGGCATCTACCTCTACCCAGCCTGGTGAATGGACCTCGGTGCCCAACATTGCGTAGTGTCTTCAGGATAAAGCAGGGGCCTTATTCAGAGTTGGGACCTACTGGAATACCCATCTCTGCTGGAAATATTTTGCCTGAGAGGTCCTAGAAATTGCATTTGTCTTTTCACAGTCACATTATTTGGTGGCATTTCACTGAGAGTGGAGCCTGGTTTCCATCAGTCCCAATCTGCCAGCCAAACTGGTACCTGGATGTGCAGCACCGCAGGCCAGACAATGGTATTCCTCCCTGGATCTCAGCGTCATTGGCTCCTTCTCACATGGTATTCTCTTCCTCTTTCACATCTTTTGCTGCCTTGACGCTTAATTAACTCTGTGCTTGCATTTAGTCTAACACCATCAATTAAAATAGGGAACAATAACATAGCGAAGATCAACCCTTGAATAAATCCATGAGTAACCTCCTTCCACCCTGATGCTTCCCTTGATACGGGCATCTCATGATTTCTTTCCTAAACAGAGTCTCATCTATCAGCCTATCTCATCTCCAAACCTATTTTGCCAGTATTTACAATTTCTCTCTGTTTTGATAATTTTGCTTTAGCAATAGCTTGGTCAGAGTATCAGCTGAGCCCACCCCATCTCAGGACAGCAATGATGATAAACCCCTGACTGGTAGCAATCTGGTTCTCAGGAAGATAAGCAATATGTTTTAAACGCCAGAGATCAAGTGATTTAATACTTTCCTTTGACCTTCAATTTTGGTTTTTCAGTAAATGAAATTTTCCTGGGAGGATGACCACTTCCTCTCTTGCTTTACTCTTTTCTGCAGAACGTACCATATTTTTAAGTACAGCAAGTATTTCTAGTCTCTCTTGGCCACTTCTTCTGGATGATACCATATTATTTATGTCATCTTATGTTCTTTTATATTAACTATGATCTTTTATGGCTAGTTTCAAGCTGGATTTTCCCCTCTAGCTATTTATTCTAAGCTTTCAAACAATGCAGGTATGAATCTAGGTGGCAGGCTGCAAGGTTCTGTGCAGGAGGTGAGCAGTTGGGATCGCCTTCAGGGGTCGACTTTCTACACAGCAGATATGATTTTATATCTTACAAGGTGAAATTAAATGAGAGTGAGGAGTGTGGCAGGTCTGGAGAAAACCACCGTGCTGGCTGTTCAGTTAGAGGATAGCTCAGTATCTGCTACACTCAGGCAGCAGAAGCAAAGCACAAGGGCCATCTAAAAGACTCTTTGGTGATGTTTTGCTGTTAACACTTGGTGAAGCTGCCCTTCCGTCACACCCTGCCTCCCTTGCTGAGGCACTGGGCTGGAAATACCAGCTGTGGAGAATCTGGACAGAGGGGAGGGATTTAAACACCCCAAAGGACATGGAGCTCTTGGAGCGAGTCCAGAGGAGGCCATGGAGATGATCCAAGGGTTGGAGCACCTCCCATACGAGGACAGGCTGAGAGAGTTGGGGTTGTTCAGCCTGGAGAAAAGAAGGCAGCGGGGAGACCTTAGAGCAGCTTCCAGTCCTCAAAGGGGCTTCAGGAAAGCTGGGGAGGGGCTCTTGATCAGGGAGTGCAGGGATAGGATGAGGGAAAACAGTTCTAGGCTGAAAGAGGGGAGATTAAGATAAGATGTTTAGATGCTAAGATTAAGATGAAGGAAGAAATATTTTCATCACAATGAAGGTTGGTAGGCCCTGGCCCAGGTTGCCCAGAGGAGTGGTGGCTGCCCCATCCCTGGAGGTTGAACACCAGGTTGGTTGAACACCAGGCCAGGTTGGATGGGACTCGGAGCCCCTGATCCAGTGGGAGGTGTCCCTGTCAGAATCACAGAATCACAGAATCACCAGGTTGGAAGAGACCCACCGGATCATCGAGTCCAACCGTTCCCATCAAACACTAAACCATATCCCTCAGCACCTCATCCACCCGTGCCTTAAACACCTCCAGGGAAGGTGACTCAACCACCTCCCTGGGCAGCCTGTTCCAGTGCCCAATGACCCTTTCTGCGAAGAATTTTTTCCTAACGTCTAGCCTAAACCTCCCCTGGTGGAGCTTGAGGCCATTCCCTCTTGTCCTGTCCCCTGTCACTTGGGAGAAGAGGCCAGCACCCTCCTCTCCACAACCTCCTTTCAGGTAGTTGTAGAGAGCAATGAGGCCTCCCCTCAGCCTCCTCTTCTCCAGGCTAAACAACCCCAGCTCTCTCAGCCGCTCCTCATAAGGCCTCTTCTCCAGCCCTTTCACCAGCTTTGTTGCTCTTCTCTGGACTCGCTCCAGAGCCTCAACATCCTTCTTGTGGTGAGGGGCCCAGAACTGAACACAGGATTCGAGGAGCGGTCTCACCAGTGCCGAGTACAGAGGGAGGATAACCTCCCTGGACCTGCTGGTCACACCGTTTCTGATACAAGCCAAGATGCCATTGGCCTTCTTGGCCACCTGGGCACACTGCTGGCTCATATTCAGTCGGCTGTCAACCAACACCCCCAGGTCCCTCTCCTCCAGGCAGCTTTCTAGACTGTCCATGGCAGGGGAGTTGGAACTGGATAGGCTTTGAGGTCCCTTCCAACCCAAACCATTCCATGATTCTATGATGCTACAGCCTTGGTTTTGTGTTTTCTAGTACATGGAGAAGTGGGCAACAATCAGTTTCCTGAACCCTCTACTGTTCAGCCTAATTAAGTCATGCAGTGCTATTAGTATGCAGGAAGGCTTAGCTGAGCCCCCGGGGAATTCCAAATCATGTTCTCTTTCACTCCATTACTTAAAAGTCAATTGTGATGGAACATCACGCCCCCCCAGCTGACCTGGGATATTGTGAAGCAGTCATATCAGGAGAGATGCTCCCTTGTCACAGAGAAGGGGACACCTCAGCAAACATCTCCAGAGGCTGCACTGGGCTGGCTGGGAGTGTGCCAGCAAGAGAGGATGAGGAGGGCAGGGGGACCTCGGGTCCATAGAAGGGTTTGGTATCACCTGCTTCTGAAAACCAGTGGCACGGGTAGAGAAACACCTTCCAATGCGTTTAGTTTCCATGATTTTCAATGCGTTCATCTGTGAGAATACAAAATTAATACAGCAAAGACATTTGCAGACCTCTAAATTAATGAGAATAACTGAGTTCTTGTGGCCCGTGTAGCTCAGGGCACAGAATTTCAACCTGTGAGACAGCATCACGCTGGGGAAGGGACATAAACCCAGTCCCCCACCAAGGACTGGGGGGGGGGGTGTCCCACCTTCCAGGCAGGAGGGTAAGGGTGGCCCCAGCCTCCGCAGCCCTTTGGGCCAGTTGTTTCAGCAGATCCAGGTCTGAATCTGCCAGCATCCATGAGCCCAAGTCAGGTTTTCTGATTAAACCACCATTTCTTCAGCCTCAACCGAGGCTCACATTTTTGCAGCATCATTTCAGCGTTCTGGAAGGGAAAACTGCCATCGCAGAGGATGCTGCTTACAGGGCTTCCCCCCCCCCGCCCCCCCCCTTTTGTTTATGAGAACCAGACAGAAGAGAGAAAGGGGAGTTTTGCAAAGCTCTGGCTTTCCCAGAAGTGGAAACCTCCTGCTCAGCAGTCTGTAAGCGCCCTCTGGTGCCTCTCTGCCCTGCAGATTATCCAGCAAACATCTGTGATTGCAGTTTGCTTGGGTGTTTCGGATGGTGGAAAGGGGGTTGACTGCTACCTTGCACCAGGAGGGCATCACCTTCCAGGAGAAAGAGCCTCCTCCGTAGGCTGGACACAGAGCTCTTGAGACCTTCTTCAGATTGTCCCAAGGTTTTGCATGGTCAATGGGATTGGGCTGGTGGAATTGGCTGGTACCAGTCAGTGCCTGGACTGGGGAAGGGAAAGGTATAGACAGCTCTTTGGAGACCATCTAGGCACCCCAGGAGAAGAAAGGGTGGCAGCAGGAAGGTGGGGAAGAAAGGGGAGGAGGGCAGATGGCACGAAGAGAGAAATTCGGGAGTAATGAAGAGAAGGGGCGCTATGTATGAAACACAGGCCAACAGCAGCAAACAACAGCAAAAAAATTGCTAACAAGATGACTACAGCAGTGAAAAATGGGGGGGGGAAAGCAGGAAAAAAGATGAGAAGAGCTGTTCAGGTTTTGCAAACTGAGCTTAATGACAAGACAAGAAACATGAGGAGAAGCTTGTAACTAGGTGGAATGCGAAGAATGATTAATGAGATGATAAGCCACCAGGGCAATAAATTATGTCAGCTGGGTGCAGAGAACAAAACAAAGAGCGTGTAGCTCATCGGGAGTTGGAGAGATCATTACCTCAGCCAAGCAAATGGGCTGTCAGTCAGGTTTGCTGGAGGTAGGGGCTGAGCCCAGGGTTCCTGCTCCCAAAGTGGGAGCATCTGAGAAATGAGGGAAAGAAACTGGAAGAGAGATTGATCCCTTGGGATACTCCGATATACAAGGCGCAGCTGCAGCTATTTTTGAAGAGTTAGGAAACCCCAGTTGTTCGTAATTACCTTCATTTCTCCCTGGGGGGGTACGTGCCAGCATAGCAAATTGCTGTCGGTTGACAGATTCTTTGTAGTCCTGGCTAGTGGTGCTTTGCCTGCCACGTATCTGCTGTAGCTGAGGGTGACGAGGCAGGACAGCGATGAGGGATGCACCAAATTCCTCCCAGCTCTGCAAAGTTGGGGTGGGATGGGGTGTGATGCAGCAATACAAAAGGCAGTGAGAAAACTGTTGAACAAGGTAAAACAGGAGGGAGATGAAGGAAAGCACACGTTGTTTAGTGGAAGGGATTGAAAGGGCTGAAGAGTCCAATGCTGTTGCTTTATCCTTGCAAAACTGTTGGGGCAATTAAAATGGAAGCAGAATAGGTGTAAGAAAAGTAGAGGTGAAAAGCCTGTTTCATTTGAGAATGTTCAGTTTGCAGGGCATGAATTTATCTTGGTTTATTTGCTTTGGCTAATGACTTAAGGAGGTTTTAAACTATCGGGTTATAACGGAGGACTGAAACATCCCAGAAGGACTAGAGATTAACAGGATGCTTGTTTATATAACAGCTAGTTGATGGAGTCTAGATTCCTGAAAACTACTAGGACAACCTATTAAACATGTAACTCCTACAGACCTGCAATTCCAGAGGATGATTGATAAATTCATACGACTGCTTATTAGGAAAAAAACCCACAAACATTTTACACTAAACAAAAGATCTTTCTTGGGTTGTTAACCCAGAAAAGAGAAAGATTCAGATCGTTTGGCTTTAGTAACATTATAGATATTTCAAAGTTGTGTCCTAACAAAAGATCTTGTGGAAAACCTTGCCTGGCTTGAGAAGGGGTTACAAGAGGAGACCCTGTGTTTCTTCCAGAGAATTCTAAAAACCAGAACTGTTCTGTAGGGCTGCTGAGGGCTTACTCAGCACGGGGAAAGGGAAAGTTCCAGTAGCTGCTTGCTGTCTGCCGCACCCGCGTGTTTCTTGGCCACTTCTTGCTACCACAGCTCCTCTTTATGCCTCTGACAAGGCTTCCAACTTCTTGGCTGGTGTTTTTTCACATCAAGTGTTCTGTGTGCATTGCAAACAGCCCGGCTGAATACAGGACAGTCTGGGTGATGGTGCCAGTAATGCCTCAAAGAAACATAGTTTGCATAAACCAAAGCAGGACACTCGCTTACGTAACCAGCATCGAGTCTCACCATCAAATCCACACCAAAACACCACTTTGCTTTTCTATCATTCTTTACTCAGTGGGGAAGCTTCAATGCAAATATCTCTCAGAGGAGAGAAAAGACCTGAAACAATAACCTACCAGAAAATTATACTCTTAAGATTTTTAAAACACACTTTTTGTTGGTTAGGGGTGATCAGTAACAAAAATCAAGCTGGGTTTGGCAAATAACGCTTGGAGAAAAAAAACCAAACTCTTTAAAAGATGGAAGGGTGCATGCTGTGAAATCTTCTGGATCGAAATAAGAGATAAAATATAAGAGTTCAGCTCTGGACTCCTCAGCACAGGAAGGACATGGAGCTGTTGGAGTGAGTGCAGAGGAGGCCATGGAGATGACAGGAGGGCTGGAGCACCTCCTGTACAAGGACAGGCTGAGAGAGTTGGGGTTATTCAGGCTGGAGAAGAGAAGGCTGCAGGGAGACCTTAGAGCAGCTTCCAGCACTGAAAGGGGCTTCAGGAAAGCTGGGGAGGGACTCTTGATCAGGGAGTGCAGGGATGGGACAAGGGGAAATGGGTTTTAAGCTGAAAGAGGGGAGATTTGGATGAGACCCATCCCTGGAGGTGTTCATGGCCAGGCTGGATGAGGCTTTAAGCAACCTGATCCAGTGGGAGGTGTCCCTGTCCCTAGCAGGGGGTGGAACTGGATGGGCTTCGAGGTCCTTTCCAACCCAAACCATTCCACGATTCTATGAATTTGCAAAGGTGTCAAGGCCAGATGTCATAGCTCCTGCTTCCACAGATGTCTCATAAACCCTTAAAGCAGAGTCACACTTGAATACTCCAGGCACAGTACCAAGACACTACAGATTTAGAAATGTTAGTGCACCACTAGTTCTGAAAGGATTCACTTCCAAGGGAAATCTCTTCCCATCTTTATTCAGTGCCTGCAACACCAGAGGCTCTGGTCTGTGTGCTGTTGACTTGACACACAGAAATACTTCAGTGGAACGTAAAGGAACAGCACAGCCAGCTCTGAACTCACTTACCATCCCCTTGTTTATACTGTAATACATTTGGGACAAACAGGGCAGAGATATTATTTATCCTTCTCTTTTTTTTTTTCCTCAGAAATAAAGAACCACCACAATCTACGGAGGCTGGAAAAAGGCCCGTATAATCATTTCTCAGTGGGATGCTTGGCTGAAATCAAAGCCTCCAGACACGGTTTCTCCAACTCGGCTTCTGAAGACTGGGTAAGCAGTTTTCAGTATACAGAAAAGAAGGCTTAAGTTATGCTCCTCTTTCTGTGCCTAGAAATAATAAAATGAAGATGAAAAGCCAAGCATCAGTCATGCAGCAAACTGCAAAATGGCATTTTTCTCCTAGAGACTGAAGCAAAAGCAAAAGAATTTGCTTCTGGGGTTAAGTGTGTGTCACTTAAATACAAATTCTGCAGCATACAGCATTTCTTACAGCCTTCTTCGCACACAACCAGCTCTTTCCCAGCACCTGCTAATGCTAGGGGTGAAGTATTTAACAGTTTATACCAAGGACAATTTACCTGGAGGTATGCAGTGCAGGAAAGTGTAAGATTTACTTTATGGAATAAGCAGCAGAGTACACGAGGTATCAATGTTAAAGTCAAACACAGCGTGTCAGGAGTCAGCACACAGGTAACCTTTGAAGGCAGCATGGCACTGGACCAAAATAAAATTACTTTTTTCCTCCATGAGGGGAGCAAGACTGAGAAAGAGAGAATTTTTCTTTGCCTTTCTTCATGACTGAAGCCCACTGATCCATGGTGTCCCCTTGCTGTATGGAAAAAGAGCAACTATTATGTTTCTGACTGTATCAGAACCTGCGCAGCCTCACGAGTGGCTTGTCCAACTACTCTAACGCATCCAAACAGTTGTCACCCATCCAAGCTCAGCCCACGCAGGATCAAAGTGAAAACTGCTAGAAGAAAACCTTTCTAAGTTGATAGCAGCTGCCATAGCTCTGACCCCAGTGAGCCACAGCTCGCTTGTGAGGAGCTGCCTGTAAGAAATGGTGCTTAACACACAGCACTGAGAAATATGACCAACAAAAAGATAACAGCACTATTGCAAGGGGCGGTATCAGAGGTGCTTGCATGCTCAGAGTAGCTTCCCAGATCAGCGAGGCTGCCATGGGCTCAGCAAATCCACTGCCCATGCACAGCAGCGTGTTCCCCACAGATGAACAACTTCCCCAGGCCAGCTTGGGCCCCCAGGTGATGGTGAAACCGAAAGAAATCATCGTCCCCTTTGCCAAAGGTGCCATGCAGAGCTCGGGGTGACAGCACACCCTTCTCCTCCAAGTTTGTTGTCAAAGCTACGAGGGCTGAGTGCATGCTGCAAGCCCAGAAACAGCCCAGGAGGACAAAGCAGTCACCAGACCAAGTGCCTGCAGAACATTTGCAGGATCAAACACTCAGCATCACACAGGATGCAAGGACCTTCCTGCCCTGGGCTCTCCCCACTAAGACCATTCAGCCTCCTAGTGTACTTGGCCAAATTAGTTTCAAACTCTGCAACCATGAAAACATCCACTCCAGCCACAGCGATGCTGGAGCTTCAATGGCCTTTCACGCCCAGCTTGGTTTTTTGGATTCTCTTGCATTCTTGCACCCACACTAAAAAGAGCTCTTGTGCTTCCAGTTTTGAAGGTGTGGTCCTTGGCCATGCAAATGTCATATGGACGGTTTTGTACTCCAGAGGCTGCTTCTGGGATGCTATCTGGAGACCCCTCTTTACTAGCCTACACTCCTTCTAGTAGCCCCTGGCACTGCTTTAGTTAACTTTCCCTGCGCAGGAAAAAAAAAGTTAAAATAAGGTATTTCTGTGGAAAAGCCTTTTCTCCAAAAGCAGGAGAAGAGCAGCAAGGGTTCAGAAATATAATGTGGGAGCAGCACAAACACTTCTGACAGGGTTAAGACAAAGACACTCTGTACATAAACTACAAAGCCCTTAAATTAGCATCAGCATTCTTGGCAGAAACCCTTAAGATGTACCCTTAGACAGTATTTACAACAGGGGTAAGCACGGGTTTATTCTGTTAGGTGCCTGGATGGATACAAAGGAAAGACTAGCTTTGGAAGCATCTCACAAGTACCTTTATTAGTCAGGAGCCATCTGTCTCAAAAGCGTGACCCATTTCATACTTAAACGGCATTTCATTCCAGTGCAGCTGCTCAGGCCACTGCTTTCCCTGAACAGATGCTTGGAATGCAGAAGGCAGGCTTTAGCACACGCCTTATTTACATACATCAGTTCCTGGATTTGTTTAGGTTTGAGGACAGTGTTCAAGAAAAGTCTGTTTGTCTCAATCATTTGAAAAGCTTCTTTCTTTTCTTTCTCCATTTTTTATTGTCCACGTCTTCAGTATCATCAGGAGGATCTGGAAACATGAGGCCATCAGTGATTTTATAGTAGACTATTGTGGAATCTGTCTCAACTATGGCCAAGGTAACTGACAGTGGGGTGTCGGGATCGTCCTGTGGGAGAGACGCTGTCTTCAAGATTTCTCTTATCCTAAGAGAGGAAACAATGGGTTAGAAAGGAGGCCACGACCACCTAATGGTGGCACAAAGCTAGAAGCACACCATTGCTATTTTTATTCAGCCTGGTTTTATTCCGCAGATTTGTCTTCCCTAAAGAAAGTATGAAATCCATTCCAATAAAAATCCAGAAGTCATATAATTAAGCAACAAAATCAAATAACAAAGAATCTTATAAAAGTATCCTCAGTTACATACACCTCCACTGGAAATAGTTCCAGACAAGCTTCTAAGCTTTGCTTAGGTGTACTACTGTGCGCGTGCCTCAACCACCTTTCCACTACCCCAACCACAGCATGGCAATATCTAATGGCCTTGTTTTCATTAGATTAAAAAAAAAAAATCTAATTAACACGCTGTGTTCAATTAGAGAACGAAATAATTAAGACTTGTTCCATTTGTAGGGATAAGCCTTCCAGTCTGCGTGCTGCAGTCCTCTGCCAGTCTGTGGAAGACCCAGGAACTGAAGCCAGGTTTCTCTACCTCCCTGTCTAGACTAGAAGCCACAAGACTAATGCTCCTCCTCAAGGCAGTCAGCATAAATAATGTCTTCCTTAAAAATTCAGGACAAAGTTATGCAATTTTTCCTGTTCAGCTTACTTTAAGACTAACACGCCAGTTGTTTTTCAGTTCAGAGCTGAGGACAACACTGACTCCTGGAGTCCTTGTGTTATGGTTCCACCTGGGGAACAAGTACTGAGGAGCAGAGTGCCTGGGGCAGAGGAATAATATTCTACATGTCAAGTGTTTCCACGGGGAGCTTTCTCCTTCACCCAAAGCTTGGGTGCAAGAGAACCCATCTGGGATTGCCAGGACAGGTTACGCTCTAGGGAGAGGCTGTCTGCACCACAGGAAAATATCACCCCTCGCTTCACGTGCCCGAGATCTCATTCAGCAGAAAACATGCATTTCTGAAGCTGGTCACTGTAGCTGAAAACACAGCTCTTTCTGAAAGCATCAGCTTTCAAACTTCAATCGTCATCTTCCTTCCAGACCTCTTTGATCCTTTAACAAAAGCCAAATGCAAAGCGGCAGAGAATAAGCAGCAGCCTGGAAAGCCAATGCTATTAAGCCCGTGAGCCTCTTAAGTATCCATCTGTGTTCTGAACTGTTCATAACTCAGCTTGGCTAAGTCGGTAGTGCCTTTTCTTTTGCTTTCACTACTGTCCCATAGATAATGTAAGGCAAGGCGATACAATACAGTTAGTCATTTCATGCAACAGGGATACAACGGCTGTGAAAAGCCATATTCTGGTCCTCATGCCATCAGCACTTTTTGTAACAAGAGAACAAATAAGCAAAGAGATACCGTACTGGCCACTGACAGAAGAGAGACACCTGCAAAAGACCCGTATTTCAACCAACGGGACATTAACTTCTCTGCTCCCTGCCACCTCGGCACTGCTTTGTCTGCATGTTTTCTTGGCTGCTACCCCAGCCCAAGGTCCTTGCTGTGGAAACGCTAACAGCACCGTGGGTAGTCAGCACAGTGGAAATGCCAGCTGGCCTTCCAAAGCTGTAGGTAAATCACAGGTGGAGGTGCTCTGCAACAATGCCTCCAAACCAGCAAGGCCTCCTCAGTGAAAGCTGCCTAGCAAGAGGGACCATGTGGGTATTAATATCTCTCTTTCTCCTGGGATAAAAAGCTAAATAAGTGGGCACAGCTACCCGGGAGAGATATTTTGGGACCCAAATAATGCAAACTTGTATTAGCATGGACAGTCCCCCATCTGGAAGCAGAGTCAGACTGTGGCTTGTCCTCATCCATCAGCTAGGGCAGAAGCTCCTCACATTTTCTTCAATAACTGTCATGGTTTCTCTTCCTAGTCTATTAGGGGATGGATGTAACAGTGAGGCCTTAGGTCTAGGTTTCCTGTCACTCGTGATTTCATCTTAAACCATCAAGCACAGATATCTGAACCTTTCTTTACCCCTATTTAACACTTGGAACTAGAAGATGCACCATGATCCCCAAATTGGCTAGGTCTTGAAAATGACACTTCTCAGCATCCCTGACTTACTTCTCAGAAGACCAAGTTTCAGGCTCTCTGTAAAGAGCAAAAAGACATGTCATGATCTCAGGATGATCCACCAACACTGCTGTCCAGAGAGCCAGCGCGTTCCACTGGGCACGAGGAATCGGCCTCTATCACCATAAAGAATTACAACTGCAAATGCACGACTCTGCTCCTCTCCCTTTTGTCAACATAGGCAGCCTCAAAAGAAGAGCTCCTATTCATTCATACCACAATGAGTCATAATGCGATGCAGCACATCTGTGGATAAGGAAAAGGGTCTTTTTCAAAATAAGCTTTGGAATTCAGGAAGTCTGTATCGGACGCCTGTGTTTCCTCTCTCCTTCCCTGAAGGCATCACTGTTAGCCTCTGCATCCAGCATGTTCACAAAGCTTCTCTGCAGCAGCAGACATTTCAAAGGAGTCAGAGAACATCTGGGTTTGTGCTGCTTTCACTGCACTTGTTACCTGCCATGAACAGAATGCTGAAATACTGCAGGAAAGGTACAGCTTTATTAATCTTTTTGATGTATCTTACACTGTCTATGGAAAGCAAAAGGCAAAAGGTGTTCTTGGCCCTCTAAAATTCAAAATAATGCATGTTTGACCTCATAAACAAGGCAAGAAGCCTTTATTTCAAGAAACACAGTCCCCTAGGCTACCCATCTCACACAACAGCTGCATTCAATGACTACAATGAAGTCCCAAACAAGAAGCCCATATGTTAACACCTCCCCCCAACAGAGCCAGCTGACTTCATTTACTAAGTTAATGGTTACAGATAAGCTCCTTAATGACCAGTACATCTGCTATGCCACGCAAGTGATGTGAGTTATAAAAGATGGCTTTTACTTAAGTAGAGGTGGATTTAATGTTTCTGGAAGAGTCAAATATTAGAAGCCTCTAGAACAGAGGAGCTTAAGACATCGAGTATGTTGGCATCCTCCACCAACAGCCTCAATAACCTCCACCCACCAGCATCCTGACTAGCCTTTTTCTCCTGAGTCACAACTGTGTCAGGATGTATTCTACAAACATTGGTCCCAGTGATATCATGGGGTCCAGAATGACTCTGGTTTTGGTTCCCCATTTTACAGGTTGTGCTCCAACAGTGTGAACCACACAGGAGCCCTGATACCAAGCATTTGGCATGGACTGGCTCCACCTGGTTCCTCCTTTCCACCAGGCACTTGGGTATGCCCACTCCACTGGCTAAACATCAGGTTTTAAGTAGGACACAGAGACTTGACATGAGAAAAGATGCAGCTGAGAAACAGTTAATACTGTTCTGCAGTGTCTAAATAAAAGCTTAGCACATTTTCAATACAGCCTCAAGTAAAGCCTGTGGTGGAAGAATGCACTATTTCACTTTGCCACCTCCTGAAGGACGCTGTACAACACAACACTTGATCACCTTTGGAGAAGTTCATCCACAGCCTCAGCCTCATTCCTCACCTCAGCCTGGCTGATCCTCAGGCACAGCCAACCCCATGCACGCCGCCTTCTTGGGATTTATGCCAAAGACTACCTGGCAGAAAATAAAAGGCATCCAGAGCCCCAAGAGAGCTCACAGAACAATGAAGCATGTGTGCTGCTGCATGCGCAGTGGGAAGCCCGAGACCAAATACCCTGCAACCACTCCTCTCCCTTCTCTTCCTCCTCCTCAGGAATAAAAGACATTGGATATTAAAACCAGCAACACCAAAGCTTTAGGTTTCCCCCACAGAAAGGTACGTCTCGAACAAAGGCACTGTGACAGGAAAACAACATACATAAGCCAGGGGTATACAGACACCAAAAGAAACACTAGAAATATTTAACTCCCATCAATAGAATAAGACTAAATATATTTTTAATAAGAATTCTCTGTTGCAATTCATACAGACCAACGTTTTCAGAATAGCTTGAAAACTCATCTTTAAGAACTGATGGTGTCCACGTGCTCGCTGCCAGATACAATCTGGTCCCTCTGTGCCCAATGCAAGAAGGATGAAGCCCTCAGTTCCACGTAGGAAGCAACCTCACATTCACCTCACATCACTGGAGACGAAAAGGATTCTCCTTCACATGTTTGAGATGAACATCATTATCTAAGAATAAGAGCTGAATTTCTAAAGCCCTTTACATCAGAACAGGGGCTTTTTAGACACCTACAGACTACAGTCAGTAGGGATTGCTTTTTTCTACCAGAGAATTAGTCATAAGAACAGGCTTCACTTACTTAACATCACACAAGGACCGCTGCAGCTAAGGTAACTGCACTATGAATGTCATCCTGCATGCATCTGCCTTTACTGCCGCATTCAAACTGAATGGTGACACTGAACTTACCTGGTCCTCTATTACTGTTGCAATTAATAGCTTAAAAACAGAACCAAGGAATCCAGACAAATCCACCCAAAGAAAGAAGGGGAATGCCCCATTTTGTCCCCTCTTAATTTTTTATTAACAAGTCTTTCGTACTAGGTAGGCCTTCAACACATCAGAAATCCGTACCATCTTGCCTAATGATCCACTCCTAACAAAATGCTTTTGCTCTGGAGAAAGAAACAGAAAACGACCAGTGAACTTCAGGCAGCTGTAGCTTGAGGTTTTAACTGACTGTCCAAAAAAACTAAAAAAGAACAGCATCATAAAGGAAAGATAACATGGGCAGAAAGCTTTGTGAGGAAAAAAGAAAAGAGTATTTCAGTGACCTGTCCCATGCAAGTACCTCTGAGAAGCAGCAGACACACTGAAAGCTCAGAGCAGTTTTATGGAGGGTGCATAGTGCTCCATTGAGCAGAAATGGAACTACTGCCTTCCCTACCATAAAAGCCAAAGGCTTTCAATCTGCCCTTTATACTTGGATGAATAATTCATTGCAGGCTTGGCCAGCCCCAACAGCTCCCTCCCCTCTATGCAAGGCAGGGCGGGAGAGTCAACACAAGCTGGTCTCTGTACGGCTGCAGAGATCATAACTGTGCAAGCCAAGTGTGTCATTGTACCAGGCTTGTTCAGACAGGCCCTGCAACAAGAGGACCAAGGCAGAGGGAACCTCTCATAAAGTACACCACCTTGAATTTAGCCAGCACTACAAAAACAGGGCAGCACGGCTCACTGTCAGGAATGCTGCTCCAGGGATGGCTGCAGGGCAGGTAGCAACTCAGGGCCTTGAAATATATGGGAAGGAGCACATGTTGGTGGTGTGAGGTGTAAGTGGACACCACTGTTTCTTGGGATTTGCTTCCAAACTACAGGAAGGTGGAATGCGAGAACAAACTCATGTTTTTGTAACAGAAAAAAATAACAGCAAAGAAAACACCACATGCCTCACTGGTCAGGAAAAAGAATTCAAACCCCAAGAAATATAAAGTCCTTTTATTCCCCGGAAGCTGGAAAAAAAGGAAACAAGACAAATTATGCAGAAGGAAGGAATCAGAATCCAGCAAAGTTCTACAAGATAGACCATCTATAGGACGTTCACTCGTAGTACCGTATAACCAAGTCAGCCACTAATTCCATTTTCAATGTATGAGTAAATTCAAACAATGCTTACAGCAGAAAAGCTACTGACAAAGCTGTGAAGAGATCCAGCCCCTAACTCTCTGGTCCTTGAAAGGATTGAGGCTTTCAAGGCTATCTAGAAAGTCCAGCTGTCAACACAGCGTGCTCTCCCTGCACTTGCTGAGCCTGGTTTATGTAAGTCATTTCTGCCAGCTTTGAAGCAGGACTACCTGCATTTACCTGCTTCATCCCCTCTGGGGGACCACAATTCTGGAATGGACTGACAATTAGGTACTTGGTGTGCACGAAGATATCGTCTGCAGCCCTGAAGAGCAAACAGTTCCCCGCCAATGGATCCGTGAATTCCTCCTGCCAGTATGAATCGCTGCTAAATTCAAAGGTGTACAAACACAAGGTTCTCCAATCTCAGCCAGCTCTGTGTGGTTGAGAGCGCGGTCCAACACAGACATAAGTTGCACCTTATTCTCCAGGTCTTGACTTCAGAGAAAATTCAGCAATCTTCATTTTAAGAGCACACAGGCACAGCCTGAAGCCACAGCTCAGACTGTACGGGACTGCTGTTTGCATTGCTGGTCACTTGGCCCCAGACCCTGTCAGTCTGTGACTCGGTGAATTACTGAGCAACCCTACCCTTGCAGGGCAGGATGATCAGCTGCCATCAAGCTTTTTGCAGAAGTGGACAGTGAGCTTTGGCAAGCAGAACAGCTTTTGCCCCAAGCAGTTAACTGTCACGCATAAACTTGGTGTGATGAAACCTTATAATAGGCCAAAAAGCATTGAGCGGATTGGTTTGGTTTTGTTGGGCACTCGTATTTATCGTTTACTTCAGTGCCTCACTCGTAATTTCCTCAGCAACTTTACTTCAGGCTTTTAAGGACACACTCACTCTCAGCCGAGCTGGCATCTTCACGAGACACCTGGGAAGGCAGAGCTTGGCTGAAGTGGCTTTGAGGGGAAAAGGACCCCTTGCAGCCCCTACCCAGGTCTATTGGTCATGCAAGGAAATGCTGCCCATAAATGCTGCCATTTGCAAGCAGCTTTTGCAGTCCGCACACCTCCAGGCCCAGCAATGAGGACAGTTTCCACCCTCCAGTGGCTTATTTTCAACATTAAGTGAGCTGCACTCACTTATAATCCTACCTCTTCCTCTGCCTTCAGCAGGTAACAAAAACCCCAAAGCACTGCTTTAAACAGAATGGCAAAGTAGCTAAGTACACAAGCTTCCCTGCCTGCCTATAGCTTGGTAAGTTAAGTGAGAAAATATCATTTAAGACAGCAGGAGGCTTCTTAGGTAGCTGATATCAACAACAGCAACGACAAAATATTCATCACCGTCAGCACAAAGAGGCAGTGGTACTGTAATACTCTTCTCAACTCCTTTTATAGGATGCCTTTTTAACGGCCTCCCTCCACTCCATGCAACTTTGAGCTACAATTATTGTCCATAGACCCTGGTTTCTGCCCGCTCTTCCAGCAAAGCAGCCAAGGAGTTGGTGCTGTCCTTTCTCTACGAAGACAGACCACGCCCCTCTGATCAGTGGTGACCTGCTAAGGAAATGCCAAGCGTACATCTGCACACGCACGTTCAATAACACAAACACAAGCGTACACGATCTTCCTGCCCAACAACTTTGATGGATGTTGAGCACATAGAGGCTTTAAAGGACTCGCCTGGCATGACAACCTGGTATTCAGCTCATTTTAGTGCCCATACGCTCTCTGCTGTTGCTCTGTAGCAGAACCTAGTCACAAACTGTACTTTCAATCAATGTGATGCATTCACTCTTTGCTTCTCTAACACACATCCTTCCAGTAAAGGATTCCATCCTCACTGGTGCCAGCAGCAGAGCAAACAGTATCACCACAGTACAAACACAGTCAGAGGCTCCAAATGAAAAGCTCCAATGAAACAGTAAAAGATAGGACATACATGCAGGGCAATATCTCACTGTCATTAAAAGCCAACTAGAACACACTGGCTGGCCTTGATCCAAAGCCAGGAATCAAAGTTTCCAGTCTAGGTGGAAACCTACTACATTCAACAAGCACAACAACTCAGCATATAGCCGTAATTTCTCAAAGATACCACATCTTAATTTGCTGCCTTCTTTTCCCATCTAAAATCTAGTTTAAACCATGAATACCAGTGTGTCCCTTTCACACACATACGGTGATCTGCTTCCTGCAGAGAGGCCAAATGACACTCAGCATTTCATCCTGCAAGACCTCTCAGCAGCTTTCCTCTGTTGTGGAGATCGCACCATATTTCTCTGTTAGCTCACAGAGTTTCTTCCCCTCACAAATTAATTCTTCTTTAAGATACTCTCCTAGGAAAACACAGAGCAGAACTAAGACTGTTTGCCAGAGACCAATCTGTCATTTCTAAAACCTAAAACAAAGCAAAACCACATTTAAAAATAAAGCACATTTAAAACATCATTCCTGGACTGCACACACACATCTGCCGAGGGCAATTCATTAGCAACTTACTGCTGCATCAGGCTGCTGCCAACAGAGCAAGAGGAAGGAGCAAACATGAGCAAGATCTGTAATCCAGCCTCGAGCTTACGCTCCTACCAAGAGCAGGGACAGAAGAAACTGAAAAACGCACTACCACTTGATGCAGCTGGAGCAGCTCAGCTCTTCATAGGCATCACAGTAAGTAATGGAACACACCAGCAAGAGAAGTTGGCCATTACCAGGGAGTAAATCATACTGGGTGCTTGAGGCTGCACCAAGGGCCAGTTAAAATACACTGTAAAAATCGCTGAAGTGGAATTTCTCTAGGCTGCAAATATCTGTAATAGCACAAAGGCACAGCTGTGTTGTCCTCCATTTGAGAATACTACAAAAAAGCAGCATAAAAACGTTCAAAATATAAGCAGTGAAGGTCTCGCGTTCTAACTTTATCTCTCAAACACATACTTTGTTATCCATTGTTATCTCCTAGAGTACATGCAACTTCTAAACAATAGGAAGCATTTATCAGCAGGAGTCAGTTGCTGCGGGAAGCTGACATCAAACCGTACCGCTCCCAGAGAGGGAGAAGCACAAACTGATGCAGCTTAGAAAATTAAAGAAATCTCAGCCTGGCATGTATGTTTGCACCACCCAAAGTAACTCAGCTCACAGGCTGAGCTACTGCTGCCCTCTAACCCTCCTTTGTTTCCTCCCCCTTCCCCTCTTGAGCAAGTCATCAGCAGCCTGTTAAATACATCTGTTCTTTGTTTTATCGCGTTGGTAACGTGAGCCAAATGCTGACCACATCCTCACCTCTCATGGCTTAACGATACGTGCACAGGTACCGGCACCATCACTTCCAGACTGTCCTGTTCTCGTTGACGAGCGTGTAAACATACGAGCTGCAGATCTGCTACTCCAACATGCTTCACTTCATGCCAGTTTTTCCCTAGAAAGGTTCATCATCCATGAGAAGGAACAGAATACAAGTTTTAAGCATTCAAATATCAAATCTGGTATTTAATTTCATGTCTTATGTTCTGTTTTCTCTCCTCACAGGAGGTTTCCCATGGTGGACAACTACCCCGCTCACCTGTCAAGTTGCCCTTCTGAGAAACACTCCTGTTAAAAAAAACATGGGAGCAGCCTGCTGACTCCAGAGCTACACTGACCAATGGTAAGTAGGGATCTGTCTTTGTTTCAAAAAGGCTAAAAGAAGACAAAAAACAGTCTTTGCCATCTGCAGCATAAAACAGTAATCCACACCTCAGCATTGTCAGTACCCCAAACTGTGAAGGAGCAGGTGCTCAGAGCATGATCAGCGATGATACACAGTTCTTCTCTTCCGCTAAAGGGACAAGTTTTTATTAGAGAACTACAGGAACCTTCTTTTAAAGCCTATTAAGGCATTTTCTGCAGACAATAACAGACATGGTGCTTTCTGACCTTCCCTGACCTTGAGAATCGCCTGCCTCTGAGAGGCACTGAAGTATTTTTATTAGGTTGGCTGCCTGCCTAGGCTGAGTCCATTTTCAATAAAGCCAACCTGGGAGAACCACAGGCAGTTTATATATCACATAACTCTGCTCCACTCTTACAAGACACCAGAAGACTCCACCACATTTGTCATAATTATTGCCATCAGACTTCCCAATTACCTTCTTTCCAACAGCAAGCCTGTCCTTCCCAGAAAACAGTATCCACCTCAGGCCAGCACACGTCAGCTATTTGCTAAATGACAATCAGTTAACTTTGACATTAATTTACAAATGAGGATGCTGTTACCATCACAACCACTGAACTTCTAACTTCACCTTTCTATGTTCCTTTTCCCTCCCCTATTCCTCTTTTGCTTTCTTACCCATGCCGATTGTCTTTGCCCTGGAACACGTGCACTTGTAACCGCTGGACAAAACGGGCCCTAATCTTTGTAAAGTCTCTAGGTAGGCACAGGATGGAAACCTTCATTGCCAAAATACCACCTGTTTCTTAGGCAGCCGTCACTGCATTAAGTCTCAAAAAGAATGCACCAGCCCAGGTTGCCCAGGGAAGCTGTGGCTGCCCCATCCCTGGAGGTGTTCAAGGCCAGGTTGGATGGGCCTTGGAGCCCCTGATCCAGTGGGAGGTGTCCCTGCCCATGGCAGGGGGTGGGACTGGATGGGCTTTAAGGTCCCTTCCAACCCAAACCTTTCCATGATTCTATGACTTTTGTAGGAAAGGTCCTGCTAGCAGTGCACAAGCTTTAGTAGCACTTTAAGGTGAATTAATACCTTTGTTAACCCAGTCACTTAATTTAATTACCTTCCAAGAGGTCCAAGTACACCAGAAACGCAGCATAGATTTGAGTACTGTCAGATATATCAAGAGACATCATTTCTGTGAACTGAAAGTCAAAAAGTAACATTGGTGAAGGCAGGCAGAAGTTATATTAAGACTGAACACAGAATCTGTACAGCTGCCTGAGCTACTGAGTCTGAAACTAGCTTCAAGGACTAACAGGCAATTAAAGAACAGGGGTTGTTTTCTGACAGCATCGTAAGAGCTCTTTTTTCCACATTCCTCCTATTTTGGCCCTTAAGAAAGCAAGCCGAATAAACAAATAGGTGAGGAATTACAGCTATTTCTGGAACAAACCTAACTTTGTGGAGAAGGGCAATGAATTTTCCCTGTTTCTGCTGCAGAACAGCAACGCAACATGACAACCAGATTAAATACCTCTGTGCTCTCAGCACACCGAAAATTAAGATTCCCTGCAGAGGACTTGGGGTACTGGTGGATGAGAAGCTCGACATGAGCCAGCAACGTGGCTCACACCCCAGAAAGCCAAACATACCCCGAGTTGTATCAAAAGTAGCATGGCCAGCAGGGCAAGGGAGAGGATTCTGCCACTCTGCTCTGCTCTGGTGAGACCCCACCGGGAGCCCTGTGCTCAGTTCTGGAGTCTCAGACATAAGAAGAATATAGAATCATACCACAGTTTGGGTTGGAAGGGACCTTAAAGATCGTCCAGTTCCAACCCTGCTGCCATGGGCAGGGACACCTCCCACTGGATCAGGCTGTCCAAGGCCCATCCAACCTGGCCTTGAACACCTCCAGGGATGGGGCAGCCACAGCTTCCCTGGGCAACCTGGGCCAGGGCCTCAGCACTCTCGGAGTGAAGAAATTCCTCCTTCTGTCTAGTCTAAATCTGCCACTCTCCAGTTTATACCCATTGCCCCTCATCCTATCACTAAAAACCTTTATGAACAGTCCCTCCCCAGCTTTCTTGTAGAGAAATATGGAGCTGTTGAAACAAGTCCAGAGGAGGCCACAGAGATGATCAGAGGGCTGGAGCACCTCCCATCTAAGGACAGGCTGAGGGAGTTGGGGTTGTTCAGGTTGGAGAAGAGAAGGCTGCAAGGAGACCCTAGAGCAGCTTCCAGTACCTGAAGGAGGTAAAAGAAAGCTGGGGAGGGACTATTTACAGTCTTGGAGTGACGAGAGAGATCTTACAGCAGCTTCCAGGACTGAACGGGGCTCCAGGAAAGCTGGGGAAGAGACTCTTGATCAGGGAGCACAAAGATAGGACGAGGGGGGAGCGGTTTTCAGCTGAAAGAGGAGAGGTTGTGATGAAATCTTGGGGAGAAATGTTTTCCTATGAGGGTGGGGAGGCCCTGGCCCAGGAAAGCTGTGGCTGCCCCGTCCCTGGAGGTGTTCAGGGCCAGGTTAGATGGGGCTTGGACAACCTGATCCAGTGGGAGGTGTCCGTGCCCACGGCGGGGGGTGGGACTGGGTGGGCTTTGAGGTCCCTTCCCACCCAACCCCTCCGTGAGGCTCAGATCGCGGTTTAGGCCCCGGTCCCTACCGTGGGGTGGGTCACCATCCAGTTGCGCCCACGCCGCCCCGGCTCCCTCTCCATGCCCTCCCTTGTGCAACCGCGACTTCGCTCCGGGCGGAGCGCGCAGCACAGCGCCTTCGCTCTCCCCGCCCCCCCAACCAGCACCACCATGCCCCCCCCCGCAACCGCGGCGGCGCCGATCGCGTTCCGCCCGTGCCACGTTCCGCCCCGTCGTACACCCTGGCAGTCCTTTGCTCTGATCTGTGAGGTCTCGTTGGACAATGAGTGCGAGAAACGGCTTTGTAAGCCAAACTGGAAAGGGCAAAGTCTTCGAAGCTAAGGATAAAGCAGCAAAAATGGTTTATTTAAGGTGCTTTGCAGGTCAGCTGAGTCAGGCACTCGAGATACATCGAATCATAGAATAGTTTGGGTTGGAAGGGACCTTAAAGCCCATATAGTTCCACCCCCCCTGCCATGGGCAGGGACACCTCCCACTGGATCAGGGGCTCCAAGGCCCATCCAACTTGGCCTTGGACACCTCCAGGGATGGGGCAGCCACAGCTTTCATGGGCAACCTGGGCCAGGGCCTCAGCACTCTCATCATGAAAAACTTCCTCCTTCTGTCTAGTCTAAATCTGCCCCTCTCCAGTTCATACCCATTGCCCCTCCTTTGTCCTACCACTGTCCTACCACTCCAAGCCTTTGTAAACAATCCCTCCCCAGCTTTCTTGTCGCCCCTTCAGGCACTGGAAGGTCGCTGTAATATCTGCTCGGAGCCTTCCCTTCTCCAGGCTGAACAACCCCAACTCTCTCAGCCTGTCCTCGTATGGGAGGTGCTCCAGACCTCTGATCATCTCTGTAGTCTCCTCTGGACCCATTCCAACAGCTCCATCTCCTTCTTGTGTTGAGGATTCCAGAACTGGACACAATCCTCCAGATGAGCTCTCACAAGAGAGGAATAGAGGAGCAGAATCACCTTGTCATCTGCAGGCCACATTTCTTTGGATGCAGCCCAGGACACGGTTGGCCTCTGTGAACACACACTGCCAGCTCATATTGAGCTTCTCATTGACCAGCACCCACAAGTCCTTCTCCGCAGGGCCACTCTCAATCAGATCATCCCCCATACTGTATTGAAATCGCAGATTGCCCCGACACAGGTGTAGGACCTTGCACTTGGCCTTGTTGAACCTCATGAGGTTCTCATAGCCCCACTTCTCCAGCCAGGTCCCTCTGGATGACAGCCTGCCCTTCTGGTGTGGAACTGCACCACTTAGCTTGGTGCCATCTGCAAACTTGTTGAGGGTGCACTCAATCTTGCTGTCAGTTATCATTAATGAAGATATTAAACAGCACCGGTCTCAGCATGGACCCCTGAGGGACACCATTTGTTATGGATCTCCATCCGGATATCTTAATATGACCATCCAACCAATTTCTTATACACCAAACCATCCACCCATCAAATCCATATCTCTCCAGTTTAGAGAGAAGGATGTTGTGGGGGACCATGTCAAAGGCTTTACAGAAGTCCAGATAGATCACATTCGTTGTTTTTCCTGGGAGGGAGGAGGCCACCAAAGAGAATCTAAAGAGATTTAGATTCAAGGTATTGTTATTAAAAGCATCTTGGACTGCTTTACTTAGAAATATCCCTGACTTCCAGAGAGAATATAGTTTGTCTGATGCAAAGTGTCCCAAGTCTGGATCACTAGCTCCATCTGTCTTGGCAGCTCTTTTGACTGATTTCAGACACTGACTTAAATGAAGCCAGACCTGTCTCTTACTGTATTTCACATAGCTTCAGGCTGGTGTCCCTGCGCAAGAAAAAAAAAAAAAAAGAAAGCCATATGCTGTTTTTAACAGATATACAGAGCGTATTGTAACATCAGGTGAGGGGCTGCGAGACCCTTGCTAGGATGCTGTGCACGTTCTGGATCAGGCTACAGCAAGGAACATCTGGCTGCCCTTGGAAACTGACAGCTACACTGATTAGAGGAAACACCAGGTAGGATCTCAAGATGGTTAGATTGGTGCAGAGCCTGGTGAAAAATGAACAGTTTTGTCTTTAACCCTTCTTATGAAGTAATAATGATTAAGCCTGTAAACAAAGCATCGATGAAAATGAATCTGTGTGTACTGAGTGTGTACTGGTGTGTGGTTGGCAGCCACACAAAGTCATCTTGAGGCCAATCTTATTTAAGCAATTTTGAGGAGGATTACCAGTTTAAAAAGCACTGGTTTAGCCAGCACTCCAACTCCCCAGGCACAAAAGTTTTTAAGGAATGAAAAAAAAAAAAAAATCCAGTCTCTGAAACTTCCGTGGAAGAGTTGGCAACAGGGAATCCCTTGGAAAAGGCTATAGACTTGTCTGTAGATTCTTGTAGGTCCATGTATGAGATATGCTTTATCAGAAGGACAGATCCTCTGTTTTCTCCTGCATGGGAAACACATCTAAATTAGAAGGAAGCTGCCTCTGGGAGAATCTGTTGCCTGCCAAACTGAGTGAGTGTGACACTGCCAGAGACAGTTCTCACAGCTCAACTGTTCTTGCGTGGTGTGGATATTTAGAGGAGGCTGAAACAAATTGCCTGAATTTCTTTTTGTGGGGCTTACATCTGTAAAAAGCTGTTTCTTCCTCAAAGTTAGACTTTTTTCACCACATTGTCCTGTCAGAGCAGGATTGGGGCTTGGCTTAATAAAAAAAACAGGATATAATTTTGGCCATTAATAAAGCAGTCAAAAATGTATATAGATTTATTTGTATATGCACATAAAGATATATGCATTTATAGGGGTAAGACAGACACGAATTGTAAGGGTAACTGTTGACCTGAACTTTCCAAACTTTCACCCCTGCTGTGTGGCTGGATGTATGAAATGAAGCTGAGTTGACTCCTTTCTCTCATGCATGAAGAAAGATCTCATGTTTCAGGCATCTGCCCCTCTCCAGGGTGAGGACCAGCTTTTTCTTTTGTGAACCAACACGAGGCAGCCAGCAAAGTGAGTTGTGTGAGTGGGGGAAAAGGCATTTTGAATAGAAAATGACTGTTTGTGGGATGCTGCTGGAGGCACTGTGATTGCCCCTGGCAAATCGTTATGGTTTTGATGCTGTTCACAAAACAAGAAGGGTGTAGTCTGAGAAGAGTTGAAGGCATTTTTGGTTTCACTGAGGACAGCAAGAGCTGTGCAGGCTAAAAAGCACACTCAGCTTTCTGCTGACGTGCTGGTGGCAATGGTGCCTAACTGGATGGCACCTTTACACTTCTCTTTGCTGTTAGGATGAAGCCATGGCTTTGCAGTCTCTGCCTCCCAGCTCTTACTTGTTATAGAATCACAGAATCACCAGGTTGGAAGAGACCCATCGGACCATTCCTATCAAACACTAAACCATGCCCCTCAGCACCTCGTCCACCTGTCTCTTAAACACCTCCAGGGAAAATGACTCAACCCCCTCCCTCCCTGGGCAGCCTGTTCCAGTGTCCAATGACCCTTCCTGTGAAAAAATTTTTCCTAATGTCCAGCCTAAACCTCCTCTGGTGGAGTTTGAGGCCATTCCCTCTCATCCTGTCCCCTGTCACTTGGGAGAAGAGGCCAGCACCCTTCTCTCCACAACCTCCATTTAGGTAGTTGTAGAGAGCAGTGAGGTCTCCCCTCAGCCTCCTCTTCTCCAGGCTAAACAACCCCAGCTCTCTCAGCTGTTCTCATAAGGCCTCTTCTCCAGCCCCTTCCCCAGCTTCGTTGCTCTTCTCTGGACTCGCTCCAGAGCCTCAACATCCTTCTTGTGGTGAGGGGCTCAGAACTGAACGCAGGATTTGAGGTGTGGTCTCAACAGTGCTGAGTACAGAGGGAGTAGCCTCCCTAGACCTACTTGCTTCTGGGAAGAGATAATGCCTGCTTGGCCCTGACCCTGCTCTAACTTGGTTCTACTAGCTCTGGGTTATAGGTGAAGGGAGCACTCGGTACACAGCCCGTGCTGTTGCACCTGCATCTGCAGTGGAGGCATGGCAAAGAGGAGGTACGAAAGGTACCTATTTCTCAGAGAGCTGCTCCATAGCCTCCTAAAAATGGGGTTGGGACCCGGCTTGAGCATCCGGCAGCTGGCAAAAGCCAGCTGCCATCCCTCCACGTCAAGCAGAGTTCAGCAGCGTTCCTCCCCATCCTCCCAACGTGAGCGGTCCCGTGGGCAACAGTGGCTTTGTGTGCTCGTGGAATCGGCTGGCTCCTGCAAAACCCTAATCACTTCATACAGACTACAAAGCCGCTCCTTCTATTTGGTTAGTGAATCCAAGCATAAAAGCAACATGTGGCAAACTAACCATGAAAGAAAAGCCTCATTAATGTATCATTCTAGAAGGACAATTATAAATGTGTTGCGAAGGGCAAGCAGGAGTAAGTTTTCATTAATTGTTGTGGAAGGTGCTTACAAATTGTAGAAACTTCTCAAATTTTTGTGTAGATGATTAGACCTCTGGAAATTCTTTATTGAAATTTACTGTGTTCCTAGGATGCTCCTTTTTGTCATTTTTTTGGGGAGTCATCTGATCAGGAAACTGGGACAATATAATTTGATGTGGGTAATAAATTGTGTTCTATGAACAAAGAACACTGCAGACATGAACTATATATGTGCTGCAAACAATTCCTGATGAGATTATGGATAATTAACAAACAATTATTCAATTCCTATGTTTCTTCCTCTGAGTCTTGCAACAACACAGGCAACAGCGCTGCCTGTGGATCTGTTGAGGTTGGAGGAACTACACACTCACAGTAAAAAACATATATACCATGATGGGGCCCTTGGAGTTCATTAGAGATTTCATATTAGGAAGGGTTTAATGTGCCTAAATCCTGTTAACTTCTAAGATAGCAGTGAATACTCTGCCCCTTGTAAGAACATGACCCAATAATTTTAATTGCTGCAACATTTCTTCCTTCCAGCTACCTTCCAGCTGGGGTGACCGCACTCCGCACCTCCCTCGGGCAGTGTGGGATGGGTACTGTGCACGAGGCTGCTCCGCACCGGCATTCCAGGGTGTCTGCAGAATTCTTTTGACATAAAAGCGTGAATTAACTTTTGTTTCCTAACGGGTGGGAAGGAGGAGGGTGAGACATCTGGGAGTTTCACTAGGATCTGGGAACTGTTAAGTGGCATCTGGGGGAGTTCAGTGCAGTCTAAGACCAGCTCAGTGGGGCCAGGGGACTGTTCACAGGGTGTGGGGGTCTCAGTGTGATCTGGGAGCTGTTAAGTGGCATCTGAGGGGGCTCAATGGGGCCTAGGGGTGGCTTGGTGGGATCTGGGGGCACTCAGTGCAGTCTAAGAGCTGCTCAGTGGGGTCTGGGAGCTGTTAAATGGCATCTAGGGGGGCTCAGTGAGGTCTTTGAGCTGTTAAGTGGGGTCTGGGGTGGCTCAAGGGGGCCTGGGTGTGGTTTGGTGGGGTCTGAGGGGGCTCAATGCAGTCTAAGAGTGGCTTAGTGGGATCTGGGAGCTGTTAAGTGGCATCTTGAATGGTTGGACTCGATGATCCGGTTGGTCTCTTCCAACCTGGTTATTCTATGATTCTACGATTCTATGATTCTATCTTCACCTAAGTGGCAAACAGAAATCTCTGCATTGGCATCAGCGCTTGCTGGGCAGGTTCTGATGGGAACTGCCCAACAGCTCTTCCAAACCTAAAACCAGGTGGATTAACGGAGGATTTGTAACTTACTGGGACCCACCTTGGCCAGGTGTGTGCAGGCTGGAGCCACCTGGGGGATTAGTGGATACACCTGGCTGGCCCAGCACTGCGGGTTTGCACCTTGTCCTCACTGGGCAGCCTGCAGCATGGCTGGGCTGAGTGAGACAAGCCAGGCTGGGCTGTCCTGTGCTGAACCAGGCTGAGCTGTGCCAGAGGAGGTGGGCTAGGCTGAGCCGAACTAGGCTGAGCCAGAGGAGGTGGGCTGTACTGTGCTGAGCTGGGTTAGGTTGGACCAAGTTGTGCTGAGCTGAGCCAGAGCAAATGAGCCAGGCTGGGCTGAGCTGAGCTGAGCCAGATGAGTTGGGCTGAGCCAAGCTGAGCTGAGCCAGAGGACTTGGGCTGAGCTGAGCCAAGCTGAGCTGAGACAGAGGACTTGGGCTGGGCTGAGCCAGAGCAAATGAGCCAGGCTGGGCTGAGCCGAGCTGAGCCAGATGAGTTGGGCTGAGCCAAGCTGAGCTGAGCCAGAGGACTTGGGCTGAGCTGAGCCAGAGGACTTGGGCTGGGCTGAGCCAGAGGACTTGGGCTGGGCTGAGCCAAGCTGAGCTGAGCCAGAGGACTTGGGCTGGGCTGAGCCGAGCCGAACCGAGCGAGAGGAGCTGGGCTGAGCTGAGCTGGGTTGGATTGGAGTGAGCTTGAGCTGTGTGCAGCTGAGCCAGAGGAGTTGGTCTGGGCTGACCTGTGCCAAGCCCGAAGACCTGGGCTGAACTGTGTTGAGCTGAGCCAGAGGAGGTGGGCTTGGCTGTGCTGAGCTGTGCAAAGCTGAGCTGGGTGGGGTTGGTCTGAGCTGTGTTGAGCCAGAGGAGCTGGGCTGGGCTGAGCCAAGCCAAGCTGAGCCATTCTGAGCTGGGTTGAGTTGGAGTGAGATGTGTCCAGCTGAGCCAGAGGAGGTGGGCTTGTCTATGTTGAGTTGAGTTGGGCTGAGCCAGAAGAAATGAGCCAGGCTGGGCAGGGTTGAGCTGAGCCAAGCTGAGCCAGAGGAGCTGGGCTCGTCTGGGCTGAGCTGAGCTGGGTTGGAGCCAGCTGTGCCCAGCCGAGCCGGGGGAGGTGGGCTGTGCCTTTCTGAGCCAGAGGAGGGCTGAGCTGAGCCGGAGGAGGTGGGGTGGGCTTGGCTGGGCTGGGCTGAGCCAAGCCCAGCCGAGCCAAGCCCGAGGCGGGGTCTGAGTCTTTCGGAGCCAGAGGAGGGCTGAGCCGAGCCCGAGGCGGTGGGCTGAGCTTCGGGAGCCCGAGGCGGGCCGGTCCGAGCCGTGCCGAGCGCTCCGGTGCCGCCGCAGCCGAGCGGCCGCTCCGCTGCCCTCATGGCCGCGCCCCGCGCCCCCCGCCCCCCGGCCTTCCTCCCCCTCCTCGTTCTCCTCGTCCTCCTCGTCCCGCTGCCGGGCTGCGGGGCCACGCTGCCGCCGGAGCCGCCGGAGCCGCCGAGCCCCGAGCCCGACCCGGCTCCGCTGCCCGAGTCGGCGCTGCGGGCCCCCGCCGTGCTGCTTGCCCTGCTCGCCCGCAACGCGGCGCCGGCGCTGCCGCACGCCCTGGGCTGCATCGACCGGCTGCGCTACCCCAAGGGCAGGATCGCGCTCTGGTACCGCACCGGGGGGGAGGGGGGGGGGAACGGGGGGGGAAAGGGGGCGGCTGGCGGCGGGGCCGGGCGCGGGGGGAGCTCTCTGGCAGCGGCGGGGCGGGAGCTCCATGTTGCCTGCAGCTCAAGGCACCCTGGGTCGGGGGCTCCTCTTTCCCCTTGTAGCTCACGTACCAAGATTTGGGGTCTTCCCTCTCCCCCTGCAGCTCGGGCATCAAGGTTCGGGGTCTCCCCTCTCCCCTTGCAGCTCACTTATTAAGATTCGGGGTCTCCCTTTTCCCTGCAGCTCAGGCACCGTGGGTCAGGGTTTCCTTTCTCCCCTTGAAGTTCACTTACCTAGATTCCGGGTCCCCCCTCTCTCCCTACAGCTCACGTACCAAGATTTGGGGTCTCCCTTCTCTCCTTGCAGCTTACGTATCAAGATTCGGGCTCTCCCTTTTCTCTACAGCTTGCATACTAAGATTTGAGGTCTCCCCTCTCCCCCTGTGGCTCATATACCAAGATTTGGGGTCTCCTCTCCTTGCAGCTCACGTACCAAGATTTGAGGTCTCCCCTCTCCCCCTGCAGCTCGCGTAACAAGATTTGGGGTCTCCCTTCTCCCCCTGCAGCTCAGGCACTGAGGTTCGGGGTCTCCCCTCTCCCCTCGTGCTCACTTATCAAGATTCGGGGTCTCCCGTTTCCCCTGCAGCTAAGGCACCAAGGTTTGGGGTCTCCCTTCTCTCCTGCAGCTCAGGCACCGTGGGTCGGGGTCTCCCTTCTCTCCCTGCAGCTCATGTACCAAGATTTGGGGTCTGCCTTCTCCCCTACAGCACAGGCACTGTACATTGGTCCCCCCTGATACAAGAAGTGGTTCCTGTTACAAAAAGCGGAATATTTTTGATTTAAGCTAAAGCAGAGTTAAGTTTCATGTAAGTAATTGTATTTTTTGAAATACAATTACTTTTGAAAGTTAGACAACATCTCTCTGAGGGCAGGTTTTCTTTCAAACACTGTTTTTCCAGGCACTGTTCGTTCTTTGGTGGTGAGAACGTCTTGTGTTTGGTGTGATCTGTGCTGAGCAGAGGTGTCTGCTGCTGAAACCACCTCTGTTTGCAGTCCCTCCCCATCTCAAATGTGAGGTCAGGCAGAGCTCTAATTAGCAGGAAGTTTTGACTGTTGTGAAGTTCATAATAACATTAAAATTAGTCCTTGGAAAGTACTAGGATATGCATAAGATTTCTGGGAAAATTTAAATGCACGTCAATGGGAAATCTGTTCTGTCCCAGCTCTTGTCTTGCTGCATGTGGTTGATGGAGATCCCTCCCTCGTGTTGCCCAGCCCTGATAAAGGATGCTCGCTTTCTAAAACTCCAAAATGGGCCATAGAGAGTTTAATTTGCCTGTGTTTTTGGTATCACCCCCCCTTCTCGGAGGGAGCGTGCAGCTGAGGCGTGTCCCCCGTCAGATCCATGTTGGAACTGGTCAGTCTGCCTTGATTTATAAGGGTGGAAAAGAAAAATCTTTCCCTCTCAACCTGGTATAAATGTTAGGTGGAATGGGAATTGCTTGGAAAGACACAAACCGCATTTTATTTTTAAGTGTCCTGACCGTGTAAAATAAGAAGAGGTGCGATAGGGCCTGATCCAAAGTTCACCAAGTCAGCAGGGAGAGTCCTGTTAACTGAAAATGTCAAGAAAGTGAATATTTACTTGGCATAAATGAGTGAGGGGGTGACCCCTACCAGGTCACATTGCTGATAGTGGTGTGTCCATAAGCAGACACCGTCAAGTGTTTCTGTGTGTGCTTCAGGAATGTAGCTGTTGATTGTCTTCAGCTGCTCTACAGGTCATTGCAGAAAAGCTGTAGCTGGTGTAATCAGTGCATGGCTTTGTCTTTTTTTGATTTTTTTTTTTTTGTTCCTGTTGAAGCTAGGTTGCACGAAGCAGACCATAGTGTCAGCCCAAATGTAGTGTGTCACATAAATATGGACTTAGAAGCTGGTGTGTAGCAGTGGGCAAATGCCTGACTCATCTGTGTGTAGGTCTGTGACCCTGCTTTCAATTGAATCTGTAGGAATTTTGCTGGATTGGAGTTCATCTTATCAGATATGTGTGATAGTAGATATTAGCAGACCCTACCTACAGACTCAGCCGAGCTTGGTGGTTTTAAGATGTAGTGGGAGCTGTAAGTGCAGACCTGATCACCAAGGCGGGGACCCTGAAATGCCTCTTGCTGTACAAGTGCAGAGTAAATGTGGGGTTTTTTTAAGTCTTGCAGAGCATTGGTTGGCTCTACAACTCTTAATCTATTGCTTGCATTATCCTTACTTCACTTAAAGTCTCTGCAGTATTGTGTGAAAGTATTTGTTCCTGAATTAAGTGTAAGATAACTTAAAATAGGCTAATATTAAGAATATCACTCCATTTTTAAGAGGATTCTGCACAGTCATGAGGCATGGGTAAATTGCTTTTGAAGATCTCAGGCTTTATAAAATGAGAGTGACTAAGATGTCATGGAAGTTCTGGGTTGTCACCAAGAGTAAGCGGTTCTTTGGAGAGCTTCACCTAAGCTCCCCCCACAAGACTTTAGCTTTGTCAGAGCTGGGGGTGCTCAGGCCACAGTGTATGCCCCAAGAAGGAGCTCACAGATGGTACCTAGCACGTCTCTTGAGAAGAAATAAAACAATACTGTCCGTTTCTGAAAGCATCTCACATTTCGGACTTTGTACCTGACAGAGTCCTTGCAACAGATAAATCCCAGGATTTGCCGGTGTCCCTGTGCCGCTGTGTTGGTGGGACAGCTTGGTGTGGTAGAGAGTGAAGTGGTGGTCGTCAAAGAGTTGCATTCCTTCGTTGCTGCTTATATTATACTTCAAAATTTTCTTTTGAGTGTGTCAGTATTTCAAAATGCCCGAATGTGGGTTTTGAGAATGAAAATTAAAAATGTGTATCACTGAATTTGCTTTTCGTAGCCTATATCAATTATTATCAATCTTTGTTAGCCTGGTAGTGAGCAAAAGATGTGCACTGGGCAGTCTTGTACTCCCTTCTTCCCTTTGGACTTGCTGGCTACGAATGACTGGAGCAGCCCATTTGGTGGGAGGCCAGCTGGCACGTTGTGACCCATGTCCTTTCAGGTAAAATGCTTCCTTCCTTTCCTCCTCCCCCTCTAAGAATCAGGGCTGCATCCAAGCTGCCTCCTGGGGCTGGTCCCTGGCTTGTTCTAACCCCAGCCATCCTTGTCTAGGAGAGTGGACACAGGCCAGTCATCCCAGGATTGTGTTAATGACTCAGTGGTGGGAATTTCTGTGAAACAGCACTCGGGTCTTTGTCCTGGCCCTGCTCACCTTGTCTGTGAGCCCTTGGTGCTGGCCCTGCAGGTGGGAACAGCAAAGGCTCCTCATCTCAGCAGGCAGAACCCTGCTTCCCTGTCTGCTCTTCAGGCTGGTGCTTGTGTCATGCTGGAGATGACAGTTGTCCCTTCTTGTGAAGGAGGAAGGGGTTGCAGCCCTCCCCTCAGGTGCTTGTGGAAAGCCTAGACAGCGTTTGGCTCAGAAATACATAACGTTGTGAGGAACAGGCTAATGCCCAGCAATGCTAGAGCCTTAAGATGCGGCTGCTGGATCTAAGTCAGCTTGATTTTAGCTCGTGTTCCCCTCATGCTCCTTGGGTGACTGTGCTTGGCATGTTTATTAGGATGGGCTGGGCTCTTGTCAGGGCTGCATCAGTGACACCTTGCTGTGAACCCAGCTAAGCTGAGTTGGGAGACTTGGGCACGTTAGGAAGTTTTGCTGCTTCATTGGCATTGGTGTCGGAGAGCTGAAAGGGAGGGAAAAATGTTCTGCTTTACCTTGGACAAAAATGAGTTGGTAGTCAGTGTGCCTTAACCCTCTTGTGGGTGGTTTGAGGTGGTTTTTCTTGCTTTGAACATCAGCAATGCTGACTCTGTTTATTTGGGATCCATCCAGCTATAGGTGAGGAGTGTTTTGTTGGTCAGACAGGTTCATCTTGACTGTAGTGGGCAAAGTAAAAGCATTTGTGTTCAGCAGTTTCGTGCTGGCTTCACTTTCCTTACCCTTGGATTAAATGATGGGATAGCAAAGAAGAGTTGTCTGTAATTTCATCTTTAAATACCTGCTGGTTCATAGCTGTGGGCCTTCTGTGCTTTCGTCTTCTACTCACCTGGGGATTAAGTATCTACATAAATGAGCTGGTGCTTGGAAGCAATGATTAGGTGCTTTTGTGCTTGAAAATCTGTGCCTGCTTTACAAATTAGAGTATGCTTATATTTCAGCAATGATAACATGAACCACAGGTGAGATCGGGGGAAAGCTGGAATAAATCCCAGATGAGAGATCAGTGGGTATACTGTGACGCTGGCTCCAGCAAGCCAATGGTTTCAACTTAAAAGAACTATTGTAGCTGAAAATAGAAGCTGATGAGATCAGTAGAATACTGAACTCTAATAATTATAGTCTAGAATTAGCAGATGATACTCTATCTGAGCACTGTCTTATCCTTCTGTGATTTGCTCTTTAAATGTGAAAAATACCTAAGATAATTTCTGGTGGGGTACAGGGATCATTTGAAACTTTGACGGGTGTTATTACTCACTGGGAAGCGTTGGCTTCCAAATGTGCTGTTTTCTGCCCTTGTTTCCATTTGTGCAACAAGGTCTTTTTAATCTTCGTGGTCAGTATTAATCACTTAAGAATGCTGAAGTTCCAGTCTGACGTCTCTCTCTCTTGCTTCTGTCCACTGGTGTTTTGCATCTATTGAAATGTGCTGTGATTTCCACATGACAATATCAAAACTTAAGTTTTAGAAACAAAATCAAAATTTCACTTGGCTTGTCTTTTAAACTTGTGGGATTTAGTTTCCAGTTCAAATCTGTAGGCATTTAAGGATTATTTATTATATAGCTTTAATAACATAGATGGGGCTCACATGGCCCCAGATCATCAAGCTGATGATCCTGTTGTGCAGGAGGCTTCATAGTCTTTTTTCCAAAGAACTCGTTTTTAAGTGACTACACCAAAAGAGAGAATGGAAGTAGAGCACTTCCATTTCCTATCTGGGGAAACTGGGCAAGAAAGGACCACAAGATTCTTGAATTTATGAAGACCAGAGATAACTGATATTTCTCGATTCTTCTTTCTTACTGAGGTTGCTTTTACTCTAAAGTGTGGTAAATTTATGTAAGAAATGGAAAACCAGGGAAGGCTAAAGAAATGATCCCATCCCAATAACTTTCTTTTTTGGCCTTTGGATCAGTCTCCCTCATCTACGGCTTGGCAAACTGAAGCAAATGACATCATGAAATTGTTCAGTAGAAACATTTGAAGGGAAGCCGAAAATTGCTGCTGTGCCTCACTGAGGTCTGCGTGGTGAGACTTAGACTGCTCTGCAGCTAAAAACTTTGCAGTTCTGCAGAGGAGCATCAGCTGTGCAATGTCAATTTGCTGGGTAGCGGTTGTTTCTTTATTTTTCCTGCTGCGCTCACAGATTGCCCGATTCTGATGCCTTTTGTCGTTGAAGAGCATCTTTCCTCACTCTTTATATTAGGAAGGACTCGTTTTCGAGATATTTAAATATGTACAAAGTAGGTGTGAGGGGGTTCACCTCAAGGGGTTCATTCCTGCCCAGGACAGGATCTCACTTGATCCGTGGCTTGTCTGTCGCCCTGGGCTGAGATTCCTTATCCAGTCGAGGCTGCAGACTGTCGGGGTTGTGTTCTGTCAGATCTTCCAAAGCCTGTTCCAGTGTCGGGGGAGGAGGGAAGAATGGGAGGCAGCTGTGGGAGTGTGTCAAAGGACCAGCTGCAGCCAATATTTGCTGTAAAGTGATTGAGTTAATTTATCCCTTAAAAAAATAAAAGGCAATTTCACTTGTACATTCCTGGCATACAAGCTGTTTCAGCTCCTTAACTTCTGGTGAATCTGGAGCAGGGATCAGTTAGGTCTGATCTGGGGGTAGCCTGCCCAACGCCTGCTGTGTCATCTTCTTATTTCGAGGACAAAACCCTCTTCCCTTCCACAGCGCTTCTCCAAATGGATTGTCCCAGGAGCAGTGCATGAATGTCCTAGAACACCAAAGGCTGGAAGGCGCATCTGAAGACTGTCCAGTTCCAACCCCTGTTCAGAGGAGGCTTGGCTGGAGCAGGCTTGTGTGGTACCATTGCATTTCAACGTCTGAATATCTCTGTGGACTCCACAACCTCTGGGCAACTTGTTCCAGCAACATAGTCACAGGCAAGCTGTGTTTTGGGAACTGGTGTCAGCTGGGAGTGAGTCTTGCAAGGTGGCAGACAGAATCACTAGACTGGAAAAGACCTCCTAGATGATCGAGTCCAGCTATTCTTATCTGCCACTAAACCATGTCCTTGAGTACCTTGTCTACCCATCTTTTAATACCTCCAGGGATGGTGACTCCACCACCTCCCTGGGCAGCCTCTGCCAGTGGCTGATGACACTTTCTGGGAAGAAGACTTTTGTGATAAAGCCAAATTTGCATGAATCATAGAATGACCAGGTTGGAAGAGACCCACCGGATCATCGAGTCCAACCATTCCTATCAAATGCTAAACCATGTCCCTCAGCACCTTGTCTACCCGTCCCTTAAACACCTCCAGGGAAGGTGAATCAACCACCTCCCTCCCTGGGCAGCCTGTTCCAGTGCCCAATGACCCTTCCTGTGAAAAAATTTTTCCTAATGTTCAGCCTAAACATCCCCTGGCAGAGCTTGAGGCCATTCCCTCTCATCCTGTCCCCTGTCACTTGGGAGAAGAGGCCAGCACCCTCCTCTCCACAACCTCCTTTTAGGTAGTTGTAGAGAGCAATGAGGTCTCCTCTCAGCCTCCTCTTCTCCAGGCTAAACACCCCCAGCTCTCTCAGCTGTTCCTTGTAAGGCCTGTTCTCCAGCCCCTTCACCAGCTTTGTTGCTCTTCTCTGGACTCGCTCCAGAGCCTCAACATCCTTCTTGTGGTGAGGACCTTTTATGTGAACTGTATTAATGCCTGGGACTGAAAGCCTTCATGTACTGGGTCAGGATTCTCTAAAAGCAGTTCCCTGGTACACATGGCGAGCAGAACTTTCAGAGCTGCCCTTCACCGGCGCTCACTGTTGTTCTGTGCTCTGGGGTTACAGGGTACAGAGAGGACCGAGATGTCTGTCAGAACCTGGAATTTCCTTCCTGTGGGATGATGTCTCAGACTTAATATTACTTCAATATATTAATGTGCATCTCATTTCCTTTATTTTAGTGAAGCATCGTGTACATTGATGATGCTCATTGCCAAGGGTGGATTACAGATAAATGGGGCCCATATGCATCAAAATTCCAAAGAAAGGAACAAAAAACTTGTTAGCATTCTCTACAAGGTGAGTTTTTGGCCATCTCTTGCCAAAATGGCCAGCTCTTTCAGACTGGCACGGGGTTAATAGGCTCATAAGTAAAGAAAAAAGGACTTTCTATTAAAAAAGTAATGGAACTGCACAATCTGATTCATTCAGTGCCTGAATCCAGTTTTGAAACGCTGAAGTGCTTGGTTTTGTTGATGTGTGTGTGCCTTTCAGTCTTTCTGTCTGATGGCCTTGGACCAGAGTATTTTTGTTACTATAGAGTGAATCCAGTTTTCTTCCTGGAGGGTTAACTGGGGACCTAGTAAATATGTGGTGATCTTAAACTTTTCCCAGCTGACTGTGGAACTGGTATATGCTTTCAAATGGAGTTTAGTCACCAAAGTTGTCTGAGAAGCACTTTGGTTGTGATAATCAAAGAATCATAGAATCACCAGGTTGGAAAAGACCCCCAGGATCATCGAGTCCAACCATTCCTATTAAACACTAAACCACGCCCAAATGTTTTGTAATGTAGCTTGTTGAGCCTCTTCTTAATAGATGTGGCGCTGCTAAATGAGTATCTGCATTTCATACCAGATACTCAATAAGGAGCTGCGCTGCAGAGGATTGGAATTTTGTTCCTTCAGTATTTCTGCTGCTGGGAGAGTTGATTGCTTGCTTGAGATGAGATAAGACGTGCTGGGAAATGAGCCCCCCTTATTCAGTAACAGAGGCTGATCTGTCTCACTAATTATTTACATAGTAAATACATCTTCCCCACTCACTAATATATAATTATAGCATTTGGAAAAACAGTATGAAACATTATAATCTTGGTTTGGGATGGGAGTACCTTTTTACCAAAGTCTATCTTTGCTTCTTTTCCAGGGACTCTTAAAACACTGGCATTGGAGCTGTCAGCTTCAGTGTTATCCATGCTGCCCGTAAGGTTATGGAAGTGAGCAGGTTTCTTACTGTTTCCCTTTCATTCTGTCTGTATACAGTGATAGGAATCATGCACTTCTTTTAGACATAAGCAGATTTTGAGCCGGACCAGAAAATGCATTAAGTTTGAGGCTGTCTCCCTGGGCACTGGGGCTCATGAGGATTTCACGCTGAGGCAGAAGATATTTGGAGCCTATGTAAACTGCAGCACCATGGCAGGGCTCATATAATCACTTTAGCGTGAGTTTTCTGCTCCAGGAGGGACTGATTTTTAGTTTTTAAGATTTTTTTTCCTGTAAGGAAGAAAAATAAGGTTTTATTTATGCCCCACCTCAACAGGGTACAGGCTATTCTTGGTTCTAAAAAGGATATTTTGCTCATTTTTGCTCTTTGATCCTTCTGCAAAGGGAAAGTTATGTGTGGCTGCAGTTTGCTTTGGCAAAAACTAGATTGCATTAACTGGGAAGTGTTGGTTTATATCCCAAAGCTGATAATGGGTGGTTAGCTCTGCAGTTAGCAGATCAGAATCTTGGTTGTGCTACTCACTTAACAGCTGCTCTTAAAACGGGAACTGCCTTGTGCCTTTGGGGTAGAACAGGAATTTGAGGCTGTCGTATTTCCAATCATTCTTGTCCTTTCGAGGTACCTAGCAAAATTAGAGGAAGAAGCTGTTTTCTAGCATTCATCCTTTGAACTTAGGTGTTAAACTGCCAAATTCCAGTGCTTTTATTTTTTTCTTGCCTGTTTACTGGTTTGAATCTGTGAATTATTCCCCACTAGACTTGGGCCAAGTGAACTTAAGCAGGTTCCCCTGCTCAGACTCACGTACAGCTCTGTTGCTACGGCGGTCAAAATCCATCTTGTGGCAAGTCCTAGAAAGAGGTAAATTTGGAAGGATGAGCTTTAGACGACCAGGAAGAGCTATGGGAAGCTTTTCTGCTCCTATAGTTTATATCCAGGAGGCAGAGAGGAACACGTCTTACAAGGTTTTGCAGCAAGACTCTTCTCTCTTAATCATCAGCACTTGGCAGTTTATGTGAGGTTGCAGAGATATTTACATCACCTTTACATTGAAATAATAAAGCAATGCATTTAAGTGAGATGAAAAACTCACTGGAGAGAAGCCCCTGTGGTTTTGTGTTTGCTGCAGAGCAAAGAGCAGGTGTGTGTAACCTTGACCTTGGCTGCGCTGCCACAGCCTGAGGCTGCTGGGTGCTGTTCTCCCTGATGCGTGTGGTCCTTGACTGCCTCGTTTTGCTGTCTACCAGCAGAGAGGTGATTTTCTAGGGGAGTTCCCTCTCCCAGCTGCAGCTCTGTGTGAGAAGATAAATAGATGTCGCAACAGCGATGCAGGCCATGGAGAGGAGTGATGGAGGTCCTGCTGCTGTTGCCCGTTTCCAGTTCCCATGGGGTGTGAAATCCCAGCATCCTGACACTTAACTGCTTGGTGGAGTTTCAGTGCTGGGTTGCGTATTTAACACTACTAACTCCCCTCGAGTTGTTTTTTGGAGGGGTGTATTACTGCTCTTGAAAATTCTTCTTAAATGGATAGTGTCTGTTCTCATAGTCTCATAGAATTTGTGATTGACATCATAGCCCATAGAGGCAGCGACAAAAAAGATTTAAAGTTACATGTACCAGTCACTTCACTAGAATAAGCAAGAATCCTAACAAAAGAAGGCATATTGAAAGATGAAAAGTCAGGGTGGGCAGTGTATGAGTAGTACAAAGGGTGTTTTATTATTTTGGAAAAGAACAGAAGCTGTACTGATTCTCATTTCTGCAAATGGAGGGGTTAAAAGGAGTGATCATGTCTTCAGGAACTGGTGGCCTGTGGTTTATTTCTCTGTAATTCTTGTCTAGAATTGGCTGGAATTACTGGTGAGGGTTGGGAAAGGGGGGTTGAAGTGCCTGGTTTATAACTGGTTTCTCCAAGAGTGTGTTTAGTATCGCTGTATTATCAATACAGTATTACGTTGGTGTTGGTCTTGGCCTTGCGTGGGGAAGGTGTGCTTTTCTTTTTAGGTGCTTGGTAGCTGGTGAAAGAGTGGTGGGAGAAGGTGTATCGGCTGTGTGCCGTTGGGGAGGGTGAGTGGGAGAACCTCCAGAACAAAGATCCTGAATCCCAGGTTGCAAAGAGGGAGGAGTGGCTGGAAACTTTGCACTCCAGCAACACAAGAAGCTCCTCGTCTGTGGTTCTGCAATTGCACAATGGGTATGGGACTTGGAGAATGGGTGAGGAGGAAGATGTCTCACCAAGGACTGCTGAACCTCAAACAAGTGTCTGCATGAAGGAAGAGAGGGTGATAGTTATCAGAAACCATCTCCTGTGGAGGATGGGGACGCCAAGCTGACCTGGTGTCCTGAGATGCTGCAGGGAGACTGCTGAAGCTTCTCCAGCTTTCTGGTTATGAGATACTGCCAAGATGACCTTGAGTCCTGAAGGTAACATAAATAAAGCACACGGGGGTGTGAAGGATGTTTTCCTCTGTCCTTTCTAGGAGAGAAGAGGTAGTTTTATTTATGTACACACCCCTCCTGTGCACACACACACCTCCTTTCAACCTGTGTGATTCTGTGACATTGACTGAAATCAAGGTTACTGTTACCGGTAAAGGCTGAAGTTTGTTTGGGGTTTTGAGTTTCAGATTCTGTAGTGCCTGCAGGGCTAAGAAAGAGTCAGTGTTGTGTGGTCTGGTTTAGTGTTGGGTTTGTCCCCTCGCTAAGGTTACGGTCTGGGGAAAGATGAGGCTTGAAGGGCTATGCTTGTCACCCAGGTCTGGATCAACCACAGTGACCAGAAGGAATCAGACTTGAGGTTGCAGTATGTATTTGGGAGACAAAAGCTCGAGGAGGCACTTCTAGGTGGCTTCCAGATAGATGAGAGAGGCTGTTGCTCCTAACACAAGACAAATACATTGGTTCTTAATGTGGTTTTGATTCCCCAGGCATGGTCATGGGTAGAGTTATGATCCGAGTTAGAGTCTGAGGAGAGAGAAGGTGTGAGATGTTGGCAGTATTGTTGTGTTCTGCCCTAGCCGAGAGAATTAAGAAATGCCTTGGTGTCCACAGGGGCCAGCGCCTTATGTTTAGTTTTCTGCACGGACAAACAAGAGTTTGGAAGTTTAGTTCTTGGCAAGCAGGATTTATTGCTGAGTTGAGCAGGGCCCACAGGTTTGGGGAGAAGCACCACACATTTGAGGTGATGCCTTATGCTCTGTTTGACTTCAGAGTGCCATGTGCAAGTAGGATTATGAAGGGATCAGGTCATTTTATATGTGCTTGGAGAACATAGAGTTTTGAGGCTGTTAAATTCAGTAAGGCATGCAGGCCTGGAAAGGGGTTTGTGATCAGCAGGAAGGCAACACCTTATATTGTTATTTATCAGCTTATCTGTAATTTCTCGTCGTGGCTAGGAAGCGTAACTGTTCCAGCACTCCAGTCATGCTGCTGGATTGTGCAGATCCTGCAGAGTTAAGAGGGTTGTTGTCCAAGGGAGACCAAGGCTTTGTGTCCTTCTTTTACAGCTTGGAGAAGGTTTCCAAGTCTAGAATACTTCTGTTACAAACTCAAAACAAATTCTTGTTTGAGAGTTCCATCTCGCTGCTGGATTTTGGGAGCAACAGTGTTTCTCCTTATTTTAGTTCTGCGTTTGTCAGTATGGTGTGTTATTTTTTGAACAAGTTTGCTAGTTCCAGTTGAAGCTGGTGTTTGAAACTACTGCAGGTCCTGTAAAACCCAGCAGTGGGGATAGGAAGAGCGCTGGTGTCAGTGGGCAGCAGTGTATTCTGTTCTGATATATAGAAGGGGCCTCTGCGTATCATAGGTGGAATAGCTTGGAGGCTGGCACTCAGGTTGTGAAATCTAAATATTCAAGGACCTCTTTTACTAGCGAGTTTTGCAGGCTTAAAAAGTCAGGAGAAGGAATAGTGTCAGTAGTGGCCGATGCCTGATAATCTTTTGTATTGTGGGAATGATTCCTCCCTTGGTGAGGATTTGAATTGAAGTTACGTGTCAGGAGTGGAAGAATTTGAGAACTCAGTTACTTCTGACTGGTCCAGATCCTACAGATGCAGGAAAGAGGCTTATATTGGTGGAACACGTCTATTATGATCTTTTGTATAGACTGATTGCCCTGGATTGAACTGAGGTTTGGGGAGGGATTGTGGTTCGGGGTGGGATTTGGAAATCTGAATTTGCCCCTGGATTCTGCGTGGCTGGCAGAGTTGGGAAGAAGGCTAGTGTTGACTTGAGTGCATTGCATTTTATTATCTGTTAGCATATGTGTGGAGGTTCTGGTAATAATTCCACTAGAGTTAATGTCTGGAACTCTATAGCTTCTGTCCTTTGGGTTGGTTCTGTCTTCTTCAGTGCTGTCAGATGGAGACAAGATGTCGGTAGAGGGGAATTACTTCTGTTCTCTTTTGCTGTCCTGAACAGATTGGGTCAGTTTGGTTTGGGGAAATTCAAGCTGCTCCACAGTGAAATACAAGCAGATTAGTTGGCTCTTGCAGGCTTAGCAAGGGGCTTGTTGCTGATAGGAGCCAAGTGCTGCGTGCTTTTCTGTGCTGTTACTGTACCTGTCTGCAAGCTAGTTTAGGGCCAAGGATGGAGAGTGCCAAAGCTCCAGGCTTCAGTGTTCTGTAGAGCTGACAGTGAGCTCAGGAGCTGGTATGGTCTGATCCTCTATTCACAAAGCAGGGCTTGAAATGAAAAGGGCAGTCCTGGTAGCCCTTGGGAAGAGGCACCAGGGTAACCAGTTCTTGTAACCAAGCAAGGAACAACAGAGTAGTAGAGCAGCGCTATGTTCATTTTTCCCAATCTTATGCTGTTAGATTGACTTGACTCACTCGCATAAATCAGTCTCTGGATGCTGCTGATGTTTGCTCCAAATGATACATGCTGCTTCAGTAGGAAGTTCTGGTTGGAGTTTCCATTTGGCTGTCCCTGAGATGACTGGCTCCAGGGTGCTGTAGGAGCCTACACAGACTCTTCTAAATAGGTTAGCAGAGAATAATTATTGCTTTTGGGTCCTTTGCCTTTACAAATATTTTTTTCCTCCAGCTCTGGCTGTTAGAGGCTTTGGTTACACTCATTTTTCAAAACACTAATCTGAAATAAATTCAACGTGTGTGACTGGAACATGAAAACATCGCTGCTGTTAAATACCTTTTCTTAATTTATGATTTTATTACTTGAAGTAGAATTTAAATGCGAATTATTCTTAAGCCACAGAGTGGGCTTGTGATAGATGTTTTATTACTCCTAGCACATGCTTGCTTTTCCCCCTGCTTTATATCTCACACAAGTTGTTGCTTCCACACAAAACCTTGTCAATGAGTTGTTGTTTCAGACTAGTGAGCTCATAGCTGTCTGCTGGCAGAACTCTGCTCTGACTTCATACAAACTAAGGCTTTTGCCAGGGTGTTTTGCCTAATATCCAAGCCTTGAAGGAAGCTGCATTTTACACAACAAGCGTCCAGCTGCTATCAGTGACGTTTCCAGCAGCTTTGACTACAGGCATCACATCGGGCTTTTTGGACCAGCCTGTCTTGATGTATGTGGTGCAGATTTAATGGGGGAGAAATGTGTGTCCAGAGCTAGACTGGGGCTAAGGAAAGCAGTAATTTCTTCTCAACAATGCTCAACAAATTGCAAAGGCTGTGTAGTGGTGTTGGGTGACCCTTATGCCTGTGGAGAGCTTCAGTCACCTTCAAATCTGCTATATTGTCTGCAGCGTTTCTTGCTGCCCTCCAATTACAGACTGCATCCTCATTTGAATGCAGACTGTCCGGCCACTGCAGAGCAAGTGAATCTAAATCACAGATGATAACAAGCATAAGTTCAGTGTACCACAGAGGAGATTTGCTGTGGAGAGATGCGGTTCAAGTCCTTCTCAATTATTTTTACCTCTCCAGTACAGCGTGATCTCGAAGCAAAAGCAGTTGTATATTACGTCTATCGGCAGTAATTGCTCACCTGACAAATCCAACCAGCTCCCGTGGCAGAATGTGTGGCCGAGTTGGTTACTGCACATATGCTTTTGGGACAGCCCACAGATCAAGAAAAATGTCTGGTTATAGCAATTTGGGCACATAACTGGACCAAAACTCCAGCCTTTCGTGCTATGGAGGATGTGTTTCTTCTAGATTTACTGACCTGTCTTATTTCTCCCAGCTCTCTTGAACTGACAAGGCAGATGGAGGGTTGGAACTAGATGATCTTTAAGGTCCCTTCCAACCCAAACTATTCTACGATTCTATGGAGCTGTAATGCTGTGCTAACTCTGGCATAGAAATTACGAATATACTTGGAAGAAACCAATTACAGAGCCAAACTCAGATTTCAGCTTGCTAGATCTCGTATTGGGTTACATGATCAGAATAGGTTAATGAAATGCTTGAAAACAGAAGTTCTTCCCAGCTGATACAGTTGGTGCTGAAATGTTGGGTTTGGAGCCTGGGAAACAAGGACTGTTTGCTGGAAACCCGATCAGCAGCCACGTAGGCTCTGAGCTGTTCTTGTTACCTGCTCTGTCAGTTCTCCCAGGCAGTGACTCATTGTTTGAGAGCAGAGTGGTTTCTCAAGTAAGACAGAACAAGTCTTCCATTTTTCCATGGGGAAATCACAGAATCACTAGGTTGGACAAGACTTCCAGGACCATTGAGTCCATCCATTCCTATCAACCGCTAAACCGTGTCCCTGAGCACCTCGTCTACCTGTCTTTTAAATACCTCCAGGGAAGGTGACTCCACCACCTCCCTGGGCAGCCTGTTCCAGTGCCCAATGACCCTTTCTGTGAAAAATTTCTTTCTGATAGCCATTCTGAACCTCTCCTGGTGGAGCTTGAGGCCATTCCCTCTTGTCCTGTCCCCTGTCACTTGGGAGAAGAGGCCAGCACCCTCCTCTCCACAACCTCCTTTCAGGTAGTTGTAGAGAGCAATGAGGCCTCCCCTCAGCCTCCTCTTCTCCAGGCTAAACAACCCCAGGTCCCTCAGCTGCTCCTCTTGTTCTCCAGCCCCTTCACCAGCTTTGTTGCTCTTCTCTGGACTTACTCCAGAGCCTCAACATCCTTCTTGTGGTGAGGGGCCCAGAACTGAACACAGGATTCGAGGAGCGGTCTCACCAGTGCTGAGTACAGAGGGAGAAGAACCTCCCTGGACCTGCTGGCCACGCTGTTTCTGATCCAAGCCAAGATGCCATTGGCCTTCTTGGCCACCTGGGCCACTGCTGGCTCATGTTCAGGCCCTGTCAACCAACATCCCCAGGTCCTTCTCCTTCAGGCAGCTTTCCAGCCTGACTTCTCCTAGTCTGTAGCACTGCATAGGGTTGTTGTGCCCCAAGTGCCGGACCCGGCACTTGGCCTTGTTAAACCTCATGCCATTGGACTCTGCCCAGCGGTCCAGCCTGTTCAGATCCCTTTGGAGCCTCCCTACCCTCCAGCAGATCAACACTTCCACCCAGCTTAGTGTCGTCTGCAAACTTGCTAAGGGTGCACTCAATGCCTTCATCCAGGTCATTGGTAAAGACATTGAACAGGGCTGCACCCAGCACTGAGCTCTGGGGACAACACTTGTCACTGGCCTCCAGCTGGATTTAACACCATTTCCCACTGCTCTCTGGGCCCGTCCAGCCAACCAGTTTTCCACTCAGGAGAGTGTTCACCTGTCCAGGCCAGAGGCTGACACTTTCCTAAGCAGAAATTACCTGATTCCCATTATTTAATTTATTTCAGATATCCCTCTAGTGTTCAGTTACTTATGTGACATGTGGGCTGTTGGGTTGCAGCTGACCTGGCATGTCAATCGCTGCTATTTTATGGATTTCAGATGAAACTCTTGGTGGATCATTTGAAATGCTTCAGGAAAAGGGCCATTTTCAGATGAATACCAGGAAAAAAGGGAAGGCTAGGGTTTTCTTTGAGTGGCAAGCAGATAGTAGGTCAGTTTAAGTGGCCTAGCGGGCACTTTTGAATGTAATTTTAAAGAGATTTTAAAGGTTCAGCAAATAAATGTAAATATGCAATTAGGTTTTGGGTTGTCTCGTATGTCACTTCTCCATGTAAAACCCAAAGTCTTCAAAGCCAACCCGAGTTACTTTACGTGAAGTGGATATTATTTCGTGCTACGTAAAGCAGTTGTTGATGTTATCTGCTTTTCCCTGCTGTAGCAGTGGGATTGTGGTTAGGACAGAGGGAGAGCCTGGGATTGGCTTCCTGCGTGCTCAGCTGAGGGTCTGTGGGTTTGTTGTACCTGGACTGTTGCTTTCTTCTCTGCTCTTTCACCGCTCCCACAGCAGCGCCTTGCGATGGGTTTATCAGGTATTCCAAAAATGCAGTTTTCCAGCACTTGAACTTGTCTCCAAGCCCCAGGGAGCTCAGATAGCCGGGCACAGGAACACTGCTGGCCGAGGGCTGTGGTGCGTGCCAGGGCATTTTGGGTCAGCACGTGTCCCGGCTGGGACAGGCACGTCATGTCCCTGCAGATCTGTCTGGGAGCCTCTCCACTGATGTTGGAAAGCACTTTGTCTTGTGCGCTTTATCCACTAGGAATGGCTCTGTCTAGGCTGTGAATCTTTCCTATTGGAGGTAGCACAGTTGGGAACTGCATTCTGCAAAATAAAGGCAAACATATTTTACTAATTGCCCAGTCCGTTTACTAGTAAGTGGCTTCTGAGATTAAGTGTGTGCTCATTTCCTTTCTTTATCTACGTCCAAGCAATGAAGGGGAAAACAATTAGTTCTCCTCAAATCATGTTTGTGGTCAGGATTGAACCTTAAGTAGTTAAATAGTCTATTTGCTTTCTTTATGTGCAGTTACCACACTTGCTGATGCCAGGTTCAGTGATTGAAGCTTGTACCTCTTGGTACCAGTGTTTGGAATTTAAAAGTAGAAATGCTTTGCTTACCCATAGCTCTGTTAAGCAATGAGATTGTTGATGGTACAGTGTTCGTTCAGAGAATCATGGTAGTTATCTGTTTGAGGTGACAGAAAAACAAAGGGGTTTGCCGCCTGAGAGCCAAGTGAGGCAGGAAAAACAGAGGTTTAGCTGCCTGGTTTGACAGCTCGCTTCTTATGACAGCAGCACACCCTTCAGAGTGTAAGAAGATGAACTGTGGTTATTAAACACACTGAGAATCACAGCTTGCTGCTTCCCGCGCCCCTTCTGCCTGCAAGGCTGGGCTGGGGAGGAATCAAAGGTATGATTTGCAAGGTTCAGCGAAGGAAGCAGTTGGAACTGGGGGCCAATAGATGTGGGCTTGATGTTCAGACGCTTCAATAGCAGCAAGTCATGCTTAGCACTGCAGAGGCTGGACCTGAGCTCCTGGGTAGAGTTCATCTACTTCATTCTCAAAACTGTGTGAATTTATAATCTTAGAGAAGTCTGGGTTTGATTTGACAGGTTATTTTTTTTTGTTTGGGGTTTTTGGGGAGGTGGGGTTGATTAGTTTGGTGGTTTTACTTTTTTTTAAATCCAGTCTGAGTACTTCACTGCTTTAAAAAATAAATCTAGAACCGCATCTCCAAAAATCCAGGGGGTTTTCTTTTTTACAGTGGTGAAGGTAAAACACTTAGAAAGGAAGAGAGAATTTCTTTGAGTTTTTGAGAATGTCTTAAAAGCAACAGAGGAAAAGGTGTTCTTGAGATTGCCATGGCCACAAATTTACCACCAATCTGACAAATACTTGGTGAATGTGTTAAGTAAACTAGTCTACAAAAGCTGAATATCTGTAATTTATTTCAGTGCATATTTTGGAAGGGGTGTAGGCTTGTTTTATTGTTCCCAGCCCTGACACCCACTCCTATGTTCGTGACATGAGAAAATCCATTCATTTCTCTGCTGTTTTTCCCTCTCTGTGATGTGAAGCTGTGATGCTGCCTCAGTGCTGTGCTCCGGAAGGTTGGGACCTTTGTTGTGGCTTTCAGGGGCCTCTGGGCACACCCTCTACCCTGTCTGGTTCTTATTGCCTAGCTCCCAGAGACACTTTAAGGATGAGTACGCTTAGCCATTCAAACTGAGAACACGGTAAAATCCATCTCTGATCAAAATTCAGAAAAATTAAATTGATAGGTTGACTCTTTTACGCTTGCAAATTGTTCTTTGTCTCCCCTACCCCTGTTCAGAACCATCTCAGCAAAGACAGTGTTGTCACCTCTCCAGCCATTTCTTCACCTGCAACGTGATGGACAAAATTACAGACGACATCCAGGAAAACTCTCAACTTCATGTGTAAGGGTTGAATATTCTTTTTCCTGCTTGGCTGCAGCGGTTGTTTTTCTGAACTCTTGCTTAATTATGTATAAACCATTTTCAGCCATTTGCCTGCAAATATGACATAATCCATTTATTTTGAAGTGCTGTACCATTCCATGCAATTCAGAGAACCTCTGTTTTCCAAGTCTAACTGGCTACTTCGGAAAGGTTAGCCCAAAATTATGCAGTCTCAAGTTCCGTGCTGGCTTCGGCAAAGTCTGACTCTAAAATAACTTCCTGATGACTCTAAGGTTTAGCCTGTTGATGAAGGCAAAATCTGTCATGAACTGTTCTTGGCCAAGTGAAACCTGCACCAGCAAGAGGATTGTGGAACACACTGTGTTTACTTGCTGCAAACTGGCAATCAGTCAAGAGAAATGTACAGTCTGATATTGCTGGATGCTGTGTATGATTAACTTAATCCTGTAGGCATACAGAAATTATGCATTGGTTGGGCTATTAAACTGTCCCAGGGTTGCTTATTCTGGGAGGGAAGGGCTGCTTGTATCACCAGCGTTAATGCTTTGGTTTTGTGCTTTTATTGCTGATTCCTTGATCCTGGAATACGGGAAGGTTGCTTCAAACTGTTCCTTTTCAAGGGAGCTCTGATAATCCCTGAAAAGGCAAAAAATCTTTTATTCCTGACGCTGTGACTAACCAGTGTGCGTTAGCCTTTAGCTGTTGTGTATCACAACCTGCATCCCAGTCACAGCCCTCGCTGGTTCTTTGTGTCATTGGATGGTGGCAGAGGTCAAGTCTAGCACAGCTGGTGAAGAGGAGGGTCTGCTAACTGTTCAGAAGATGAACACCGAGGGAGAATCAGGCCCCAGATGTCAAATTTAGTTTAACAGTGCAGTGAAGATGTGATACGGCAAAGACTCTGAGATTCCTGGAGTCGCTGAAGTGCTGAACAATAGCTAACAAGGCAACCTGACTCCCAAACCTTTCCCTCCTACGCTTACTCTACTGCCTGGGTGAACCTCTGCTCTGCTGTGGAGGTGGAACTTCTGTCGCTGTTTGCCATTTGATCATTTGGAGACAGTCACTAACGAGCTGGAGCCATGTTGAATGTTGGATTTATTTATTTTTAATTCTCCTGCATTACTTTTTCAGTATGGTTCTTTATGATGTTAATGCAAACGGTAAAGCTAGTGCACACGCCTTGAATTGAAGACAGGTTGTCCTAGCCTGCACCCCTCGTGTCCTTTCATTTCCTTACCATATGGCAAACAGCAGCATATTGGGATATATGTCTTGTGATAATTTTTTTAGCTGTATGTTCAGGTTCCTTCATGCGGTTCCCATCAGCAGCAGCTGTTGTAAACACTTTGGATATCTTTGGAAGAATCTGGAGATAGTGTTGGGTGGATTTCATGCCTCAGTCTTCCCAGGAGCATCTGGTATACAGCTAAGTTTTTGCTATTGTGTTTTGAAGTATCTTTAGTTGGTTTTGATACCTGGTCAGATTCAGACCTGTTGTGGAAAGTGGAAAATCTTTTTGCTTTGGTGGGGAGAGATGTCAGCCCTATGACTTCCTGGAGGGCTGTGTTGTTTCCCTTCAGCTGTGCACTGAGTGGCTGAGAACACGTCCCAGCATGTGCCAGTGTTAGATGCTTCTATACCATGAGGTAAATGATGCAAATCCTGTGTCAGCTGTGATGCAACTTGCCCATGAGATGGCATCCAAAGCTCTTGTCCTGGCTGTGGGCCTGTGCTGTCTCCAGTGTTCACCTGGGGCTGCGAGCTCGTAGACCATATTTTCTCCTGATTTCTGCTAGTGGGTTCCTGTTCATGCTCTGGGTGTCCAGGCTGGCTTAGGGCAGTGCTGGGACATGTTGTGAGGAGGTGGGCTGGCCATCTGCTAGGCGTAGCCTGGTGTGGAAGTGATCAGTCCTCTTCCTTGCCTTGTTTCATGCTGTGCTCGAGGCAAAGGCTTTAATTGATGTGCCTTTTAGCTGTAAAAGCAAGGATAATATTTCCCTTGTGTGCAGACTCGAGACAAATCCTTTTTAAATACTGTTCTTCCAGAGCCATTGGAGTTGTCACCCAGGTGACAACTCAGGACAGGTCTGAGGCTGGTGCTTTGTGGTGTGTGGAAGAGCAGATGCTCTGGCAGCAGGAGGAAGGCTGGGCTGCGATGGTCCGTGGTGGGGACGTTACACAGAGGAGCTTTCTAGGCCAGCGCTTGCATCCTTCATGAAGTACAAGGCAAAAACCTTGGCAGTTCTTCTCATTGTGAGGAATTTGTTACAAGTCCCTGATTGGCTTTTACTTGCTGTACCTCCTGTCCTTATTTGAAAAGCAGATTCCCTTTTACCACTTTCCATCCCAAAGGGTGCTCACTTGCCAGTAGAGGGGCTGTAGAAGAAGCAGCCAAGAAATTTTCTTCTGTTTCCACTCCTCTGTGTCTGTACTAAATGTTATAAGCACCTGGGATTTTATCATCCTTACACGTGCCTGTAGGCACCCAGTAATTCACAGCCCTCCCAGGAAAGCAGGGGTGTTTGTTTTGTGCCCGTGCCAGCCTTAATCTTGCATTGTAAGAATAAATAGAGGTTATTGTTAATGGCTTGTTGTGCTGAGATTAGGCTGGGGATCACACAGTAATGTTTTAGCTGGGGGCATCGATTTAGCTGGGGGCATTGGTGCTGATCCTCTGTGCATAAGTGAAAGGGGAATGGTGTTCTGTCAGCTGAGCGTAAACCCAATGTGGTTTTCCTGTGGGAATGCAGATGCCTGCATAGCAAACTGTGACTTATATCTATGTGAGTCTTTTCTTTTTCTTGTTACCTTTCAGAAACACCCTAGCAATAATTCTCAGATGCTTGGTGATCATGGTCTGAAAACTGCTGGTCTCAAGCCATCCTGAAGTTGAATTCCTTTGAAAATGTCTTACTAACTTGGTCTGCTTCTGTAAGTCTGATACCCAGTACATCACTTCCACGTACTTGAGATTCATCTGCTCTAGTAATTGGGAAGGAATTACCCTTCCTGCCTGGATTTAGTTTATCTTTGTATTCCGTATCACCCACTCCTGGTGGCAGCATTACAGATGATCACAGAATGGAAAGAGATTCACATGTATAAGCAGTGAGGGAAAACTTAATTAAATTGTTGAAACTGCTTTTGCCTGTGCAAGCCAGGCCTGGAGCTCTGCCTTGGGGTCTAAACATTTAAACTTGGCCAAGCTCCTCATGTGAGAGCGTGGCGAAGAGAAAGCTTTGCGTTGTACAATACTCCCTGTGCTTTGACAGCAGTGCTGGGATTTCTCCATGTGTCTGTGACGATCTGTTGATCTGGTACATGCTCCTACCACAGCCTCCTCTGTGCCCAGACAGTAAGTCCTTTCATGAAGGAGAAGTGCAGAGTCATATTTCTGAGTGCAAACTGGCCAGGGGATTTATTTGTAGTGTCGGCTTGGCCAAGCTAATTTCTCTCAACAGCTGCGCTGCGAGTGAGCCACATGGAGATGGAGCAGGGGAGGTGGAAGCTAACACTTGTGTGTACAATGCCAGCAGACAGGAGAGAGCTCTTCATCCAAATGTTGAGCATCCTCCACTCAGTGTCTTTCAAGATTAAACACTTCCATAGGATGGTGCAGCAGAATTATCATTGAACGTCCTGGGGTGGGAGGGACCCTCAAAGATCATCGAGCCCAGCTCCTGTCCCTGCACAGGACAACCCCAGCATTCACGCCTTGGGGCTGAGGGCATTGGCCAGATGCTTCTGGAATATTATCAGGCTTTACTTCCCTGGGGAGTTGTTCCAGGGCTCCACCACCCTCTGGGTGAAAAACCTTTTCCTCATGTCCTGTTAGGACTTGCGAGGTGGTGACTGTCTTCCCTTGTCTTCCCTATTATCAACTACCTCTCTCTTTTCTCTCTGCTTCTCTCTTCTCTCTTTTTCTTTTTTTTTCTTTTTTTCTCTGTTTCGCCCAGCAGATTGTCTGTGAGACAGCGTTGCCAGCGTTTGAGTTGTGGTTGTTTGCTGTAATATCAGGTTTTTATACAGTTTTCCTGTTCGTGCTCTGTTGCTTCCAGGTTGTTGGTTGTTTTGCATCCAGTGTTTCAGGATGTGCACCTTTTTTAGTAAAATATTGTTTATGCTCTCCTCCTGGGTGATTTGTGTTGCTCTGACATTGATACAAGAAGTGGTTACTATTACAAAAAGTGGAATGTGTTTTATTTAAGCTAAAGCAGAGTTAAGTTTCATCTAAATAATCATATTTTTTAAACTAAAGCAGAATATCCCTCTGAGAGCAGGTTTTCTTCCAAGCACTGCTTTTCCAGGCACTGTTCGTTCTTTGGAGATGAGAACATCTTGTGTTCAGTGTGGCCTCTGCTGAAAGATGTCTTCTTCTGAAACCACCTCTGTTTGCAGTCTCTCCCCATCTCAGATGCAAGGTCAGACAGAGCTGGAGCCAGCTCTAAATCAGCAAGAGATTTGACTGTTGTGAAGTTCATAATAATATTGAAATTAGTCCTTGGAAAGTAGTAAAATGCGCATAAGATTTCTGGGAAAATCTAATCACACCATGTCGGTGGGAAATCTGTTCTGTCCCAGTGCTTGCCTCGCTGCACATGGTTGATGGAGATCGCTCCCTTGTGTAGCCCAGCCCCGATGCTCGCTTTCTAAACTCCTTAACATCAATGTGGTCTTAAGAAGCAAGGTATTCTTTCATTTTGGTGCCATATACATGAGGGGATTGTTCCACGTAGTATGCTTGCCGATGGTTGTGAGTGGCTGTTACTTATACATAGAATCTATACATATATGTATTATATTTCTCATAAAAATTATGCATATTAATCACACTTCCCAATACTAATTATAATAGGTGTCCTCCCCCTTGTGCATGCTCCCCACAGTCCTTTATTGAGTCCAAGCCCTGCAAAGCATCCCCCTACCCTATTTTGTTGGCGTTTGGCCTCCTTTGAAGTTTCCATATAAGGTTGAAAATAAGGGTTATCTTGACCTCCCATCTTTTTTGGCTCCTGAAGTACTGGCCAAATGCTGGTGTTCTGCAGTCCTCGATGCTTTTTCCATTGTTCTATTCTTCAAGTATGACAAAAGGAGAACTTAACTGTTATCTAATCTAATCTTAAGAATTAATTATTAGTACAACACCACATTCTACATAGCAGCTTGTATTGGTTTGTGCAGGGGTACCACGTTCTGACTGTCTGGGGGGGGTTGGAAGCTTGCACGCCACTTAGAAAGTCTGCAGGATGCTGAGCACGCTTGAGAGCCTGTTGTGTGCAGCACAGCTTGGTTTTGTCCAACATGCTGGTACCGTTCTGTGTGCTAGCAGGGATTCACAGCAGTTTGGTTACATTGAGTTTATACCTTTGCTTTCAATAGGACAAAGTCTGATTGGGAAAGGGATGGAGGCCAGGGGCTTAGTGGTGTGTGTCAACATATCTATATTGTGTATGCTTCACCTCGCAGCTGCTTGAAGGGAAAACTTCCACTTTTGGGAAGTTAAATAACTGGAAACTACTGAATGGAGTGAATGGCTTTCCTCAAAGATCAGAAGGCTGGTGAGCTCTAGGCTGAAGGTCACTGGAAGTGAAAAAAATCCCCGGTGTATTTCAGTAACGTTTGTGTCAGGCTGTATATAGAGGTTGGAATTTCCAGGGAGTCTCTGACTGATGTGAAAATATGAAGTGCCATCGATTTTCAGTGACTGCTTAACTTCAAGCATCATCTGCCCTCCTATTTCTCTCCTTCCGGAGGCAAAATCTTTGAGTAGCTAAGCATCCTTTGCCACTTTGATTGTTGGAAGAACAGTTTATGGCCTGTTCTTACGTTTCTCTTGCCATACTTTGAAGCAGACCTCTTCTACAAATGCTAAATATGGGGTTAATCTCAGAAAACACTGTTTCTAGCACTCATTGAGTTCTTCCTCTGTCATCTTCTGGTTTGGGTTGCAAATCATTGTGTTCCTATTTTGTATTTCCAATGGTCTCAAAGAAAAGTTGGCTGAAAACCTTTGGGAAGAATGTCATTGCTATTGCATACTGGCCAAGTTTTCACATGAAAGGGTCAATTACTGTGTAAAACTCACTCCAGTGTCACACAGAACATCCCGCTGGTTTCCAGATCACGGAGCAGATTCTCAACTGGTAAAACCCCAGAATTTTCCTTTGCTCCAGAATGAGCTTGGTGTGTTTCTTGTTACTTCTCAAACTCCTCCTAATTAGTTGCATGATTTACAATATTCTGACTCCATTTCCCATTTTCCTACATTGTTTCTGTCAGCCTGCACTGAACAAGCAGTGGAAAGTCACTTTTATTTACAGCCATTTAGTTGTACAGCATTTGGAATACCATAGAAGGTGTTTCTACGTGTGTTAAAAATAACTTTGATTAAGTTTTGTAGGATATAATTAGAATGACAAAAGTAAGTTGTGGAGAGGAGAGTGCTGGCCTCTTCTCCCAAGTGACAGGGGACAGGACGAGAGGTAGTGGCCTCAAGCTCCACCAGGGGAGGTTTAAGCTGGACATTAGGAAAAAATTTTTCACAGAAAGGGTCATTGGGCACTGGAACAGGCTGCCCAGGGAGGTGGTTGAGTCACCTTCCCTGGAGGTGTTTAGGGGATGGGTGGACGAGGCGCAGAAGGGCATGGTTTAGTGTTTGATAGGAATGGTTGGACTCGATGATCCAGTGGGTCTCTTCCAACCTGGTGATTCTGTGATAATGGAAAGGAAGTCATATGCCATATTTTAAGTCAGGAGTTCCTAAAAATAACTCACCTGGAAAGGCATGTTCTTAAACACTTTGGAAGAGTGGAGCACACCTGTCTTAGCCACATAACTGGTTAAGCTCAGCAAATCCTGTTCTCTCCAGGCTGGTGTAATCCTGAAATAAGTATTACATTATTCTTTGCCTGCCTCAAACAAAGATAAATCAGTTGATCTGTACCAGTACTACAGTATGGGCAGTGGCTTTATCCTCGTCTCCACAGAAGCGATGCCTTGATTTGCAGTAGTAACGGCAAATTTTGACCTTTCACGTGAGCTAGGAAAGGAGGTGAGGTTCAGGGAAGGTGAAGGAAGATGTAGAGAGGCATGAGGCCTCTTGGTATGTTGTAAAAGCTACTTTTACCTTCTGAAAATATGAATGTTGTCTATGTAGGACTGTCAAGAGTGCGAGATACAGCTCTGGATGAAAGTGGTCGTTGGGTGACATGGGGCTGGGAGGCAGGCACTGTGTGCTTGCTGATACTTGTAGGGCATGGTTATAGCTCCTCAGGGAAAAGGGGAAAAAAAAGGGGGGGGAAAACACCACTCTGAATTTAAAAAGTTAGCCACCGAGTAGAATGACGTTGGTCTGCCTTTACTCCTGGTACTGGGCATCTATTGTGATCTAAACCTTCTTGCCTGGAGGGGAGGCAGACCGGGAGCCTTCCACTCATTCTTCTGCGAGCTTGGTGCAGAGACTGAGAGCTTTTCAGGTGTTCCTGTTTTGGGGCACCCTTGGTCAAGTGGTAATCTTGAACAGCTGCATTAGCTGGTTTCTTCATTTGGTGGGAACAAGCTATCCCTTCAGAAATTACAGCACTGCTGCGTTTAAGTCCTTGTTTGAGCAAAGTGATTTCCAAGGCCAGTCACAGCCCTGATCCTGCATGTGTGAGATCCCCTGGGCCTTCCTTCTGGGAGTTGTTCCCTTGAAGCCAGGCCTGCCTGGAAATATTCACAAGGCCAGATGTGCATTTGTTTTGTTTCTTCTGAAGTGAGGTGTCCACGGGGAAATGTAAAGCAAGATGAAGAAGGCACTTGAGACTGAAGTGGTAGGATCCTCCTTTGCATGGAAAGAGAACTCCTCTTACACAAGAAGCTAGTAAACGTGGTTTACCATCAGCCACAAGCAGCCCTAGCCTGATGGCTTTTCTGGGGAGATGTTGATAACCCTGTTGTGTCTGTGTCCACTGGGCTTACGCACATACCTGTTGTGGCACCGCACTGTTGGAGGCAACCTGCGTGCAGATTTTGGGGACTGAGAGACAAAGTCTAGGAGATTTCTTGAGGAAGTTTGGAAAGAGCAAAGGTGCTGGTGCGTACAAATGTATGTCCACACCTACACGCATCTGCGAATCATTGACTTGGACTTGGAAGATTATTGAAGGTTTTAAAGTCGCTGTTGCTGCCAACAAAATCCGTTATCCACAAGCTGCCTATGGGCACGGGGGAAGGAGTTAGAGAAGAGATATATTTGTCACATTCCTGTGCTGTGAGGTCCCATTCTTGTATGGCTGCCCAGCCCAGAGAGTGTTGCTGTTCTCATTGCTGGCTCCTACACAGCTCCCTGCCACTGATCTGGTCTCGGACCACCTCGCTGCTGGGAGCTGGCATCTTGGGGAGACCAAGTGAAAAGAATTAAAAGACAAAAGAAAGTCCTTCCAAAAGTCTGTCCTTAATTAAGGAAAACCCTAGAACAAACGCTGAGTTCCTATGGAGCCAAAAAGCCTTACGCATACGTTAAGATTTTAGCAACTGAAATCCTTAAGCAGTTCTTTGAACTTGGGCCTGAATGTTGAGGTGTTGTTAATAAAGTGTGTGAGCGTAATTGGGCTAAAATAAGTGGTGGTGAGGAAAGTTTAAATCATAGAATCATGGGATCATAGAGTGCTTTAGGTTGGAAGGGACCTTTTAGGTCATTCAGTCCAATACTCCTGCAGGATCAGGGACATCTCCCATGGGATCAGGGCCCCATCCAACCTCACCTTGAACACCTCCAGGGATGGGGCATTCAAAGCTAACCTAGGCCAGGGCCTCACTACTTCACTACTCTCATGGTGAAGAAATTCCCCCTTATGTCCAGTCTAAATTGGCTCCTCTCCAGTTTATACCCATTGCCTCTAGTCCTATCACTACAAGCCTTTGTAAACAGCCCCTCAACATGGAATAGTTTATAACAACTCCACTTGCTCCTCTGTGCTGAGGGAGGATGTTTCCACAGCTAAAATGAAACACCAGAGTTTGGGAAATGGGGGCATATGCCCAACTGGGTGCTGAACAGCTCAAGCCATGACTGAGGCAGTAAAACCTACCTCCTTTGGGGTGGGTAGTGTGCTGTGGTCCTCAGGGGGAAAGAGATAAAGCCATAGCTATGAAACCTTTGTCTCGGGCTGTTTTAATGGTGCAGCAGCTTTCTGCTAGTTCTCCGCTGCCTTGGGAGCCTCCCCCTCGCTGGGTTTCTGAAGTGTTTTGAATTTTTTTTCCTACCCTCTAGGTTTCATGCCTTCTCTCCCGGTCTTTCTCAGTGTACTCTTTCCTAGGCAAGGCAATTCATCACTGGATCACTGTGGAAACTGCCAGTTTGGTGGGTTTTGTGTTTTGTTATGGTTTTCCAAGTCTGGCAGCATTCAAAGGAAAAGGCAAGGAGAAATGACTCATCTGTTACTTTATTTGCCGCTTGTTTTGGAAAATCTAGATCCAAATTTGAATTTGACTCCTATTAGGGCTCCATTGCTGGATTTTATTTGTTTATGTTTTTGGCAGGGCTGTATTCACACCCAGAATAAGCACGATTTCCAGTCAGCCTCTGTGACACTGAGCGCGGCTCGCTGCTCAGACCAGGGAGCTCTTTGAGCTGCCCAAAGTGACTGAAAGCCCAAGGGTTTTGCTGCAGGATCTGAACGATTCAGAAGCCTCTAGTCAGCCGTACAAAGCTAGAAGTCACCTCCTGTGCTCTGTTCATCGTATATGGTTTGTGTTATGGTAGAAATCATTGGACCTCTGCTACAACTTGTTAGTAAAGGCTTGTGCTGGATGAAGTAGTGTGGCGTTTCTGCTGCTTTTGGGCTTTGAAATCCCTGGTGTTGCCCCAGAGCATCGCGATGACTCCCTGTGCTGCTGCTGCTAGCTCAGGGCTGAAGGTTGTCATGAGCATGCTGAGACCTGCTCTGAGGTCTGAGCTTTCTTCTAACCCTGTCAAAGTGTCTTGGTGAGGCCAGCTTTGGCTATGGTCCTTGTAGCAAGAGTTTGAGATGCTGCTCTGCTGAGTCAAAGACCAAGCTGTTCGGTGGCAGCAGCTTTCTGTCTCCAAGACCTCAGGTCTCTTCCAAACCTGGTTATTCTGTGATTCTGTTCAGGCCCAGTCAACACGGGTTCACAAAAGGCAGGTCTTGCCAAACTAACCTGATCACTTTCTATGACAAAGTGGCTCGGCTGCTGGACAAGGGAAAGGCTGTGGATGTATCTTCCTGGACTACAGTAAAGCCTTTGACACAATTTCTCACAGCATTCTGCTTCGGAAACTGTCAGCCTCTGGCCTTGACAGGCACACACTCTCCTGGGTGGAAAACTGGTTGGCTGGCCGGGCCCAGAGAGTGGTGGGAAATGGTGTGAAATCCAGCTGGAGGCCAGTGACAAGTGGGGTTCCCCAGAGCTCAGTGCTGTGTCCAGCCCTGTTCAATGTCTTTATCAATGACCTGGATGAAGGCATCGAGTGCACCCTTAGCAAGTTTGCAGACGACACTAAGCTGGGTGGAAGTGTCGATCTGCTGGAGGGTAGGGAGGCTCTGCAAAGGGATCTGAACAGGCTGGACCACTGGGCAGAGTCCAATGGCATGAGGTTTAACAAGGCCAAATGCCGGATCCTGCACTTGGGACACAACAGTCCTGTGCAGCTCCAGACTAGGAGAAGTCTGGCTAGAAAGCTGCGTGGAGGAGAGGAACCTAGGGGTGTTGGTTGACAGAGACTGACCATGAGCCAGCAGTGTCCCAGGTGGCCAAGAAGGCCAATGGCATCTTGGCTTGGATCAGAAACGGTGTGGCCAGCAGGTCCAGGGAGGTTCTTCTCCCTCTGTACTCGGCACTGGTGAGACCGCTCCTCGAATCCTGTGTTCAGTTCTGGGCCCCTCACCACAAGAAGGATGTTGAGGCTCTGGAGCGAGTCCAGAGAAGAGCAACGAAGCTTGTGAGGGGGCTGGAGAACAGGCCTTATGAGGAACGGCTGAGAGAGCTGGGGTTGTTTAGCCTGGAGAAGAGGAGACCTCATTGCTCTCTACAGCTACCTGAAAGGTGGTTGTGGAGAGGAGGGTGCTGGCCTCTTCTCCCAAGTGACAGGGGACAGGACGAGAGGGAATGGCCTCAAGCTCTGCCAGGGGAGATTTAGGCTGGACATTAGGAAAAAAATTTTCACAGGAAGGGGTCATTGGACACTGGAACAGGCTGCCCTGGGAGGGAGGTGGTTGATTCACCTTCCCTGGAGGTGTTTAAGGCACGGGTGGACGAGGTGCTAAGGGACATGGTTTAGTGTTTGATAGGAATGGTTGGACTCAATGATCCGGTGGGTCTCTTCCAAGCTGGTGATTCTATGATTCTAGGTCTCCTCTGACCCAGACTAGACGGATACCCTGATGAGGTCTTATGCTTGTGGGAGGTAACTGGAAGGTGGCAGGTCAAGTGACCTTGCCAGAGCTGGGACTGAAACGCCACATAAACCAGGAAAGTTAGAGCTCCGCAGGTGAACTCCTTCCCATTCTGCTTCAAATGTGTGAGGGCTTGGAGGGGTTCAAGGTCCGGCCTGAGTATTTGGGTACCTCTGTTGGTACCAGTTGTGGACCACATGATACAGAAATAGGCATTCTTTTTGAGATGTAACCTCTCTCTGCACACTTTATTGTGGCTCTGCTTTCTGGAAGATGGCCAAGGTGAGCTTCTGGTGCTTTTGTCACCAGTTTCTATGCTACAGTTGTTAGGAGTGATCTGCTAACAGGCTTTCCATTGACTTTGGGCTTCACTTTGGATGAGACCCTGCAGATTTAGGGCACGTGGCCAACTTACTTGTTTCACTGGAACTCAATATTGGACTATATTCCATAGCAAGCCTTGTGGGTAAACTGAATTTCCGGCTGCAAGTGGAGGGAAAGACAGACAGACAGACAGATAGCTAAAATGGATATCTCTGGGTTTTCCTGGGCTTGGTTACATGCCCAACTCGGTCCTGCAGCATGCAGAAGCAGCAGGAGCCTAGAAAAACCATGGATATCTTCTTCCTGTGAGCCATTCTTGATGCCACCGCAGCCATCAGCAGCATCCTGACCTTTGTCATCTGTGGTGAGTGCTTGGCAGGGTGATGGACGAGGCAGGAAAGAATTCAGGAGCAGTCAGCTTAAACAATGCAGATCTATTCTCTATGTCAAATTTTTTGCTGTGTAGCTTTAGACTGGGTTGGGGGCAGAACCCAGCACCCCCCTCAAGCCGTACAGCCTTCGAACGCTGCCAGAAAGGGAAAGGATCCTCCTCACAGCTTCAGTTATTGAAAACTACCTGCTTCCACTTCTGCCCCTGTGTTGCAGCACACACTTGGACATGAAGTACTGTTTGAAATCCTGCCTCCCTCCATATCTCTTTGCCAAAGGGAAGAGTTGGAAAATCACTGCGGGCTTATGGCCAAAGAGTTTCCCACAGCTTGTGGTACAACGTGACCTGGGCTCTGACAAGCCAGAGCCACACAGTGTTGGTTTTGTCCTGAAGTACTTTTCCTGTACAGATGGTGAAGGTGAAAATTTTCTTCTCTGACCCAGTGCTTGAGGTAAATAAACTGTAAATAGCTTGGGGGAGAGCAAGCTGGGATATGAGGAAGTAAAAGGGTGGTATTTTTGGGGGTGGGGGAGAGGAGGAGAGCCATCAAAGCCTGAATTAACTCCCTCTTGCAAAAATAGTTTGAGCAGACATTATCAGGCTAAAAATATGAGCAGTCTGTAAAAGGAGCAGTTTTCCTCCCGTGCTGCTACTTACATGTTACCCAATTAAAACAGTAGGTGCTTAATGTTGTGCTTAATTTTCCACTATTCATGGTACCTGAGTTTTTTTTTGGAGGGGGTGCTCTGCTGGGCATGGACAATGAGGACTTGTGTCCGAGGTAAGACTACTGGTTAAAGCCAAAGTAAATATTGAAATGGTTATAGTTTTGCCGACACAAGCCCCTGTGTGAACATTCTCACGCAAACTTTTCTAAAATTTAACTTCTATTTATTGGAAATGGGTTTAAATCCGAGAGGAAAAAGCTGCTGTGGTACTGGAATAGCAGTGTCCATCTAGAGGTCTGTTCCATTTTAATAAATTCAACTTTCTTTTCAGGGAGTGGTAGGAATTTAGTATTTTTTTCCCTGTTACTGCACCAGTCTTTCCCGGTTGTGTCTCATAGGCTTTACGTTGTAAATCTTGCAGGAGACCATTTTTTCTTTAATTAAATTCTAGACATTGTTAATGAGTTTTTGAACATGAAGTCACCTCTTTTTTAGTGCAAAGGTCGTTGATGTAACCTATTCCTTTTGAGAGAAACCGCCTGTTAAGGTCGTTTCCCCCAATTACTGGCTGCAGGCAGAGTATTGGCTTTGAGTTGAGAGTTACCTGGAGGGAATCTCTTTGCAGTGATGTAGGCTGGGGGGCAGCTTTACTGAAAAGGCTCCAGGGGTCTGGTGGACCTGTGGTGCACAGCAGCCTGAACCCAAGCCAGCACTGTGTCTTCCTGGTCATCTGCATCCTGGGCAGCAGGAACATGGAGATCAAGGGGAAGGGTTATTCCCTTTTTGTTAGGCACTTGTTTGACTCCGTCTGGAATACCTCGTCTGGTTTTGAGTCTCTTGGTGAAGAAAGATGTTAACAAGCATGAGCACGTCCAGCAGAGAGCCATGAAGACGATGAGGTGTTGGAGAGTGACGGATAAGGGTTACACTCCTCGCCAGCCAGCTCCCCTTCGTGTGGCCTTGCACTTAGCATTTCTTCTTGTAGCTCCTCCTTGGTCTTAGTTGCACAAATGCTTCAGACTGTCCACTGAAAAGATGGGACTGGAACCTGAAAGGAAATTGTAGAGAGGAGGGTGCTGGCCTCTTCTCCCAAGTGATAGGACTCAAGCTCTGCCAGGGGAGGTTCAGACTGGATATCAGAAAAACGTTTTCACAGGAAGGGTCATCGGGCACTGGGGAAGTGGTTGAGTCACCATCCCTGAAGGTATTTAAAAGATGGGTAGACAAGGTGCTCAGGGACATGGATTAGTGGCAGATAGGAGTGGCTGGACTCGATCATCCAAGAGGTCTTTTCCAACCTGGTGATACAATAATTCTGTGAACCTGACGTGGCAAAGGAAAATGCTGATGGGCTCAAACTCAAATAGTAGTACTGTGCTCACCAACCTGCTATCAAAAATATACCCCAAACCATCTAGGCACGGCCATAGACTAAGGGTCATGGGGTCTGCTACAGTGTGTTCTTGATGCGCGAAGTGGAGCTGCATTAAGGTGACCCGCTCTCTTCATCCCATCAAATGTATTCCATTGGCCAGTAAGGATGAGAGGATGTAGTACAACCACTTTTCCAGGAGAGGCAAGTGAGGAAGGAAGGTGACATCTGTGATATGGCTCTCATCATCACACTTACTTGCAGGACATGCAGAGAAGACCTGTTGGTCTGCGCTGCCTCTCCCCACTTGTGCTGTTTTAGGAGAGTTTGGGCAGACTGGAATTGCTTTTCTGCAGGTGTTGGAGTTAATGCTTCACCTCACCTCCTAGGAGCTTTTTCCAAGTGCATTCAACCCAGGACACTGCCAACACAGCATCTTCCGTGACAAAAGAAAGAGGTTTAAGAAAGGTGTAAGAAAGCTTGTCCTCAGTTTCTTACATGAACGCTCTGATCCCATGGCCTTATCTCACTGTACCAGACATGACACAAGTGCTGGCTGCTCTGTCCTTGTGTCTCAACACTTCCTGATGGTCATCACCCAGGGAAGGGACGGTCACTTTTCCAGAACTGAGGAGATGTGCACCATGGGCAACAGACCACTGGTGGTGGATAGTGAGATGTGCAGTTGAGAGAGCCTTAGCATCTCAAAAATGGATTAAGAATGAACAAGGTCCAACTGGTCCACCCATCCATTCCTTTAGCAAGTTTGCAGACGATACTAAGCTGGGTGGAAGTGTGTATCTGCTGGAGGGTAGGGAGGCTCCAAAGGCTGGACCGCTGGGCAGAGTCCAATGGCATGAGGTTTAACAAGGCCAAATGCCGGATCCTGCACTTGGGACACAACAGTCCTGTGCAGCTCCAGACTAGGAGAAGTCTGACTGGAAAGCTGCGTGGAGGAGAGGAACCTGGGGGTGTTGGTTGACAGGGACTGACCATGAGCCAGCAGTGGCCCAGGTGGCCCAGAAGGCCAATGACATCTTGGCTTGGATCAGAAACGGCGTGGCCAGCAGGTCCAGGGAGGTTCTTCTCCCTCTGTACTCGGCCCTGGTGAGACCACTCCTCGAATGCTGTGTTTTAGTTCAGGGCCCCTCACCACATGAAGGATGTTGAGGCTCTGGAGCGAGTCCAGAGAAGAGCAACAAAGCTGGTGAGGGGGCTGGAGAGCAGGTCTTATGAGGAGCGGCTGAGAGAGCTGGGGTTGTTTAGCCTGGAGAAGAGGAGGCTGAGGGGAGACCTCATTGCTCTCTACAATTACCTGAAAGGAAGTTGTGGAGAGGAGGGTGCTGGCCTCTTCTCCCAGGTGACAGAGGACGGGATGAGAGGGAATGGCCTCAAGCTCTGCCAGGGGAGGTTCAGGCTGAACATTAGGAAAAAGGTTGTTATGGAAAGGGTCATTGGGCACTGGATCGGGCTGCCCAGGGAGGTGGTTGAGTCACCTTCCCTGGAGGTGTTTAAGGGACGGGTGGACGAGGCGCTGGGGGACATGGTTTAGTGTTTGATAGGAATGGTTGGAGTCAATGATCTGGTGGGTCTTTTCCAACCTGGTGATTCTATGATTCTATGATCCGAGTTAGAGCACTGAAGTTTTAACTGTGTACTCAGCTTCCTGAAGCCCCGCAGACTGTGTTAGAGCATAAGTGCTTATAGCTGGGAGTATCCTGATGTGCCTCTTGGGGCTTGAGGAGTGCTCACTGCCCATGGGAAGTCCTGCTCATATTTTTATTCGCCTGTTTTTCTTGTGCAGGGGTTGCTTAAAAAGAAAAGGGAGAGGAAGGGGGGAAAAATGTGTGCCTGTTTTTTCCATACGGGGTATTGCAAACGCCTTAGCTGCTATGTTTTCAGGAGGGATATGTGAATTGGTTCAGATATCACAATAGGAGTATACGCTGACTTGTTTGATCGTAAACGTGGATTGTTCTGAAACTAATAGTGACAATTGCTTCTGGGAGCGGCTTGGGTTGTTTGGGTTGCTTTTTGGTTGGGGTTTTTTTTGAGGCTCAAAGCTGGAAAAACAAAGGTTTGCCAAATTGCTAGTCATAGGGGATGTTTCATCCAGGGTATGACAAACTTTATTGCCTTTGCGAGCTTCTGGGCTTAGAAATGCTGCTCGGTGGATAGTCCTGGAGACTTCAGTCCTTTATTTGTGCCAGAGTTTTGTCTCACCAGCATCTTTGTAAAGGTCCATTGGGATGTGAATTTACCTTCTCCGTAACACCCCCATTACAGCCTGGGCAGTGCAAGGCCCTTTTTCTTCTGGCAGTTTCCTTGTGAGTAGATCTAGAGGTTCCTCCAGGCTCCCATTTGTGTCTCGCTTCTGTCTGGAGGTCTTCTGAGGTGGATTTTGTCAAGGGCATGCTTGGGCAGGATAAAGGAACATCCAGGGCAGGATGGAGCAGGATGAAGAACCCCAGGTGTGGAGGGTCTGGGAAGCTCTTTCCCTAGGCAGCCCTTAGCGAAGGGTGAGATCAGGTAGCAGCAGTTTTTGGTGTGCTGTGCATTCCCTTCTCTCAGGACAGTGGTGTCTCCAGGCAGTAGAACTTGTGCAGTCCAACCTTACAGGAACTGGAGGCAAAAACATGATAGGAGGAGCATCCTTGAGCCTTCTTGCCTTGCCTAGGGAAGCCAAGAAGATCTAACCACTGAGGACAGCTGGCTTTGGAGGGCTGAGTAACTCTGTCGACTTGCAATCTGCAACTTTAGGGTTTCTTCTGCTAGTTAGAGTTTTGGACTTTATGGAGCAAACCTGAGTGATTGAAGAAACAGCATTCTCTCATGGTGACAATTTTCTCTGAGGTTGACTTGCCTATGTTTTTACTTTTTTCTTGTCAAGGAAATGTTTTAATTTGTGAATTTTGGGTTCCATGACTCATCCCTGCAAACAGCTCCCCTGCTTACGCATTTTGGGCTTGTTTGTGTACAAACCCCCTGGCAGAGGCAAAGGAGCAGCCAGAGTAACACCAAGACTACAACGTGATCTCCACACAGCTGAAGCCTCCCCTTTCCCTCCTCAGGCTGTAGCAAACCCCTCCGTGTCTCCCCACTGGTGCTACGCAAGGTTAGAAGGACCGGGATGAGGCTTACTGAGGGAAGTGGACGCATGCATCCAACTTTGCGGGATTTGTGTGCTTATTTTAAGGGTTTACAGGATCTTTATGTCTAGCCTGGACCTGGCAAAAAATACAGTGAAAGGTGGTCTTTGACATTCTTCAGGATGGCTGCCATCACCTTGGCTTGGTTTGTGCAGTGCCTAATTGCAATGTGGTCCCACTGTAGAACAGGAGCTTCTTGGAGCAACTGCAACTCCAGTGATGACTGTGAACAAAAACTCCATTTTCACAGTTCTCTGGTATTTTAGGAATTTCAGAGCTGTTGTTCGCTGCCTGTGCAGCTGGAGTGTGGGAGGAAAGCAGAACAAGACTAGTGAAACGCGCAGTGCCTGTGGGAGGCTCAGCAAGCGTGCAAACACGTGGGCTTGGGTGGGTGAGCCGTCATCCATCGAATACGTAGAGGAGGTTTGACCTAGTCCGTTCTACAGAGTCAGCACTGTGGCCGCTTCAGTCCAGTTAAATGTCCTTGCAAACTAGGTTCCAGTGCAATCTGACCCAAGGATCTTGTTCAAAAAGCAAACCCTGACGTTGTGACTAAACCCAGCCTTGCTCTGTCATAGGAGAGCAGTTAATAGCAAAGAAACCAGCCTCTGTTCACTTGCTGAACTTTAAATGTTTATTGTTTTAATAGACAGGAATAAATACTCAACAAATAAGCTTCTTGTCCCTAAGTGACTGTGTTCTTCTGATTATAAGTAAGCTTAAAATCTGAATTCTTGATTATTTTTTAATTTAATCCAGGCTAAACCCATTGGATTGACATCTTCCCATTGCGTGAACTTCAAAGGGTTCATTGCCTGGTTCTTGTCTGGAGGATCATAAAATGGCTTTGCATTGAGGTGTTTTCCTGAAATAGCTTGGAGTAGCTCTGGAGTTTGGGATGTGCCCCCTTTCTCCCTTCACTGTGATCTCTCCTAATTACTGGTGTCTCTGGCTTCAAGTTAGGGTGGAGGATGCTTGGGAAGTGCCTTTGGGTCTCTAGAGCAATTCATAGCAGTTGATGGCAGCTTAGCACGGCTTTCCAGCACCCTCCCTTAGGGGCATGTTTCACACCAACTTCACTATCTCTCCATGGGACCTTTGGGAGTGTTTATAGAAATCTAAACGGATTGTAAATTCATGGAGCTTGCAGAGCTGTGGCCACATCCTACCCTGGGGCTGTGCTTTGCTGCCTTTCTGGCCAGGAAAAAATGAGCAGCCCTTTGGCTTAAGGGAATTTGCTGCGGGATCTGCTGTGACCACGCCAGCTGCCAGGTGCTGGATGTGCGTAGTCCTCATTGCAGGGTAACGTGTGCTGCAAAGGAGCAGCTGGGATGCGACTTGGCTTGCCCGAAGGCTCGAGGATCCCAGGCGGAGATGAGCTTGTGGCTCCTTCGGGAGTGGTTCCACATGATTACTGTCAGAGAATTGGAGCCCTGCATCCTCTTCCAGTTTGCGTAGCTACACTCCTCATCCCTGAGGGAAAAACATTCTTCAGATGCTGCTTTCAGGGGGGATGGTGAAGGCTGTAGGGGAAGCAGGTGGGTTTTTCCCACCCTGTTGTTTGAGACTGAGCGCTGTTACAGCCAGAACATAGCAAAACAGAACAGAACCCACACCGTGGGTGGTAGAAGCCCCATTCCTGGGAACATTCAAGGCCAGATTGAACAAGGCTCTGCGGAACCTAATCAAGTGGAAGATGTCCCTGCTTACTGCAGGCCCTTAAGGTCCCTTCCAACCCAAACTGTTTTGTGAGCTGCACAAAGCTCCTCCAACTTGTAACCTCTGTGTCAGGAAACAGTTTTGTTCGTCTACAGGAAAGCTGGGGAGGTGCCCTTGATTAGGGATTGCAGGCAAAGGGCAAGGGGGAATGGTTTTAAGCTGAAAGTGGGAAGATTTAGTTGAGATCTTGGGAAGCAAAGTTTCCCTTTGAGGATAAGGAGGCACTGACACAGGCTGCCCCGTACCTGGAGGTGTCCAAGGCCAGGTTGGATGGGGCATGGAGCAACCTGGTCCAGTGGGAAGTGTCCCTGCCCACGGCAGGGGTGTTGGATGGGCTTGAAGGTCCTTTCTAACCCAAACCATTCCATGAATCTGTGAAACAGTAAGAAAGCAAGCTGTCTCTTTCTGAGCCTTAGCATTGCTGCTTGCTGGCTGTAGCAGGGTTGGGGGAAGGAGGTCTGATGCTGATCCTAGTGTGTGTCGAGCATCCTTGCCTATGCCCACCACCTCCGTGCTCGGCTTGGCCATACACAGGGCAGTTGAGGACTGTGCTAACTGCAGGTCACATTCCTGTGCTCACAGCCCAGCCGTGCAGCTTAAATGATGGGCGTGCAGGACGACAGAGCAAGCAGAGCAAAAATCCTGGTGCTTCTGGAGACGAGACCTTTGCACACGGGCATTAAGAACAGAGAGTTCAGTTCTGGGCCCCTCATCACAAGAAGGATGTTGAGGCTCTGGAGTGAGTCCAGAGAAGAGCAACGAAGCTGGTGAGGAGGCTGGAGAACAGGCCTTATGAGGAACGGCTGAGAGAGCTGGGGTTGTTTAGCCTGGAGAAGAGGAGGCTGAGGGGAGACCTCATTGCTCTCTACAACTACCTAAAAGGAGGTTGTGGAGAGGAGGGTGCTGGCCTCTTCTCCCAAGTGACAGGGGACAGGATGAGAGGGAATGGCCTCAAGCTCCACCAGGGGAGGTTCAGGCTGAACATTATGAAAAAATTTTTCACAGAAAGGGTCATTGGGCACTGGCAGAGGCTGCCCAGGGAGGTGGTTGAGTCACCTTCCCTGGAGGTGTTTAAGGGACGGGTGGATGAGGCGCTGAGGGACATGATTTAGTGATTGATGGGAATGGTTGGAGTCGGTGATCCAGTGGGTCTTTTCCAAGCTGGTGATTCTATGATTCCTGTGGGGCAGGAGGACATCAGCAAGAGGGGAGTGGTGTTCAGGGATGCCGGCAGTAGGGGGATGCTCTGTCTTCGGGGGGAAGGGGGGGCTCTGTTGTGCCTTGCTGAAGACTCGCACAGCTATGGAGCCGCCTCGTGTTCTGCCAGGAGCTCAATGTGCCTGTAAGAAATGCCTCTGTTAGACTCAGTTACCAGCTGGAAAAAGGCAAAGGACCTCTACCACGTGTTGACAGGGCTTTTTGTGCTCTCATTTTTCCAGGGTGGCCACTGACCACAATGTTGATAACACCACAGTGATCCTTAGAGAGTGGCTGAAGAACGTGCAGCACCTCTACCACGATGTGGAGTGGCGGCCGATGGAAGAACCCCAGTGAGTACCACCCTGAGGGCGGCCTGAACTTCTCTGGTGTGTAGGTCAAATTGTGCAGGTTTTCTATTTTCAAACCAGGAGATGTACTAAATGTCCAAGCACTAAAATATGGTTTGTTTTTTTTTTTAAATTTGGTCGGGTCTGTCACATTAAAATTGTTCTCATGGAGACCATAAAAAGGTCTCAGACTTCTGTGCAGCAACTCATGCAGAACTTATTTTCCATTCAGATGTTTAGCATCTGCAGCTGTTTTCTTTGCATGGTAAACAAATCACATCAAAAACTACAGGGAATAAAATCTGTCATTCTATATCTGCAAAGAAAAGGGATCCTAGCTCGTTCCCACAGTGTCTGTGAAAGCTCTGTCCAAGACATCAAATAGTCGGGAAGTTCTGAGCCAGAGAACTAGATTTGCTTCAGCAGATTGTAGCTTTGCATGTCTTACGTGATCATTGCTTTGAAATACGATGGTTTAAAGAGAATCCCTTTTTAAGGGATGATGGGCAACACCTATTTATATGCACAATGTCAAAGCCAAGGAATTGTGTGTTGGGTTTTTATTGCCTTTTTTTTTTATTTAAGATCAGCTGATCCTTGTTTTGTTCTGTTTCTTCTGTCAGGGACAAGTACATAAATTTCCCCTTTCTTTAGGCTTGCTTTGACTTTCAAGGTCCTCAGTGTGGCAGTGGGGTGTTTGTGGTCCAGACCCACAGGGAGTGCTTGTTCTCTTGACTTTATTAATCCTTTCATTGGAATTGAGTTTTCTAAAACTTGGCTTTTTGAAGTTCTGTAGAAAGTTTTTTTAAGCTCTCTGCTCTCTCACTGGCACTGTTTCAAAGACCTGGGTTGTTATTCCATATAGGACTCTGTCCCTGAGTTTCCTTCCATCTTTGTTACAGAGCATTTGCTTTTGGACCTGATCCTGAAAATGGAGGCATGCACATAACTTCCCTCACATGATAGGGCTCCAGGGGTTGGGTGCTGGGTGTTTGTAGGTTAAGAGCTGCTGACGGGATGTGTTTGCTGTTACTACTAATGCCCAGACCCTGAGGGAAGCCGAATTGACTTCGTCTTTACCTTCTCTGCTCTGTTGATTCTGCTGGACTTAACGAAGGTGTATTTATAGTCTTAGAGCCTGGCAGAGGACAGATGACTTTCTGTGGGAGGGCTGGATCGTAGAATCATAGAATAGACTGGGTTGGAAGGGACCCTAAAGAACGTCCAGTTCCCCCCCTCTGCCATAGGCAGGGACACCTCCCACTGGATCAGGCTGCCCAAGGCCCATCCAACCTGGCCTTGAACACCTCCAGGGATGGGGCAGCCACAGCTTCCCTGGGGAACCTGGGCCAGGGCCTCAGCACTCTCGGAGTGAAGAAATTCCTCCTTCTGTCTAGTCTAAATCTGCCACTCTCCAGTTTATACCCATTGCCCCTTGTCCTATCACTCCAAGCCTTTGTAAACAGCCCCTCCCCAGCTTTCTTGTAGCCCCTTCAGATACTGGAAGGTCACTATAAGATCTCCGTGGAGCCTTCTCTTCTCCAGGACAAGTAAATGAAGTAAACCAGGATGAAGTAAACCAGCTCAGTTTGCTGCAGTGGGGTAGGCTCTGCCTGCGCCAGGCAGGGCGTTGCTGCTGCCGCAGAAACTCCTGGCTTTGGTATCGGTGTTTTGCTCATGGCTGTGTGGTGGGCAGGAAATATTGCATCACTGCTTGTTCTCCAGTGCCCTGGGTATACATGCCAGTGCGAAACTTGAAGTTATCCTCCCTCCAGACCTCTCCTGGGTTGCCTGAGGTGACTCTAGCAATGCTTTTCTTTTGGAAAAAAGACAGTAAGGGAACTTCTTTTTTTTTGATTACTGCAATAGGGCCCAGACACAGGTTGCAGTCGCTTTTCTTTTTCTTTGCTAGGTCTTACCCAGAAGAAATTGGGCCAAAACATTGGCCAAGCTCCCGATTCACTCACGTGATGAAACTCCGACAGGCTGCCCTGCGCGCTGCACGAGAGAAGTGGTCAGACTACATCCTGGTAAATACAAGGTTTGATTTATTAACTGCCCTCAGGCCAAAACTTTGCAGGTAGTCAGTCTGATACTTCAGGCTGTCAAAGTTTCCTCTCCATCGAAAGACAAAGCTCTCTGCAGTGCAATGCTGTTTGCTGCTGCTTGGTCTGATGGGAAGAGATTTTGCAGGCAGGCATCTTTTCCCATCTCGTAGTTATGTTGCAGGGACAGCCGCCCCTGGCTTTACCTGTAACAGCGATGTGCCCCAAGGTATCAAAACCACCAGCTTAGCGCCTTTTGAATTTTTTTTGCCAACCTCATGCCTCTGGTTGCCTTTTCCTCAACAAAGTGTCAGGGGACACGTATCATTTAATCTAATAGCAAATTGCTTTTTCCCTTCCCCTCTTCCTTCTCTAGTTTGTTGATGCAGATAACTTACTGACCAACCCAGAAACCCTGAACCTGATGATAGCAGAAAACAAGACATTGGTGGCACCGATGCTCGAGTCTCGCTCTCTCTACTCTAACTTCTGGTGTGGCATCACCCCCCAGGCAAGTGATTGTGTGATTGGTGACTGTGCAAGCTGTGTTTTCAGAGGCCTCCTGCCTCGTATCTGCGTAGCCGTGGGCATCATTTCTGTTCTGTGGGCTTTCCCATCTTCTTTCATAGTGTCCTCCTGAAAAGAAGCTGCTGTAGCTCTGAGCCTGCAGACGAGGTGTTAGCGTGTAGTGAGGATAGTGGTGTCATGCAGTCGTGTCAGCTTGTGCCTCTCTCACTGCTGGCATCCCCAGTCTTGGGTGGGTATCTTTGGGAAAGGACTCTGTATTTTTCAACAATCTGGGAATAGGGTTAGAGGGGGCATTACAATCCGTCAATGTTTTTCAGGCTTTGTTTTCTAATCAAGCTGTTGGTATGAGCCAAGCAATTCAGGTTCTGCACTGGGTCTGCAGGCACATACCTGAAACTCGCTTCCTTTAATTCTTCACTGGAAGAAGCTGAGTCTGGAGGAAGCTGAGCTTGCTTAGCCAGAAGTCCTGGGAAGTGATACAATCCCACTAACTAAAAAAAAAATACTCATACACACACCAGAATTTATCTAAGGTGGTTCCATATGTTTGTGTAACAGCCTATAAACTTGTGGTGCATAATTTTAGACTAGCTTTCCTGTGCCATGACACTAATCTGAGAGGAATTTACCTTTCTTTCTGCAGCTGTCTATTGTATATGGGTTATTTTTCTCACAGGTTAACAAGATTTATGTAGTGGAGCAACACCCTTTGCCCTGTAGGGAGAGCGTGTGGTAAGCTATGTACTGAAAGGGTTGTCGTGTAAAGGGCGGAAGTGCTAAGCCTAGAAATAAAGTTTTCTGTTGCCTTTTCAAATCAGATATTCTGCGGTAAGTATTGGATACAAAAATGTTGCATAGTGGAAACAGCATTTTTAGAGCCAGGACGAGGTTGAGCTCTCACTTCACAACTTGATCCACGTCACCGCGGTTGGCCTTGGCTGGTAGATGAGCGCCCAACCAGTCACTTGCTCACTCCTGCCCAGCAGGATGGGAGAGAGAATTGGAATGAGTCAGGGGCCCCTACCCAAGCTTTCCTGGAGCCCCTTTCAGTACTGGAAGCTGCTCTAAGGTCTCCCCAGAGCCTTCTCCAGGCTGAGCAAGCCCAGTTCTTTCAGTCTGTCCTCATGTCGGAGGTGCTCCAGGCCTTGGGTCATCTTTGTGGCCTCCTCTGGACTTGCTCCAACAGATCCGTGTTCTTCTTGACATGGGAAGGGCTTCCACAGTTCAAGCTGACCGAGTAAAAATAGCAGGAAAAGGTCCTGAACTTTCCCAGTGCTTGGGAAGTAAATATATAGATAAGATAAGTGAAGGTGTGGATAAGTTTACTTTTTGGGGGGAATGTACCAGCAGCAAATGCATCTTGCAGAATTTGATGAAAATAGCTGCTTGGATCAAAAGAGACGTCCCCACTTGATATTTTTCTTCTCTCTTAGTTGCTGCTGGTTGTTTCTCAGTCCTTCGTACTGTCAGCCTTGCTCTCCCTGGGGACTTGGGGAGGGAGGAACAGCTGGAGCACGCCCTCATCTCCAGCTTGGACCAACAAGCCAAACCCAGCTCCAGACAGTTTGACATTTAGCTCTTAGGAAGCTGACCTTAGGAGAGCACAGCACCAGTGCTGACAAGTTGGAGTCTTACTTGACTGCACATGATTTATGAGCAGTGAAATGCCACAAAACCCCATAGTGAGTGCCTGAAGAAGAAAAGATTAGTTTCCAGCATCTTTCACCTATGGGCATTCTCAGTTGTCTGTTGACAGACGAATGTCTTAACACTTCCTTCAGTGGGAATGCTAATAAACTCACTACCCACTCACTCCTCCTCGTGAAAATCAGGCTGGCTGTGTTTAAGATACCTGGTTTTCACAGTATGGTTGGAGGGTGTCTGCAGGGCAGAGGGGAGGGTGGACGGGTGCATGAACAGGCAAATGCACATTACTGCACTGCGTCCAAAGCAGTAGGACCAGCAGGGCAAGAGGGGATTCTCCCCCTCTATTCTGCTCTGATGTGACCCCACCTGGAGGCCTGTGTCCAGCTCTGGAGTCCTCAGCACAGGAAGGACATCAGTCTGTTGGAGTGAGTGCAGAGAAGGCCACAGAGATGATCAAAGGGCTGGAGCACCTCCCATACAAGGACAGGCTGAGAGAGTTGGGGATGTTCAGCCTGGAAAAGAGAAGGCTCTGGGGAGACCATAGAGCAGCTTCCAGTACTGAAAGGGGCTCCAGGAAAGCTGGGGAGGGGCTCTGGATCAGAGAGTGCAAGGATAGGATGAGGGGAAATAGTTTTCAGCTGAAAGAGGGGAGGTTGAGGTGAGATCTTAGGGAGAAATGTTTTTATGTGAGGGTGAGGAAGCCCTGGCCCAGAGCAGTGGTGGCTGCCCCATCCCTGGAGGGGTTGGATGGGGCTTTGATCAACCTGATCCAGTGGGAGGTGTCCCTGCCCATGGCAGCGGGGGTTGGAACTGGATGGGCATTGAGGTCCCTTCCAACCCAAACCATTGTATGATTCTACGCAAAACCAGGGTAAAGTGGTTCTGCAGTGATTTGCTCGGCTGTTGCTAGGGTGCTCATGGAAAATAGAACACAAAAGTAACTTTAACTTATTTTAGTGACTCATCATTTCTGTGAAGGCCAGAATCTGCTCTGGATTCAAACATAAGCCATGTTCAGATGTCTACTTGGCATGTTAGGACTTTCTCTCTGAAGGTAGTCATGGATTTATTTCCCTATCTGATAGCTTTAGACAGCTTGCGCCTGCAAAACCAGCTGTGAGCTGCACAGTGTGGGTGTTGCACCCACGGAGCTGGAAGGCCAGCAGAGCCTCTGAGAACTGAGCTGACTGAAGTGCCCTCCCTCAGAGAAGCTCTGTGGGGAGCGCTCAGGAGTGGGTGTTGAACCTGCTTGCCCTGCAGTGGAAGAAACGAGGCTTCTTGTACCGCTGATGGAGATTGAGATGTTGCCTTTGCTGTAGTGAAGCAAATTGTTGTTTTAAAATTGTGGTCAGAAATTGTAGGTATGTGAGATAATGAATGTTCTTTGTGCCTTTTGAACTTGGATGCTCAACAGCTTCCAGGATCAGACCTGAGAGTCCACGTGCAAAAAAAAACAAACAAACATTTCTGGAGACCCAAGGGTAAAAAGTCTGAGATTGAAGCTCTGTTACAAGGAAGTTTTGCAGTGGAAAGGCTTGGATTTCCAATAGCTGCTAAAAAGGAGAAAGAAGGCCAAGCTTTAACTCTTGGGATGGAGATTATTTCTAAATACTTGACTGAGCCCTTTCCAAAAGAGAGGACACTTCTGAATCTGAGAATTTGGTGTGGATCCATCTCTAGTGGGGAGGTCTAAGGGCTTCTGCTAGAGAGCATCTACGAAACAGAAGTTTCTGGTAACAAGCAGCCCCCTCCTTGTGTCCACAGGGCTATTACAAAAGGACCCTGGACTATCCCCTGATTCGGGAATGGAAGAGAACAGGCTGTTTTGCTGTCCCGATGATTCATTCCACGTTCCTCATTGACTTGAGGAAAGAGGCCTCTACCAAGCTGATGTTCTACCCCCCGCACCAGGACTACACCTGGAGTTTTGATGATATTATGGTCTTTGCCTTCTCCAGTCGCCAAGCAGGTATGTCTGGAGCCTTTTCTGGGGAGGATTCGTTAGTAGAGACATATCCCCACTTTGAGTTCGCTGGCCTTAAAGTCCTGTGTTGACTTTGTTGGCGAGTTAAGACCCTTTCCTCTTTGGAATCTGGTCAGGTATAACCAGCAGCGGTGACCGGCAATGCAGCTTTGAGTCACAGCTACCTTTAAAGGACATGGGAGCTGTTCTTGGGGTAGGAGCAGAGTTTCAGAGACAAAGCGTGTGGCATCCGCCCTTGGTCTGTGTCACAGCAAGACAGTAGTGAGCAGAGGGGAATGATGGAGAGTGGAAAGCCTCCTCAAGTTTGTAGGTAGGGTATCCAAGTCGCTACTTCTAGGAGACTCCATAAGGAAGGGGGCAAGGGCAAGAGACCGTTTTGAAACATAGCAGCCCTTGTGCCAATAAAACCAAGTTGCTTACCCACAGTGCTGACGAGGCTTTGCTTCATGGCAGCTCAGCAGGAATTGCCTGAGAGCTGGGAGGGTTTCACTTTGGGTTAATTTTTTTTTTTTTTGAAAGCAAAATCAATGCAGCTTTTGGAGGAATGGTGTGGAATCTGCAGGGTGCACTGAGAGGAAATCTCTTGCAGGCCAGAGCAGGTTAGAGTTGGTGTCTAAGCAGTAAATCTCTGCTTGCTTGACGTCGTATCACTGGTACTTAGGGAGAACCAGCCGAGCACTGAGATCCTTGGGGCACAGCAGAGAGAAAACATGTACCACTCCAGCTGGTGCTGGGGTCAGCGTCTGCTAGGCACTGGGAGCGTTTGTGAGGCTTGAAAGACAGGAGTCTAAGTCACCACCTCAGTGTCTTCTTTTGCCTGAAATAGCTGCAAGTGTTCGCAGGGAGCTCTGTGTGTCTCAGAAATCACTGTCTCTTAAGGGCATGCTGCCGCTCATAGATGCGGTGAGGATGTTTAGTCCCATTCATTTCTGGAGAATGGATCTAGTGGGTGTTCTGTCTCCTGCAAAATCCTGTCTGTCAGACCTGTTTGTAGCAGTGTCAGAATTGAAAGGAGATCCTGGAAAGAATGTTTTTTTAATGGCCGTTTCTATTGCTCTTTGCCCTGCTGTGTTGAAAAGGGGAAAGTTCCCAGCCTTATAAAGGAAAAAAATGACTGATGAAACCTCATGTGTGCTTCTGTTCAGAGCTTGATGGCTGGTTTTGTTGGTTTACTGAGGTGAGTTAGTAGGGAAAATTTGTTTGTGGGTCCCCTGAGCGATGTGCAGCTGGTGATACTTGTCCTCTCTCTGCAAAAGAGGTGAAGTTAAGGTGAGAAGGAAGAGCTTTTCCTCAGGGAACAACAAACAGAGAGAAAGTGAAGGAGTATTGTTTGTTGTTGCTGGCAGTCACTTATGCAGAGGTGACAGGCTGAGAAAGCTGCCTTTCCTACCATTTCCAGACCAGCACAGCAGCCACCAGCATTCCTTTTGGTGATACTTCTGGTTTGAAGTTTTTGACAGCACTGAAAAAGAAGGTGTTGTCTTGGCAGACTAAGTAGGGCTTTTTAGAACTCAGCTACAAGAGGATGAGGGGCATCAAATGAGAAAGGTGAATGATAGAGGAGAGGCAGCAAGAGCTCAGATTAGAGCCCTTAGGGGGCAGAGGCGAGAAGTGAACTTGCAGGGCACCTTTGGGGCCCTGACTTTCAGAGCTGGGGCTTGGGTATATTGGCTCCAGAGGAGAATTGAGGTTTACGTCTGGGTAACAAATCCTTCAAATCTACCCACTTTACTTGTTGCCTCTGACAGCTCTCCCGGGAACGCAGCATCCAAAGAGTGTGGCAACTGCACTGCATTAGCTCCAGCTGCTGAAGAAATATTTCGGATTCACACCCATCATTTTTTCCTTCCATCCTAGAACACTTTGCTTTTTCCAGGACTGGCCCATGGCATGAAAGGCTTTGCTTCAGCAAAGCCCATTGATCCACTCAGATTGTTGGCTTGTATCTTGAGCTAAAAGGATAAAAGGATGACATCCAAGTTCAGAATTTTGAAAAATGTATGGACTTTGTGGTAAATTCCTTCTAGGAGCCATTTCACTGACTTCCCCGAAGTCATAAATTATTGTGGCTTTGTCCAGGCTGAGCACTGTACTGAAAGGTGCAGATCAAACCATCAGTTTTCATCAGCAAATCTACTGCTCGAAGCAGCTGTTTTGTGATGTTCCAAAGAGACTGTCCCACTTCTGCCAGGAAGATGTGGCCTGTGGTGGAAGAATAAAATTCAGTACGGGTGTCTGTTTGACAGAGGTGGACCCTGTAGAGCCCCTTGGACTCGTGAGGGAGCCCTTAGCCAGCAAGATCTCCTAAGCTTCCTCGCAGCTTGAGGCTCTGATGGCCTAGAACCAGCCAGCAGGAAGGTCCGGTCACAGGGATGTGGGGGAAATCGAGGTTGCCTAAACATGGTTGTGGATTTAAGGCATGGCTGTGAGTCCCGGTTGCTGCCTTACAAAGGCTAACGATAACACAAATATCTCTAGGCTTTTCTGTCCCTTGTAGAATTTTTTTATTTTATTATCAAAACAGAGCTGGAGAGCAACTCCTCCTTCTCATTTTAAAGTAGCTTTGCTATTTTAAAGTAGCTTTTATCCCAGAAGGAACCGAAATACTGGCAGGATTCTGTGCGGATTAACTGTGTTTAAGCCAGCGGAAGGTAAGGGCGGAGATCAGTGAGCCAGATAAGATTAGTTGATTAGATCAGTGCCAAATCTATTAATGTCAGCAGGTAGTATGTTTTATTCTACCATTTACCTAAATTGCAGCTGACAGCTGAATGTGTTTGGGCAAGCAGTGTAGCCAGCAATTTGCTTGCAGAACTTAAAATGGTAGAAACACTGGGGTCATTAATGCAGACAGTTCTGCTCTGCTAAAAAATACCGGGGATTAGGAGGACTAATCCATGAAAGCATCAACACACCAGGTAGTGTCTGCTTTTCCTTTATTTCCTAGAGGGAAGAGGTGACTGTGCTTGTTTCATTAAACAAAAAAGGGGGGAGGGGTGGAAGAAAGTTTGTAGGTTTGCCTTTTTCTTTAAATCTGCTTGACCAGTTGTATGGGTTCTGGCCACTTTCAGACTGTGGTTAATTAATAAAGGATCTTACCAGATCTCAGTGCAAAACAACGGAAATATTTTCCCCTGGCTTCTCGGGATGTGGCTTTGGAGTGTGTTGCCTGATATGCCTGTGTCCAGTTAGAGCTGACAGTGAGCAAGCTCCTGGTCAGCCCAGAGCAGGGTGGTTTTGCAGCTCACACCTTGCTAGGATGTTCCCAGTGAACAACGTCTCTCCCTTGCATAGGCATCTGCTTGCAGGAGAGGGTTTGCATCTTCTCTTTGTTTCGCACCTTCAGATTCAGCTCCTTGAAGGAGCAGTTGCAAAGGCTTTTGAGTAGAAGGATGTTGTGTTATCACTTCTTTCTGAAAGCATCTTTTGTTCTTACTGAACAAAAGTGTCTCTAGGATTTTCCTCTTATCTTCAGGGTACTGTAAAAACCAGTCCTGGAGAGGAAAGGGCCATGTTTGGTGATAAACTGGGCACTTCCGAGATGGTTATCCTTTGTATTCCTCAAAGTCCTTTGCCAACATGGGTGAAAATGTCTTTGTTTTCTAGCCAAAGCAACCAGAAGCAGGAAGATGCTTGACTGCAAAACCCAGAGTGAATACCTCGCTGGGGACATACCCTGCAGCTGTACCCAAGCCTTGGGCCTTACAGCTTCATCCTGTGTGATCCCAAGGGAACTGAATGCCTGGGCCCCCATTTACCCAAAGCTGGCGTTCAGATTTGGCTCCTCCACCTGGAAGAGTCACTCCATATTTCTTGTGGTCTGACAGAGAAGCCTTGCAAAGCTCAGACAAAAGTTTCCATTCCCCCGTCACCACGGTGGGTTTGTTGGAGTTTTGTCCTCTCTGAGGCTTCCTTCTCTGGTAGAACCACGCTCCCAGGGTGATCCCTGCCTCTCCTTCAGCACAGCTGCAGGTGGGATCCCCTTTGGCTCTTGCGATGGCCATTGCATCACCGTATGCTTAGGGTGAAAACCTGGTCCTGCTCTTGACTCCAGGTCTGCGGAGGGTTTGTGCCAGGTCTGAGCAGTGCTGGTGGGTTTTGAGAGTTGTTGTACCCCCACTTACCCAGCTGTGTGTCTCAGACGCTGCTTTTGCTAAAGGCTGGGTCTGCCTCCTGCTGTATGATTTGCTTTCGTAGCATGAAGGCAAAGGCCAGAAGAGACCCTGTCTCTGGTCTAATAGGAGGGTTCCCAGTCTCTCCTAGGAGAAAACTGATAGCAGATAAAAACATCTGCTCTTAGGGAGAAGTGGAAATGAGTTTCATAGGAGAAGCCACTTGCTGCCGGCAAAATGAAACAAAAAATTGCACTGTGATATGTTTTAATTGTTTGCTTATGAAGCAGAACTTCTTGGGACTGAGGCCCTGACATAAGTTTGGTTGTGGCCACGTAGCCACAGAGTGGTGAAAGACCTGGTTTCTGTTTTTCTGTGATCCCCAGGAATACAGATGTACGTCTGCAACCGTGAACACTATGGTTTCCTTCCCATGCCTCTGAAATCACACCAGACCCTACAAGAAGAAACGGAGAACTTTGTGCACACGCTGATTGAGGCTATGAGTAAGTTGGTGTCCCCTGCTGTGATGGGAACCCCAAGTTAATGTTTGCAGAGCTGTCCTGCCAGCAGCCCAGCTCTCCTCCCCTTGAGACTCTGCATCCTGATGTGACTGCTTTCCTACTGTTTTAATACACAGCTTTCCATTTTCCACTGCTTTTGCACTTAGGGATGTAATCACTTCAGTCAGGTCTCAAAAGCCCTTAACTTCTCCAGATAGAATGCAACAATGCACCTTCAATGTGGAAAGGGCGCTGCAAAACCTTGTTTTTGTCATGAGCTTTGTCTGGCAGATGGCTGCTGGCTTCTGCTTTGCAACACAAATGCTTCTTGATTTCTACACCAATTTCATATCCCAGGTCTCTGGGTCTTTCAGGCCCACTGATGAAAACACATGCTTATACGGTATATCAGCACAGCTCCTACGTGAGGGTAATGCTTGCGATCTCTCCTCTCTTTCAGTTGATCGTCCTCCCATTGAGCCTTCTCAGTATGTCTCTGTTCCTCCAAAGCACCCTGACAAGATGGGATTTGATGAAGTAAGGAACCTATTTTGCTGTCAGTGTCTTTGTTGTCCTGTTCATCACCTGAAGGACTTCGGTTCACCCTTCACCCAAGCTTCCAGCCATTTCCTTTAGAGTATATTATCTTTCCACATAGTTAGCTCTTTCCTGATAACTCATCTTTGGACTTAGACTGCTTGCAAGAGAAATTAGCCCTCCTTATTTGGGGAGAACTGCTGAGCTCAGGGAACCAGAAGGGAAAGGGCTGGAGGAGTATTCTTTCCCGCTAGCATTTGCTGCAAGGAAATGAGACCAAGCAGGTCTGTGGGCACTTAATACCTGTTACAGGACCCCTGATGAGAAGTGCAGGTTTGTGCAAGGACAGTGCCCAGCAAGTCTTGGGGCTGCCTGTCTTGATGATATGGGTGTTCTGGTCCAGCCAGGAGGAGACGGCAGAATTGAGGCTGAAAAGCAGTTTCTGTAAAGCCCCAGTTCTTGTGTTGTTTCCTCTACATCTGAGACTGCGGAGCAGCTTGGCAGTCCTTCTAGTCTAGTCTTTTGGGAAAACTCTCCTGCTTTCCAGTGACAGGAGGGAACGATTTCCCTTATTCGAGAGATACTGGAGAGCCTGCAGCAGCTGGAGGAGCCGGGCTCTCTGCTATGTACGTCCTGGAGTGAGAGAAAATCATGCCTGATGTCTCCTGACCATGGCAGCTTTCCCTCTGCAGCATGTTTTTCTGCTATGACCTTAAGTAAAAATTAACTGGAAGGATGGTTGCTGACTGAGACGCTGCAGAAAATCCTCCCCCCGACTCTGCCTCACGTTGCAGAGAGCAGGCACTGAGGAGAGAAGGCTGGAGAGGCATCTGCTGTGCTTTCATTAACCAGTGTCTAAGTTATTCCCGAGCCAGCAGCCCCTGTGGGTGCAGCTGCCAGGGTGGCAGTGGCACCGCTACTGAGGGAGTTGTGGGGATCAGGGCAGCCTTTGTTTTCACGGCGTATTCTGCTACATCTGTTTATATGACTCGTAAAATCTGAACCTGATTTGGCTGTGTGTGTTTGAGCATCTGTGTTCAGGACACAGCTGGTGTCGGCTTTTTCCATGTTGTCTTTTGTGGCTGCGCTTTATTTATCCAATTCATTATTTTTGCATTTGTACTGACCTAGAATTTGATCTGCTTCTTACTGGGATGAAGTTTTGCTCCACAGGCTACAAGGCTGCACTTGTCTGCCTGGGACTGAAAAATATGCCTGACTCTCTGCAGTTTACCTGCAAATGAAGATTCAGCCCTCTGCCCTCCACCACCGAGTCTGTGTCCTCAAAGCTTGGGCTGAGCCCTGTTCCTGGTCTGGGCTCTGTGTTTAGGCTTTCTGCTCTGGCAGGAGAAGCAGCAGATTTTTGGTGCCCAAACTAATTGCAAAAAGCCTCTCTTAGTGCCGTGTCCTTGTACTTGGGTGGTGGCCCCACAGATTATCCTAAATACAGGCAGTGGCAGCATCGTGGGTCAGTGTTCCTCTGGGACAGGAGTTGGAGATGGCTTTTGTACTCTGTGTTTAACATAAATCGAAACATCTGTGTATTTGGAGATGATAGGCTTGACTGCGGCTGGTCTCCTGTCACCTTAATTCATCCTTGAAGAGCAACTTTCCTCTGTGAATGCTGATAAAAAGTAGTTGTTAAGAGAACGAGCCTCTAACCTTTCAACTCAAAACCAACACCAAGGTTTTGACAAATTCCAAGCAATCTGGAGTGAGAACATACCTGGTAGGATCTGCTTTCCCAGTGGGGCTGCTGGGTGGGAGCGGGCTGGCACTCCCTTTAATTCCTCACGCCCGAGCTGGGAGGCTGATGTCTTTCTCTTCAACCCAGATTTTCATGATCAATCTGAAGCGTCGGAAAGACAGGCGGGATCGGATGCTGCGGACTTTGTATGAGCAGGAGATCGCAGTCAAGATAGTGGAGGCTGTGGATGGAAAGTGAGTTTCGACTGGGATTGCTGTTGTGTGCAAAGAGTGGGTTGTGCTTAACTGCTCACCACCATCTCTGCCCCATCCCTGGAGGTGTCCAAGGCCAGGTTGGATGGGCCTTGGGCAGCCTGATCCAGTGGGAGGTGTCCCTGCCCATGGCAGGGGGTTGGAACTGGATGATCTCCAAGGTCCCTTCCAACCCAAATTATTCTATGATTCTATTCTATGATCAGCTTGGGTGCCCTGACCTCCCTTCTGGTGGGGAAGGGCAGGTGCAAAGGAGAAGTGACTACCACCTAACAGCCTGTCTGGGGCAGTTTTTGCTCCGTTTCTTTTCTGTTGCAATTAGTCAGCCTGGAGAGAACCAGGGCGGTTTGGTTCCAAATAGGATGAAAATCAGGTTAAAATCGCCCTGATTTCTGTGAATTGCAACACTTGCACGCAGTTAAAAGGAGTCAGCAGTTATGTCCTGGGGAAGATCGTCTGACCTAGTGCAGTATACAGCATTAACCCTGACAGCCCTTCCCAAGCTTACTCCGAGGTGTGTTAAGACCTTTCTATCATGAGAAATTAAAGCAGAAATTTTAGGCCTGGGCCTTGCAGAAGGGCCTCAGGGACCTTGGAACCCACCCGCCATCTAGTGGTCCTTGAGACTTGGGTACCCATCAAGACCAATAGAGGAATATTCCAAACCCTGATGAGGTGATGGACCCACCAGAAGTCATTGCCAGAGTTAAGGGTGTGATTTGTCACTTGATTTAGAAATGTGAACCAAGAAGGTCATTTTTCTTCAGGTTTTGGAGCAAAACAAGTGCAGGACTTTCTTGAGATGTGGCTTTTCTCTGTGCGTGACTTGAATTTACTTGTCTTTAAAATGCTGATAGCTACTCTTTCTTTCCCAGAGCTCTGAACACGAGTCAGCTCAAGGCTCTCAGCATCGACATGCTCCCGGGTTACCGGGACCCGTACTCCTCCAGGCCACTAACCAGGGGAGAAATCGGCTGCTTCCTCAGTCATTATTACATCTGGAAGGAGGTAAGGAGTTTGCGGGTTCCTCGGCGTTTCTGCAGGAAGATGCTGGGAGTAGGTGCGGTAGGAAGGCACGCAGCCAGTCATAGGGCAGAGCATCGAATATAACACCAGTTTCTGTAAGTGTTGGATGGAAATGTTTTCCTTGGTTTGTAGGCAATCATGCACAGGGGGGTCTTGAACGGAGTGTTCAGCTTTCTCTTCTCTGCTTTCCATTTGCCAGCAGCTCCGAGTGGTTTTTTTACCAGAATAGTTTAATGACTGGTTTTGCAAACTGTCCAGTCGCCTGCTCGGAGCAAGTGTGCTTAGGAGGAAGACAAGAAGGTTTTGAAGAATAAAGGGTGTTAAAAAACCCTTCTGGTTTTGCGTCTGGACTGAAGCAAGTTCAAGTGGTGCTGCTGGTTGGCTTTTTTGAGTTGGCTGTATCATGGATGTTTGTAACAGTCAGGGGACCTCTGTTTACCCGAGCCGAGAGATCTTGTTTGGGTGGTAAAGGGCACAGCTTCCATCTGTCCCTCGTCACCTGGGGAGCAACACTTGATAGTATCTGGGCTGTGCTGGTCAGAGACGCTGGAGTTACACAGCCCAACATCAGCATAGAATCACCAGGTTGGAAGAGACCCACTGGATCATTGAGTCCAACCATTCTTATCAAATACTAAATCATGCCACTCAGCACCTCGTCCACCCGTGCCTTAAACACCTCCAGGGAAGGTGACTCAAATCCCTCCCTGGGCAGCCTCTGCCAGTGCCCAGTGACCCTTTCTGTGAAAAATTTTTTCCTAATCTTCGGCCTAAACCACCCCTGGTGGAGCTTGAGGCCATTCCCAGGAGGGGATTATTTCAGGTAAGGTGTGGTGGAAAGACTTGGTGCTAGAATAAGGCTGGAAAGTGGCAGCAGTTACCCAAATGATAGGAATGGTTGGACTCAGTGATCTGGTGGGTCTCTTCCAACCTGGTTATTCTATGATTCTAAATGCAGACAGCTTCTGCCCTCAGAGGTGTTCCTGCAGCTCCTCTCAGCAGGACAGGGCATCAATCCAAACAGCCTAGAGCCCATGGAGTGACCGGCACTGAGAAGTCAGGCTACACTTTTGGGCTTGAGACTTCTTTATCACCAAGTCAGATGGTAACATGGGATCCTAGACGTAGGATGCCTTTGTCTGCATGCTTACCAAGTTGTCAGATCGTCCTCCTTCTCTGGCTTCAGGAACATTTTCTTCCAACAAAGATTTTTTTTTCTGAACAGCAGCTTTGGCATTAATGGCTTCTGCACGTTCCTCTGAGGAGGTGCTTGCTGTGGTCATGCCAGATGGTAGCTCACGTGCTCTAGATGGTGCAGCGTTAGGTGGAGGGGTTTTCTGGGTTGCAGATGCTCAGCCACAGGATGTTTTCAAGACTGTTTTCACTGTTCCTTGCTGTCCCTCTCAGCTGAGCTGTGACTCTGAGAGTGGTTCTCCAGTCTTCCTACCTGCATAGTCTAGAAGGCAGTGCCAGGACAGGGTAGCCCCAACAATTTCAGGGTGCAGGGAGGGGCCTAGATGTGCCACCACGATCGCGTCTGAACCCTCCTGTTCCAGGTGGTGAACAGAGGACTGGAGAAGACTCTTGTTATTGAGGATGATGTGCGCTTCGAACACCAGTTTAAAAGGAAGCTCATGAAGCTGATGGATGACATTGAACAAGCCCAGCTGGACTGGGAGCTTATGTAAGTACCTGGCCCTCAGCTGTCTGGGAACTCCTGGACACGCAAGGGAGGACGTCAGCAGTACCTGCTGGGTCACGGTAGAAATCCAGGTTAGCACTGGAGAGCAGGGGAAGGTGTTAGAGACTTCTCGGTGGCTCTTCCCGTCAGGACAGTTCTCTCTCCTGGGCCCAGCTGATGCTGGAATGCCCATTGGGTACCATTCCTGCCCTTTGTGGGCAGTGTTGGTTCATCTCCACAGAGTCTGGAGGTGTTGCTCTGATAGAGGAACTGACACTGCTCAGTCCTGGGGCTTGGACCATGGCATCTTAGCTCACTTGTGAAGTCTTTCGCAGCTAGACCACCCGCTGGTTTAAGACACGGATGTTGAGGATTGGTGCAGGTTAGAAATCATAAGCCTGGTCAGTGTTTACGTCTTGGATGGATCCTTTGCCCTTCTCTGGTTGACGTGAACAGTCATGTGGTTCCCAATTGCTGTGAATTCACTTTAGTTCTAATTCCCTTGGTCTTTTCACCCTTCAAGCTATATTGGCCGGAAAAGGATGCAGGTGCAGGAGCCTGAGAAAGCAGTTCCCAATGTCATGAACCTGGTGGAAGCTGATTACTCATACTGGACCCTGGGGTATGCGATCTCTTTCCAAGGGGCTCAGAAACTTATCGGAGCGGAGCCTTTCAGCAAGATGCTGCCTGTGGATGAATTTCTGCCAGTCATGTACAACAAGCACCCTGTGTAAGTAGGACGCCTTCATTACTCAGGTGGACGTGAGCTGGGTCTTCTGAATGATCTTAAGCCGGGTCTCCCCCTTCTGTAGCCTGGCCGATGGGGGACAGGGCTGCTCCTTGTGCTTTTTGGTTGTCATGGGCCAAAGGAGGTGACAGAGCTGCTGCAGAGGGCGGTGGCCCTGACCCGATGCTTGTGGGCTGGTTCTGAAACACTTGGCTGTCCCTGGTAGCAGGGGCTTGGGTTGTGCCGGTTACGCGGGGCTGTAAGGCACGCGACTCTGGCTGTAGAGTGTCCAACCCCACCCCAGCGACCTCTGCTCCCCGGGACCTGTTTGCTCGGTGGGTTGGCTTTTATCTCACGGTTACAAGCTGTGAGGAACATTGACTCTGTTACTGATGGCTTTTCTGTCCTCCTCAGAGCAAAGTACATGGAGTACTATGAGTCCAGAGACTTGAAAGCCTTCTCGGCAGAACCCCTGCTTGTTTACCCCACCCACTACACTGGGCAGCCAGGCTACCTCAGCGACACAGAGACCTCTACGATCTGGGACAATGAGACCGTGTCTACGGACTGGGACAGAACGCACTCCTGGAAATCCCGGCAGCAGGGCACGATCCATAGCGACGCCCAGAACAAGGATGCCCTGCCCTCCCAGTCATCTCTCAACGCGCCGTCCTCCAGGGATGAACTATGACTGCCTGTGGCCCCCGGGACTCTGTGGACAGCTAAGCCTGCCTCACACTTTAGCTTTTGACCCTTCAAAGTTGTAGAACAGCTCTTCATCTGGTCTTCTTCCCGCTGCTTCACATGGTGGTTGGACCTGACTGTTCCAACTCAGCCAGCAGCTTAGGATGGGCTGGGAGATGAAGGAGGGAGAAAACAGATGTTCCAGACTGGCAGAGAAAAGGCAGAGGTCTGAACAAAAGCCCTTGCAAGCTTTTGTAAAAAAAAAAAAATAATAACATCGAATGACGTCTTTCTACAGTTCCTTGTGTAGAATACCGTATTTATAAAGATTAATATATAGAGGTGTGCAAGAGTTAATATCTTTCTGGATAGCTGTAGCTGGGCTGCTGTGTAAGTGTTACTCCTTGTAGGGTTGTAGGCTTTTATAACTCTCTTCACTGGGAAAAACTGCAGGCAAGTGCTTGGGTTATTTGGTTTTGTTTTTCCAAGGGAATCAAGATGGTTTCCAAAGATGTTCAGTGCCCTGGAGCAGCACTCCTTGTCGTGTCTTCTCCCTCCGCACGCTTCTATGGAAAACTGCTGCCACCTTCTGCTCCACAAATGTCAACCCATCTAAAGAGGCCGCCTGATCCAGGATTGGCGTCTTGGAAGCAAGCAGAGAAAGTGAGGTTGCTGGTGCTGTTCGAAGGGAGCACAGGAGTCGTCAGTCCACACCGTGTCCTGCCTCACCCCCTGCCTCAGTTTATTCCTTCGGTAGGACAAAGCCTGACAGTCTCTTTGCAGGCCTGTTTAATTAGGACACAAAACCAAGTGCAGGATTTCTAGGACCTTCAGTTTCTAGAAGTGTTGTTAGAAACTGTTTGACACCATCCTTATAAAACCAAAAGAACCTACAGTTATGTTACTGCTGTCAGCTGTACAGTCCTGAAAGAATTGTGTGACGCGGGGACGGAAAGGCAACTTGTCTTGATATTTCTTCATGTGAGGAGCAAACCTTGTCTTTTTTTTGATGAGTTCTGACGTATTTGCTGTTGGCTGACATGTCAGCAGAGCATGAAAATAACCCAATCAATTACTTTAGATGTTCCTCAGAGGCCAGGTGATTGTGGACTGCAGTGCTCAGGTCACTGGTGGCACAGACACCAGCCTGAAGGCGGCTGTTGCGGTGGGAGGATGCCCTCCTGGACTTGGAATTGAGGGACTCGCCTGCAGGCAGCTCTGTACGCTTGAGTATGTGTGGTTGGGATTTTTTTAAATTGCTGGTTTTTAATAATTACTGATCAATGTTGTGCTTTCTGCTAAAGAAGATGTATTATTACCTGTCAGCTGGTCTGATAATACATAGATCCTGGTGCAAGATGAGCACCTGTGTGTATTTTTGTTGGGTGGGAGGAGCTCTGGCTGGGAAAGGGCAGCTCGAGAGTCTATCAGCTGCGTCGCTGTCATAGTCACTCGCCATATAAATGTGCCTGTCGTGTGGTTACTGGCTGGAAGCCGTGTTCCTTCTGCTGTCCAGGCTGGAACAAGAGCCCACGGGACATGGTGAGTATGGCGAGAAGCTCTGCTGTGGGCCACCACGCTCAGCCCGGGTCATTCCTCCCTGATAACCTCTCTCGTTTCCCCTTCAGGTCTTGCTTTACTCCTGGCATGTCTGACCTGGCTGAAGCACTTGTGAGCATGGCAGGACTAGAGATGTTAGCAAGAAGCCTGCAGTGGCCTTCAGAAGCAGGCCTTCTATGAACTGATGAGCACCCAGCATAGCGTCAGACATCACCATTCATACTGTGAAATGCACGTGCTCCTGAGTCTGGCAGAACAGGAGGAGCCAGCACTGGGTGGGTGAGTCCCTTTGGCTTGGTATCGCTCCTCCAGTCTAATATTCTGGTTATCACTCCATGTAAAGGCTCATTACAATTATTCTGTGTTTATACATCACCACCACGTACCTGTCCCACCCTCACGTGCTTTGTGTTCTGTTCAAACCCTACCTCCACGTCTAGGAGAGAGACCTCTCCCCCAGCCCACGCTCTGGTTACCACCCCTTCCTCTTTGGACCTGGCCTGATCCCATTGAAGGCATTTTTCCATCTCATCTGCTGCTCCTCACTTGGTTAGGCCTGTGGGGGCTGGAGAGGGAAGGGGCTGGGATCGAGCATCTCCGCTGCAGCAAAGATTGGCTCCAGGCAAATCTTAATAGAAAAAAGTTTATGCAAGAAGTATACAAAGATTACAGGTAAACAATTAAAAAAAACCAAACCTTTTTCATATAGAACCTTTTGGAGAGAGTAATTTTGAAATCGAGAACATTCAACTTAATATAGACATCCATGCAACCTGTGCACTGCTTCACATCGACGCTCTACAGACATGAACGCGTATGTACACTGTGACAGTGAGCTCAGAGTCCATCCTTCAGGGAACGGGTGAGGGTTAAGGCTCAGCTCCAAACTCACCTCCTTCACCTTCTCCATGAAAATACAATGGGAATTCTTAAACGAATTCTTAAACTAGGACCTACCTGGTGCTCCTTGTAAACAGCAGTGATAAATCTTCATGTAGCGTAAAACGTGGTACAACCCAGCAATGGTTGCACCAGGGCTTTATCACTGATTGTCAAGGATACCTGAACCCAGTTTGGAAAATTAGTGCTACAGACCGGGTGCGGATAAAGGCCCAGGCAGGTACGAAAGGCAGTATTTGTGTTCGTTTTAACTAACACCAATGTGTCTCCAAGGCAGCCTGTTCAATCAGGGCAGCTTACAATCCAGTGTCTCGTTTCTGGCTTTCTAAAGCAAAACCTCTCACAGTCTTTTCCGGGAAGCCTGGGTTCTGGGAAGAGACTATAGAAGTACGTTGTTGTTTAAAGTTTCACAGGGAACAGATGATTAACTTCTTTATTCTGGCCGAAAGGATGTGCCACATCAGGAATTCATTTCAGACGCACAGACTGAACATTATGAAAAAATTTTTCACAGAAGGGGTTGTTGGGCACTGGAACAGGCTGCCCAGGGAGGTGGTTGACTCACAGGTGGACGAGGTGCTGAGGGGCATGGTTTAGTGTTTGACAGGAAGGGATTGGACTCGATCTGGTGGGTTTCTTCCAATCTGGTGATTGTATGATTCTATACTGTCGAAGTCCCAGTCTGTCGTGTCTGTGTGTGTCCGTCTGTCCGTATCTGGCTGACAAGGTGGAGAGAAGCGTCGCCACTGCAGCTCTGCCTCAGAGATGTTCATGGTGGAACAGCGAGGCAGGCGCCTGCAGCGATGCTGAGTGCTGGCTGGTGGCAAAGCACAGCTCTCCTGGCTCTGGTCTCCCTCACAGCATGATTTTGCTGGTCCTGCTGCCCCAGTAGCGCCGTCTGGCCCCTGCGCTGGGGAGGGTCAGACTGCACCGGCTCCTCATCTTGACTCGTGCATCACCTGGAGCCTTTTTGCGGAGGACAAAATCAAACGCCGCCTTGGTGTTCATGGCGTAGAAAACGTTGGCGTTCCCTGGGATGACGAGCTCTGCAAAAGAGGGACCGGAGCAACCGTCAGTTTTTCAGCGTTGCAGGTAGCAGAAGGAAAACCAGGAGAGACCTGGGACTGCGCGCACAGCAGCCAGGCCGCGCTGGGCCCCTTCCCTTATCCTGCTGTGCCTCTTTGGTGTCGTGGTTTGTTCACAAGCAGGCAGACACTTGTGGCGTCTGCAGCAGCTGCCCCCAACACGGGAGGGGGGCTGCAGGAGTGAGGAGAGCCTGTCCTGGCAGCCGGCGCAAGGGGCTGCTCCTAAAAGCTCTCTGGGCACTGCCCAGAGGCATCAGTGCGATCCCTGGGGAGCCAGAGAGGGAGCCGCTGCCCCTGGGACAACAGCTCTGCAGGGTCTGCCTGGCAACCCCCGAGTGAGCTCTGCTTGCGTAAAGCCCTGTGCTGACAGCCGGGAGCCACAGGGCCTGCACCACCGCTCATCGCGAGGGTTTGCTCTCACTGGTGTTGTGTTTTACTCTTCCCTTCCAAATGCAGCAGAACCTTCCAAGCAGCAGCAGTGTTCTGCTTCTCTACCTTTGTCCTCGGAGATGACCTGCACGAGCTCGTAATCCTCAGGTGCCTCCGACTCCAGGCTGTGCTTCACCATCGCTCTCCGGATGACAGCGGGACCTTTGTCTTGGCTGGTCAGCTGGAAGAATTAGAGTTGCAATGAGACATTCCGCTTATTCAGTCTACAGAATGATTTAATAATTAGCCTTTCTTCAGACCACTTAGGTTTGGGAAATTTCAGAGAACCAAAAAAATACGATGGATCAGTACAGGACAAAACTGCACACGCCTGGTGAGTCAAGGTCTTCCTTGGGCCGCAGTCCCTTAACCTGTGGGCATGGTTTGTAGCATTATAACACAGTGTTTGCTAACTTTGCAGAGCTGCCTTCTTCAAGCCCAGCTCCGTCCTGCTAAAGGTGTAACGCTTTGTTTAAGCAACCCCCTGTAATTTCTGTTGCGTTCTGCATACTTGCAAGATTTTTCCTTAAGCAAGCAAAGCAAAAAGCAAGAGAGATCAAATTTAAGTAAAATCCACTTTCAAATTTAACAAATTCTACATATTGATACCATTATTGACACTCCTGTTGGGCCAAGAAAAGGGGTTTTTTTTTCCTCAAATGTTAGTAATTACACAAAATCCGCAGAGCGCTTAAATTTACAGCTCTATCACTATAAAGTCAGATTTATAGGAATTTAAGGAGTTGTGAAAGAACAGCTCACAGTAAATATGCTCTGTGGCTCTCGGGTGAAAAGAAACTGCCCTGCACTGCCATCCTGGTCGATGCTGCTAATGATAATAGTTTAGGATGTGATTGATTGTGTCGCTAAGTGTGAGAACCCCCTAGTGGGTCTGCTTGGAGTTTTGCTGACTGAGAGAAACAGTATGGCTCAAGGAGAGCTCTAAAATTTCTTAGCGTTGTCTCTACCTTTAATCCTGTCCAAAAAATTATCACTGTAAAGCACCATCCCCCACCAGCAGCTGCAGACTCGGCTATTGCTGGGGTGGTGGCAGCTCTGGGGGGAAATGGGCAGGTTAGGAATAAAGAGCAAATTCGCAGGGGAAGAGCAAGGAGGGTACGTTCTAATGTCCCTCATCTGATCAGCCACACGTGCCCAAGGGGAAAAGGAGCCAGTGGGAAACAGAATGGTTGTAGATACTGGTGTCATCTTTAAATTACGCACCCGAAGGGGTTTGGGGAGAAACAAACAAAACTCTAGCTAAATCATTATTAATTACCATTAAAAATATAGGACTGAGAATGGATTTGTGTTTAACTTCTGCTGAGTTGCAGAAGGGCCCAGGGACCAATTTGAGCTAGAATTTAAGAGGTGGCTTGCCTGAAGAAGCACTGTATTAACTTTTGCATGGAGAAGGTATGAGGCTGGGAGCTTAAATAGTAAAAGGTGCAACTGCATGAGAATTCCCATATTCCAAGTCCTCTCCCTGCAGAGGCGCCCAGTCCAGGCTGTAATAAACTGTGTTAGAGAACCTAGGATTTAGCGCAGATAGGACCCTGGGATGCATGTCTAGATCCTTCCAGTTCCCAGCACATTGGTGAATTCACCTGGGAACTTTGGAGGGGAAGGCTGCAGAGAGCGAGAGCTTAAACTCTGACAAGGAGAACAGGAGGGGCTGTTTCAAGTCCTTGTCCTCTGTCCGGCTGTTCAGCTTTATCAAAGCACACAGCCTGAGCAGCACATGGAGACAAGGAATATCTCCAGGAATAAAAAAGGGAACGCCTTTAGCCAAGGTATTGGAAAGACCTTTCGAAGTAAAGAACAAAAAGGTGCGTGGTTCAATTGTGTCAGGAGGCTTGGCAGGTTCTGACAAGAGGAGATGGCCCTGTAAGAGTTGTTTAAAGCCGATGAGCAGGAAAAGAGCTTCCAAAAAGATGTATTCTCTGGCCACTGACTAACCTGCACTGGCTTTTTTAATAATGTAAATGGTAAAACAGCGTAAGGACGAGCCCTATGAAACGTGATAGAAACAATGCAAGTGTGTGCTGAGACTGGGATTAACCCACGGGAATACAGGCAGAGACTGGATGAGCAGCAGTGATTACAGGGGAAGACTCAAACAAGCTTTATTAAAATAGAAAGGGATAACCCACCACAATTTAACAGAGCACTGGCCATCAGTTTATTTGTGGCTCAGGCATCCCCAGACATCCAAAAATACTTTAAGAAATATTTGCCTGATTGGCAGAGTTAAAAAAAAACCTTGCAAAGGATTACTGATGTATTTCTGTGTTTCATTCCCTTTGTGTTGTTGATTGTAAAGGGGCAACTGAAGTTGTTTTAAAACCAGTCTGTGGTTCTGCTGCTCAGTGTGTGACTTTGGGACAGAGCGCACAGGTTGATCGTGCGGAGTCTCTCTGTTCCACAGAGTGCGATCAAAGAAGTAGAAGAACCTCAGGAATGGTGGTTCCTGAGGTTCTTCTACTTCAAACTGCTGCGGGGGTTTACAAGGATGCTGCAATGGACCCAAGGACCTTCCTGTCCTATGATGCCAAAAAACCCCACCTGGGGGAGTCCTCTTGGCCTATGGAGAGCGTGACTGCACACATGGTGATGTTCGGTACAAGATTTGGTGTGCACAGGAAAGGAAAATGCTACCCCTCTAAATTATACCTAGCCTGAAGATCTTGGTTGAACATGCCAACCCAACGCTTCGGGGGGCACCTACTGCATTTGAATATAAGGCATCTAAGATCTAAGCAGTATACAAAGGGATTGAAGTGTGTTCCACAACCTAAGAATTTCTCGTGCGCGTGGACCACTATGGCTCACAGAAACAGGATGAGGAAATCCTTATTTACCACAGCAGTGGAACCAGTCACGTTGTGGAACTGGACCAAGAAGATGAATTGCTCCAAACTTGCTGATCATACAGGGTTATGGTTAACATAACATATGGTTAACCAGAAACCTTTATCACGCCTTGAGAAGGACACGTTTGTGTCACAATTACGCTGCTTCCTAAGGCAAAGCAAGGTTGTTCAGAGGTGGGGAGGCCTAAAAAAATATCCCAAATGAAAAGACAAAAGATTCTTTTTAATGTGTAATTGTTTGACTCTTTCTGATTGTAATGTATTCTACTGATCCTTCTCTTTGAGAAAAAGATGGGCATTGTTTTCCTCTAAAAATGGGATGAGGTTGCCTGTGTCCTGCGAAAGGAGAAGGGAATTCATGCTCTGGTCTAAGCTGCAGGTTTCTTTTACTGATTCTACACTTATGCCTTGCTGATGCCAGGATGATCAGGATGCAAGATCTGCAATAGGTGTAACTGCCCCACATCAGGGGAATATGAGTGGCTGTAAAACAGATCTGTTACTGATCCTGCAGACATTTAGACATATGAGTAACTGCACACCTTGTCCTTGCTAATGCGAGTACATGCTCAACAGTACGGAATCATAGAATAGTTTGGGTTGGAAAGGACCTTAGAGATTATCCTTAAGGTTGTGCAGGACTGACCTAGGATGTGTTAGGAGGACAAACTTCTCAGCCTGTGTGGTTGAAAAGAAAGAGCTTTGCCTAACCTTCAGCGGAATGTATTGCATAAGCATATTCTACATGTAAAGTCTTTAAAGAGGTCTTTAAAGAAGACTAGAGTCCTTAGGTTGGCTCTATTGTACTAAGTTCAACTATGGTTATATTTTACTGTATTAAATTTCTGCATAAAGATATAGTTAAATGTTGTAGATAGATGTAAGTGACCCTATATGCTATGTTTAATTTCAATTACTGTGACATTTACATATTTTGTAAGTTCTCTGCCTTGTTTTAACCCTTTCAGGTTATTTTATTAAGAAGATTCTCATAAGAAGTTTTAGATTTGGTTGTTGGGATGGACAGATTGACCAAAGCACTCTGTGGGCCTGCTAAATACAGAATTCTTATAAGAGAGTGGGCCAGACACATACATTATAGATGAAAACAGTCTACGTGATTCTGTAGTGGTGCCTGCCCTGCCTGATAACCGCACGGGTGTGCTCTAATGGTCTGATACCAGCTCGTATCCAGCCCCTTTGCAATGAGTTGGAATGCACTCTAGGGATTCCAGGTCTGTATCCCTCAATAGCATTTCACTATACTCCATCATTCTTGAAACCAAGAGGGCATGGACAGAAGAGAGGCTGCTGTCAAGTACTGGTGTCACCTGTACAAGCAAAGGGCTCTATCCTGAACCTCAGAACTCAGTGGGAGGCATCCCTCAGCCTCCTCTCAGAGCCGCTCCTATTTAACGTGACAGCCAGTAACTAAGTACCAGGTACTGCTCAATACTAAACACAGGATTTGTCACACGTGGTGGTTTTCTGGTTCAAGACAACAGAACTGCACTAGAAGAGACAGCAGTAAATGGCAGGGTCTGCACTCTGAGCAAACACTGAGAGGAGATGCTGTTCTAGCCATAAAAGCGCACGTAAATAGCTGCTCCATCTGTTGTTTGCAGACATCAATTAATCTGCAGTCTCCTGTGATAAATACTTTGATATCCTGCAAAGATTTTTGGCCTGGTAACTGGGTTTATTGTCTGCTGGGGAAGTGCTCTGCAGCTGGAGCAGACACGGGGCTCCCTCCAGAGCCTTATGCAGGCATAAGGAAAATTTGCCTTGCCAGTAGCCAAATCTGTCAGGCCCCTGGGGCACCTGCTCGCTGCAGTTTGGGGAGGTGAGACCATTAAAATCACAAGGTGGCCAAAATGTGCCAAGAGGTACCCTGTGTTTTTTCTCCTGCCAGGCTCTGAGGGACCTGGGGTGTTTGCTCAGCAGCTCAGTCTCCATCAGGCGCCTGCAGCAATCGCCTGCGGGCAAGTCACAGCAACCACAGTCCCACCCAGGCCCTGCACTCCCCTGGCCATTGCCCGGCACTGCTGGAACCCCTCCAGGGACCCCCCATCAAGGAGAACACCTAACCACTGCTTGCGCCTGGTCTGGCAACCTGTGCTGCAGAGAGAAGCCGTGTGTACAGGGCCCTGTTTCCAGGATCCAGCTCATGGACAAGCTTCTCCAGGCAAAATTTGGCACAAGGCGTCTTGTGTCAAAACTCACACATGAAGTCCCAGCTAAAGAAAAAGACCAGAAACTTCCACGAAGATATTTTCAACCCTCCCATTCATACCATGGTCCATACATTTTGGACTGTAACTCTCGGCGTTTTCCCTTTTGAGCCAGGTTGCATCGGTCAGCTCAGCAAACACGTGTTTGCAAAACTAAAAGCGCATTTGTTTAAGTCACCCTGGATGAAAACATCCCCAAAACCATTTTGCTGTTCCACACCACTCACTAGGATGCTCTTGTACAGGTTCCCGATGTTGTTTTCTACGCTGATCCGGATGATGCACGAGTCTTCATTCTGCTGGTTGTAAACAGGAGCCGGTGCTTTTGGGGCAACACATGTCAGCGAGACCGAGCCCTTGTCACCGTCGTCGTTCTGGTCGCCCCTGTCACCCTCATCATTCTTGTTGCCACCGTCGCCCTGGTCACCCTCGTCACCCTGGTCGCTACCGTCACCCTCGTCATTCTTGTCCCCACTGTCGCCCTCGCTGCCCTCGTCGTCCTTGTTGCCCTCGTCTTTGGAGGACAGCGGGGAAGGCCCTACGCCTAAAGATGACACCCTGGTGGAATATGGGTCTGTGGGCTGGGTGACGGCGGAGGAGGATGGTTCAGAGAGCTGCACAACAGAAAGAAAGAAAAACATTGTCATAAACTGGACATTTTGTATGTCTGCGTGTGTCATTCTGGAGGAAGAACGTGAGCAAGCAGAAGGCAGGTACAAAACCTCAGTCGCTTGTGCTCTTCCTGCAGGCAGGCCGTGGTATTCTTGGCCTCCAGAAAAAAAAGAGAATATCACTTGATTGATTTTGCTATTTTAATGAAAACTTTCCCATTTGGTGGGGCGGACGCTGCACCGCTTGCTCTCAGAGGGATAAGGCCAGGAGGTGGCAGCAGACAGAGCAGAGATAACCAGGTTATGGGGCTGGGATGGAGCAGAGGCCCCCAGGGCCACCATTGCTCCTGCACCAGGTTGGAGCCTTTATGCAAGTGAAAATGAACACGCGCCTCCCTGCCTGCCAGTGCTCCTTGAATACTCCTTCCTCCTTCAAAACTGCCCTTCTCCTTCCACAGCTGCTCAGGGTTTTGCATTTCTCTCCATCTGTTTGGCTCAAAAACTGTGGAGAGGATCTTCCCTCTCCAGCTTGCTTAGCAAAACCAGCATAACAACCTCTCCAGCTAAGCAGTTTAAATTATATATAGATGCCCACACCTGGGCCTGCCTCCTGCTTCCTTTGGTTTTAGAACATTTAGTACAAGTTAATTTAAAATATCCATAGGCCAAAGCCCAGTATGACACTGCAGCAAAACATCCCTAGAAAGGGCTGCGACCACACAGTTAACGCAACTTAGTTCAAAAGGGACGAATCTTCCTGTAGGAACGACATCCCCGTGGATCCCTCTGCTGGATCCTTTCTGATGGTTTCCTGCCTCTATAGTTTGTCTCTCGGGCAGGGAGCAGCGCAGGCCCAGCCCATTTGCTCTCAGCAGGGACACCCGCAGCCTCAGCCTTACTCTCGTCTTGCCGTGGGGTGTCCCAGCTGCCAGCGCGTAGGGCTTGGCCTTCTCTGCAGAACGAGGGATTCCTGCCAGGCTGGTTCAGGGCCTCCGTGCCAGACACTGAGCCAGGCTGCACGTGCCGAGCGAGCCGGAGTGCGACAGGACAGCACCGCACCCCAACTTCCCCGGGGGGATTAAACTGAGCCAGGTGAGGTCTTTGCCATGGCAGCAGAGAGCTCACAGGAGGGCAAACCCGCAGGGCTGCACAGCTCTGACCTTGCCTATCACTTGGTCAACTGCAGCTGCTCTGCCTTCCCCAGGGTTGGGATGTTGCTTTCCCATCTAGAAAACACTTTTCCCAAAGTGCAGGAGCTGTTTTCCCGTGGCTGGGCTTGCTTTGGTGAGCCCACAGCTGCAGTTTCTTTTCCAGCTACAGCTGACTGAGCACAACAGACAAGCAGCAGGCTGCCAGCAGCAGAATAACCCGTCAAACCCGAGATATCCAAGGAGGAAATGACTAGTTGTTGATCTTACTCCTCCTTCAGCTGATCCCATTGCCCCTTTCATCTGTTTCCATTTGTGGGGGCTTATAAATCCTCTGTCCATGGCACTGTGAATGTCACACTGCCGTGTGCCACCTGCAAGCGTGACGCTTAGGCTCTCACCCCAGGCTCAAAGGCAGAATCGCCGCTAGCCTGCCCCTGTTCCTCTCAAAAAGCTTGATGAGGAACTGAAGGAAAAATTAACCTTGTGCTTCCCCAGGGCCTCACCTTAACCAAAAACACTGCTAGGCACCACAAGAAAGTCTGGTTTTAGGGAAGGAGAACTTCAGTCTGCTGTGTATCTCAGCAACATTGAAAGGATAAAAACATAGAAAGCAAAAATCCTGACTGAATTGCTCCCATTTTCACAAATGCATTTCTAGAGCCTCTCCATTCCATGAAAAGCCGTTGCTCTAGCAAAAACCAACAGGGTTGGGGACAAGCATCACGGGCCGTCCCGCAGCATCCACAGTCTCTCACGGGCTGTTGGTGCTGGCGACAAGGCCCAGGCCGTACCTGTCTCTGGGGCTCATCAGGAGCACCGGTGGGAGCGGAGCAGATGTCCTCAGACTCAGCCTGATTGAACTCGGATGATGACACACTGGCTGAGTCTGTGCTTTCTCCAGAGATCCCACCTGGAGCCGACTTGGGTTGTTCTTTGCTGGGTGAGCTGCTGGAAACCATCTCAGAGCCTAGAATGAGCCTAGTAGAGAAAACATAACAGTCAGTGGAAGCAGAATAGAGCTGGGATGAGCAGAGTTGACACTTAGTTCAAAAAACTTAGCTATTCTTTTTGTTTCCTATCCCGAGCGGCCTATTGTTTTCATTTCCTCTGTGTTTACACGGTTTGTCAAGAGAGTTAGTTACGCACTAACACGGTGCCTTCTTGACCTAGCACCAGGCCACATTCAGAGCAGACACCCAGGTATCACAAACAAGACTGCACTTCAGTCTGCTCAATCTTCAGGCTCGCTCGCCAGAAAGCGAGTGATCCTAAACCCAATGCCTTTACCCACCGAAGGCTGAGGGGCAGGTTGGAGGCAGGTGGCTCACTCCACCACGCTGCTGTCACACCCTGGAATCTCAGACCCATGCAGTCACCACGAGGGAGCAAAATGCTGCCTGAAAGGCAACACGTGGCCATACACCAGGCAAAGGTCTTGAATAGGCAAGTTTATCCCCAGTGCAAATTCTTTCGCTCAATAAAGATGCCACAGATACCGGTTTCTCTCTTAAGAGTCTGAATGGACACGTAGGCAAGGAGGAGATGACACGAAGGTGTAAATTATAGGCTCTCCCTCTCCAAGACTCTTTCTAAATGCAGGTCAAGTAAATTTAAAGGAGTGTCAAAGGAAACAAACTTGCATAATATATAAGGTAGAGAAGCAAAGATAATGAGATGCTATGTCAACAAGCAGTTCATCATTTAAAACAATTTAGAGAGGTGTCACTCTCTGTTTCCAGGATGAATTACACCAGTCTTTTCTATGGTATTAATTTGCAAAAGACAGATAGAGTGCAGATGAAACAATTCTTTAGACGAAGACTGCACAGTGCAAACAAACTCCATACAGCAAATTACAATACTGAAACACAGTTCAGATATGAATAGAATGAAGCCTGTGCTCCACACAGCTTAGGCACACGCCTAGGAGACACAGCTGAGACGCCACTGCGAGTTCTGGCACGGTCACCTTCAAAGCTCAGGTTCTTGTAGCTCATCACCAACAACTCGGCTGGACTAATTGAAACACTTGACAAACAGCTGCCCAGAATTTTTAGTGTATCAAAACTCAAAGCTCTAGATTGAAAACCTCTCCTTTCAGACCCAAACCTGCAGTAGTGCTGACGTGAACTGAGTGGCTACAGGCTGTTCTGAGGGTACCAGGTACAAGAACCAAGCACGAGAGGACAATTAAGAGCCGATAGTGCTGTTAAATTAATAATTTCCCTCCTCTTCTTCATCATGCCACTGGTATAAGGGAGTCCTTTCATATCTCCTCTCGCAACAGGTTTAAATTTCTCACCTTTAACATACTTCTATGTCAGTCCTCGAGCTCTGCTTTCATTTCCCGCAGCTTTCCCTGAATTCCTGCTAGGCTACTGCTTCCCTTGTCTGCTTAGCTCTATGCCCTGTTCTCCACCCACTTCCCGTTTGAATCTCTGTGGTATTACAATAAATAGGATCATGGCTCCATGATTTTTTTCATTCCCTACCTTGAAGGCACATTGTTTCTATTAAGAAATGCCTTTTTGTTAACCTTGATTTTCATATTGAAATACTGCAAGGAATTTTTGCACATGCGTAGCAAATTAGAGTAATAACAGGCCAGACTTTATCCTCATTTACTCAGTTTTGCTGGGAATTTGTTACACAATAGATATTAAATTTACAATCCACCACTAAAACTCAAACAGCATCCCTGGGCAACATGTGCCAGGGCCTGACCACTGTCACAGTGAAGAAATTTCCCCTTCTGTCTAGTCTAACTCTGCCCCTCTCCAGTTTATAACCTTTTCCCCTCGCCCTATCACTCCAAGCCTTTGTAAAATGTCTCTTCCCCAGCTTCAGACAGAAGGAAGCCTTTCTAGCAGACGGTGTCTCCTTGATGTAACACAGTGGTCTGGATCCCCAGCCAGGTTTTTCAGTGGTGAAATGAGTACTGCGTGTTCAATTTATTCAGGTTCATATTAACACCCCAAATGCCCTTTGCCCCGTGGTACTCACAGGCTGAACCTCTTCACCACGCTCTTGCGAGATTTTGGAGGGGTGGCGCAAACGTCAGCAGCTGCTTCGATCTCACTTGCACACCTGTAGCTGCAGAACAGAGGGCACTGGGTTAATTTTTACAGACAACACTCTTAGTTATGTATCTCAAAGTAGCAATATTCAAGAAATTTAAGACACATTCAGTTATTCCCACTTCACAGAAGGTTCACAGAGAGGAGCACTGCTCTGTCTATGTTTTACTGTGGTGAATGGGATATTTCATCCCTTTATATTCAAAAACTAGTGCCATACCAAGAAAATGCTTAACATATGAATCTTGGGTAAGATGATATTTTTCCCAGCACAATGAATTATGCATCTGTGCACACACTCTTAGCACAGCAGACTGGTATTCACATACCTAGTGGAGATATTAAAATGCTATAAATAAATTGTCCTGGGTCGGTCTAGCAGCACGTGCAGTAGCAGAAAACTCAGCAGGGCTGCAAAACCCACTTTAAATGCCTGGAGACATTTATCTGGTGAGCACTCGGCAAGCTCTGCGTTGCCTTGGCTACCCGCTGCCTGCATCCCGCAGCCGAACGGCGAGTGCATCTTGACATCTTCTAGGATTGTCTGCTGAGCAGCTGTCTGGCCGTACAGGCAGCCCAGACACAACAGACTTATCCTATTTCAAAGTCAGAAGCATCCTTACCAATCTCACAACTAAACCCTGCTACGTGTTCAACAGTTTTTCTACAGCTGTTTAGCAGAAAGCAGATGTATTTCTCCTCACCTATTCCTGTTAGGATAGCTAAAGTCTGACAAAACCAGGCTGCAGGTGACTGGGGGTTGGAAAATCCTGCTCTGCCAGCTGGATGGAGAACCTACCTCTCGTCCTCGGTCAAATGCTCCTGTCTCCAGAACCACCGGATGAAATTTTGGTCTGGTGTCATGCAGTAGTTGTTACATGCAGACTGTAGGAGCTTGATTTGGGCAATTACTTCGAATTCCTATGAAAATAAACAACCGAATAGGAGTTTTAATCACAGAACATGACAAAGCCAGACACATCCACAGACTAAGTACACGCAACAACAGATTGTTGCGGTTTGAGCTAAATTAGAGTCAGTTTCCTGACTCTAACTCAGTCTTGCCTAAGTAACTTCAGTTTCTGAAAGCAAACTGCATGTTTTCAGACAGTTTCTCCCTAGCAGTGATGACACTGGGATGCACAAAGGCCAATGCTCACACTTATTCCTGTAGAAACCAAGGCCATCCTCGAGCTGGTGAAAAGGGCCACCCGTGCAGGGACAGGTGACCCCAACCTGAACAACCATCCCATATCATACTCGGGCTAAAACCCTGGTCACACATCTGAGCATTCCCAAATCCAGTTCCTGAGCTCAGCTCCCTCCTGGCCACGGACCCTTTCCCTCGTGTCTGCTCTGCGTGGTGGCGTATGGTCATCGAGGGGTGGGGGTGCAATCTCATGTATTTGTGTATATTTTATTGCTTTCTAATTATTTTCATCATTATTATCATTTCATTAAAGCAGTAGTTTTAGTTTCCAACCCACAAGTCTTTTTCCTCTCATTTTCCTTTCCCTGGGGATAGGAGAGAAGGGAATTGGAAGCTCAACTGCACGGTTTTAGCTGCCAAAATTAGCCAGATCAGAGCTAATTCATGACACAGATGCAGGACAAACTCAGTTTGACCTGAAGTTTACTTCCAGTTGAGTAACTGCCTACTTCAAGAACCAGTTTTTCAAAGAAGTGAAGTCTCCTCCACGCCCACATCTGTAACATGCACTGAAATGCAAACATTTTGTCAGACAAGCGCAAATAAGACAAACACAAGGAACTGCGCTTCACCACCGAGCTTTCCCAAGGACCAGCCAAAGTGCGATGTTGCTGCAAACCCACCAAAGAGCAGCACTGCTGGCTGTTCCTCTAGGAACAAGGGTAGCAAAGGGTCACCAACTCTTCAGCTTACCCTACCAGGGCAGCTCAAAGAGAAGAGCTGCACTTAAGTGGCTCTGGGGCAGCAAGCAAGGTAATTTAGGGGTGTCTGTGATGAAAAAGAGCCTGATCCTCCCTGTCTTTGCATATTGTGCACTTGCACTTGCACCAGAGGAATACAAAATGCTACCTTTCATACACGTGACTAGAATCCCCTGCCCTTTTGTAGCTCCACTTGCACACTCACTTCATCAAGCTAATTCTCAACCCTCCCTCGTGTGCGAGCAGGTTATGGAATTGGGATGCAGGAATGAGGGTGAGTACTTGGTTCAGAGGGCTGCTTTGCCACTGGGTTGTATGAAGCTGGACTGATGACCACAAATGAGCTCGTGTTTTGTGTTATTAGCATCCCGAGCTGTGAGTTACACGTACAAGGTGAGTCCAAGAAGTGGTCTGGAGAGCTGGGAGCAGTTAAGGGAAGGAAATAGCTCCATCACAGGCAAATGGAAGGCTGCTTTCAGCCCAGAACAGGTCTTTCTTCGTGAAATCACATTAAAAGTAGCAACTATAGCGTATGCCTGGACAAACGGCCTTGCCAAGAGAACGCTCTGGAAGAAGGCGCCACTACACTAAAAACCACGGAACATTCAACTTACCCTTCGCCTCTTCTCAAAATTTATCAGGCCGCCCTGTTGGAAGGAAAGAGAAGGGATCAGAGGAGTAGAGCGCGTTCTCAGTTGAATTTAATCACAAATGAGATGAAGGAGCAAGGTTAATGTAAAGCACAGACCTGCCCTGAGCAAGGACCTTCTAAAAATGCCTGTTTCCAGGCAGGGAGGATGTTTACAATTCAAAACATTGCCCCGAATTACCTCGACATAGTCTGGAAGGGCTGTGTCAAGCATGACGAGATCGGTGAGGAAGGTACCAAGATAAGGTACCGTGCCCTGCATCAATCCCTGGAAACAATCAGAGCAACAGTGAGTTAATTGACTGAGAAACAGTAATAAAAGTTGCTTAACCAAACAGCGGTCCTATACATTATGTTTTCTCTCATTGCATCATTCTCAGTATCTAATCTAGAATTTAAATCACGTTCTAAGGAAAGCAGGATGCTCTCGCAGATACTGCCAAGTGGTTTTATGCTACAGTATTGCCATCATACGCCGAGTCTCATGGCGGGTCACCAGGAGCCCCTGCAGGGACAGGGTCCCTGGGTTGCTGCTACAAGAGAAAGGGCTGGGCAACAGTCCTGGCCAGCCTGCAGAAGCAGTTTCTCTCTCTGCTTCATTCCAGTGGGTTTTTACTTAAGGATGTTGTTATGCCATGTGACAGTCAAATCAAATGACAGGTTTTTTCCTCTGATAAGTGGCCACCTTCAGCCCATTCCCCAGCCATTCACTGCACTTTAATAGTAATTATTCACATTTTAAACTTTCTAGACTGCCAGCAGTTGTAGCATTCAGGTTGCTGTTACACTCGTGAAGGAAATACTTGGTTTTGCCATGCAAAAGGATCTGTATTTTTTCCAGTCAAACAAACAGACAAACAAAAATACATATTCAGCACTTCCGCCTCCCAGATTTCTCTCCCTCTGTCCTTTCAAAGCTTTGCTAACTTTGAGACAAAAGCCATTTTCACCAGCAGACTGGAAACCAGACACGTTCTACAAAGCAATCTCTGTAGAAATCTGTGCAATTTTCCAGCTGGTATGACTGAAGCTTCATGAGCTTGTTTAAAAGTAAATGGGATTCCTGCTCTGCCCAGAGCTAATTTTCTTTATCACAAGAATTTCAGTATTTATATTATGTATTTTACTACATGAAAACGGAGTGGTTTCCCTGTATTTCTCTCTAAAGGGTAACAAGAGTAGTTAATGGAAGTCTTTCTTGTAGGACAGAAACAAGATGGTTGAAAATGATGAACGCGTGTATATATTAATTAATTACTTCTTAGCCTTTTATACAACTTGAAACTAAGGCCAAACTCTTGGCTAAGCGTCCATCTCCAACAGGATGGGAAGTCAACACAAGCAGGGATGGGAGCAGCTGGCTGCTCAACTCCATTCTCCATCCTGCTGGAGGGCACAGGGGACCAGATCGTGGCCCCCACGTACGTCTACTGAAACCTGAACTCTTTGAGCATTCCCAGCACCAGGTCACTGAAGGTGGTGCCTTGCATATCCATTTCCCCCAGCGTTTCGGTACCCAGGCAGAGTGAAAACCCAGTTGGGCTGCACTAAAAACCAAGGCTGTTCCACCTTGGCAGCTCAGTGTAGGCCACACAGGTTGATCTGGGGTCAGCACAAATCCCACTTTGTCACTGTTTATAAATACAGATGTAAGCACGCGTGGGAGCATATAGAATCATAGATTCAACAGGTTGGAAGAGACCCACTGGATCATCGAGTCCAACCATTCCTATCAAACACTAAACCATGGCCCTTAGCACCTTGTCCACCCGTGCCTTAAACACCTCCAGGGAAGATGACTCAACCACCTCCCTGGGCAGCCTCTGCCAGTGCCCAATGACCCTTTCTGTGAAAAATTTTTTCCTAATGTTCAGCCTGAACCTCCCCTGGCGGAGCTTGAGGCCATTCCGTCTCGTCCTGTCCCCTGTCACTTGGGAGAAGAGGCCAGCACCCTCCTCTCCACAACCTCCTTTCAGGTAGTTGTAGAGAGCAATGAGGTCACCCCTCAGCCTCCTCTTCTCCAGGCTAAACAAATACAGTACTGTCATCCAAAGCACAGGAAAAAGAGAGCTTTGGGCACAGATTACAGAGACAAACATTCTGACTGCATATTCAGTCTAAACCTTTCGGTTCCCTTGCTTTGTACCCATTGATGTAATTGTTTTGCTGGACAGAGGGCATGTTCAAGAGCATCACCTACTGCACACTTGCTTTGTTAAACACCTTTCTAGATTTTACCACTTCTCCTATTCAGCAATTCAGGTTAATCATGTTACAAGTTCAAAAAGAGGAGGAAAAGGACCCCAGATATACCATATCTTTTTGAACTTGCAGTCGCTTCTGTGTCCTTTTCTGATTCTCTTTCACACTGCTGTCCAGATTCGCAAATTTGGATGTTCCTTCCTGTGGGTTAAAATGAATTAAAAGCAGTTAATGGAGGAGCAGAGTGGTAAGCTGGCAACTAAGTGTGAAATAATTGCAAATACATTTAAACCGGGCAAGCTCAGCCACCAAAAATATTTGCTGTGCAGGTACATGGGTGTATATGTACACGTGATTCTCTGGAATGGGGACACAGACAAAATCCCACAAGGTGACCATAAGGGACTTTTTCTGCAAAACGACACTACTCTGGCCAAAGCTGCTGAAAATCTCCTGAGAGGTTACATCAGAGAGCTCCGTTATACTTCAGGTGTCCAGATGTTTCTCTGAATTCCACCCTGACACTCCTGACCTCCAGATTTCTGTTCGATTTCCCCATCAGGACTGCTACAAACAGACATCTCTGCCTTACGTAATGCTTTGTTTTTTCTCTTATATCGCAACACGGTGATCCAGCAACCACCCTCTGTGGCCTATGGACTAACCCAAAACCACACAGGAAATGAAAGCAATAGGTTTTCCTCTCCACAGTTCAAGCTTTCCTAGGAATAGATGAGCTATTTCACAATAGAGCTGTAGCCTTTATTTCCCTAGATCCATCCAGAATGCTGGGTGCGACTGTTATTTTTTCCAGCGGTCAGAGAGATGAGACATGAATCAGTATCAAGGTCTTTAAGAGGCACCAAACAACAGCCTCCACTTGTCAAGATCCTCTCATTACGACGATAACTTGTCTCAGTCACAGCTAATGACCAGATTGCTCAAACCGTACTTTCCTCATTGGCTGAAAAACAGGAGCAAATGAAAAAGGAGCATTTTCTCGGCATTTTCAATATAGCGAAAGGTAAACTGAGATTCTCGAACAGCAGCCGGCAAGCAGGCAGGGACAGAAGCTAAAACTGCCGGTCGCAGCAGAGGTTCTGTCTAGGGATGAGACTCTGTGCCAGTAAACCTGTTTCCTACAGCATTTTGTCTGCTCTACACTTAAATTTGCAGGATGGATAGCAAGGTCAAACACGGCTTCCCTAGAGAGACTATTTATAGTGAAAGAAAACAAAGACTTTAAGGATTTAGCGGACATAAATCCTTCAATTGTTGCAAAGCTATCCAAGATGAGAACTAGGAGAGAGGTTCTAGCTCTTCTGTGGAATTTTTCTCCTCTTGCTGCTTTCAAAATGTTTTGCAAATCTACTTAGGGCAGCAGGAGAGTGATTTGCTGGGAGCCAGGAGGTCTAGGCTTAGAGTTGTTGTTCTGTCTTTTAACATTTAGTTAAATAAGCTGTTCTGAAGACACGTTTATTATTGTCTCTCCGGCTTTAAAATAGAGCTACAGATACTGATACAAGGACGATAAACAAAACAGACCCACTGGTCTGGATGTGCTCACCCATCATTCCTGAGCAAAACACAGTGTTTCAGATATCAAGGCAAAGGGGTTGGGTAAAAATGCCAGATAGACTGGATAGAACTGCCAAAAAGTAAACTGGTTAGCCAGTTTAGAGAAACTTTTTAATGTAGACTGAAAAAAATAGCCACAAAAATTCCTTAGTTTCTACAGAACTTTCCCTGCTTATTCTTCTTCACTCCTTCCAGACTCCTGAGCTTGTTGGGGTCCGCCTAGGAGAGCACCCAAGTCAGACAGAGCCTGCTTTGTTGTCCATCTGGCCACACACAGAGCAGGAAGCCCGTTCCTTCAGAATTCCCAGCCCTGTTTTCTAGTTCCAAGAAAGGTAGGGGATAGCTGGAAAAACATCTTGGTTTAATTCCTGAGCTGAAGCTAAGTGGCGTTGTTCCAGTGAAGTCAAAAAGCGCTACAGTGGTACCACCCAGTTAAGAATCTCATTTGGAGCCGCTCTGCGTTCACCAGTGCAAACCAGAGCCTTTCCAGGCCTGCTCAGGGGGTGCCGAAGCCAGCGGCTCATTGCTTGACAGAGTGGCGTAAAACCAAAGTGCTGGTTGGTAACTCACCTCAGTGGATGCCGCTGCGCAGTGCCTCTTCACTCTGGTTTGTGGCTCCAGGGCTACCAACCACAGGTACGAAACGGCGCACACAGCTATTCCTGAGCCAGACATCGCTGTGCTCACGGGATTGTTACCAGTTCCCTAACTACAGCAGTGTGACAGCCAACCTGAGGGGCTCCCAGAACCACTCTCTTGTCCACACGGGACCGGGTGCTGCTGCAGTTGCTCTATGGGGGCATCGCAGCTCAACAGGCTAACGCTAGCGTAGGTTCTTTCAGGAGCAATGAAATCACCTCTCATCCCTCAGAAAAGCACAAGTTTTCCAGGCCTATCTCCCCTGCAGCACCACGTAGCGTTGTTCAAGGGAGATGAGCTTGGGCAGCTGGTTAGAAAAAGGGCTAACCTCAGCTCTGATTGAGATCATAAGCCTTGTGACTCAAACTAATTCTCACCTTCATTAGTAGCTCCCTAGTTGTCAAATAATTGTCATGATCTGAGAAGATCTCAGACAGCTCTTCGAACATCACCAGTAAGTCCCTGTAAAGACAAGATTAGCTCGTTCAGCTGATTAGCAAGCACTCTAAACCAGATCAGGTTACTATTCAGCTTCCCCACCCCCTCTCATGAATCAGTGACAGTTGGGCATATAAAAGATAACGCCACCAAAATGTATCCAGTGAGATGCTGCACATCCACTAAGAACCTTTCTGGGACCTTCTGGTGCTCCCAGTAAAGTCACATTTTATTGTCAGCATCAAACATCCGCAGACCCCAAGCAGGGTTTTCAATCACACTGTGGAGTCTTGTAAGAAAGAGGATAAATGGATACAAAGGAACAGAACAATAGCTGTGAGAAGTATCCTGACTACTTAATTTTCACCCTGTTCCATGCACTCTGGAAAGCAGGATTTAAGTGTACGAGTCCCTTCCTATTACCCAACACTGGAAACACAAGATGGCAATGTTTTGATCAGGAACAGGAACACGGGGCAGCGGAAGGGAAGACCCACCTCCCACTAGGGGAAATGCACAAGTATACTGCGTGGCAGAGTGGCATTTTTCATTTGTTAATCAACGGCAAAGGAAAGAAATCTATTCTTCTCACACTGAACGAGTAGAACGCCTTCTTCCCTACCCAGCCAATTCTGGTGGGTGTCTGGCATGCAGTAAATGCCAGTATTCCCTTGTAAGAAATACTGTCTTCAATATGGATTTGGATTTTGTAGTCTGGGGATATGTTTTAAGGAAATGTCAGGGCCAGGATAGGATTAATAAGAGCTTGTAGCAACCTGGACCTCCTCCAGCTTCAAGGGAGAAAAGACAACAGGCAAGTATCATGGTGTCCTTTTGTTGACCTACCAAGACTGGTGTCCATGAGTTGGTCGAGGAGCTAGTCCCATAGTTTTTCAAAATAGATTGTGGAAGATACAAAGGACAGAGAGATCCAGTATCCCTGAGGGCAGGTTGTTTCCTCCATATTTAACACAACCTCACAGCAGTCAGACCCAAAAAAGGGGTCTGAGCCTCACAGGAATGAGAAGTTCTTCTGAGGGACAGATGTCCAGGAGGGAGCAGAATAGGCAGACTGAGAACAACAAGATGAGAAGAAAGAGCATTGAGCCTTCATTTGGTGCTAACGACAGGAACAGAGCGGGAGGCTTACTTTGGAACACAAGCCCAGGTCTTCTTCAGCCGATAGATGGGGCTGGACTGCAGTGCTGAAATGATGGCCTTCAAGGAAGAAAAATTCTTCAGGATCCTACATTCCTGTGAAAGGAGCGGTTAGAAACACAGGAGCATTAAATGTCAGCATTACAAATATGCTAGCGCTCTTCTTTTGACCAGTGTCATGCTCGCTACACATTCTCACTGCTAACCAGGCAGCTGTACAAATAATGAGCATCAGAAATATCACTCCCTCCTTCAGCCACCAAACGCTTTATGAGCTTTGGCACTTACAGCTTGTTTTCCTCACTTTAATGTACTCGTGGTGCTGTTGCAGTGTTACAGCCTCCAGTTCACCCAGTAAAATAAAAGTGGAACCGAGTTCACGAAGTCAGGCTAAAAAGCACAAATGTTACACTTAAAAAATGCTCCTTATAGTTCCAGTCCCTCTTACTCTTAAGGAGAAAAAAAGGGGCTTTGCCTCTTCACATGTGGCATTTAGAATGTAAACTCTCAATCACCTAAAGAGTCAATGAAAAATAAAGACAAGTGAAGGAAATAACCTGATATTCAAGTATTTGTACCCAGTTAAAGAGAAGAACCTTCCCAGCTTTTCCAGAGTTGAGATCAGAACCTAGCAGAACTACTGGCACAGTGGAGATTCTTAGGCAGATTCTATGGCAAAACCTTCAAGGGAAAAAGAATACTGCAAAATTTAATTCTCAAAAAAATAGCAGAGATTCCCAAGAAAGCAGATGGAAGCAAGGAGGGCAGGGAACAAGTCTGGCCTGTGACTCTTCAAGGAACCCCTGTCAGTCTGCTGGTGGCTCAGGAACCAGAGCCCGGGCACAGTAAACACGAGCTCTCACTAATGGGTATTTGCACGTGAAGCAGGAAAAACACAGGGCAATCTGACCGTCACACGTAGATGAGAATGTATTCACACTACAATTCCACTTCTGCAAACTTTTATGTGGCTGATTATTACACTAACAATGCCGATTGTGTAAAGGATGCTGACAGTGAAAACAGACATTATGTATTTCCTTTGCAGGACTGAACAAATGTAAGGCAACCTTAGCAGAAACAGAAGTCAGACCTTAACCTGCCAGCAGCTCTGTCGATGAGTTCATAGAATCACCAGGTTGGAAGAGACCCACCAGATCATCGAGTCCAACCATTCCTATCAAACACTAAACCATGTCCCTTAGCACCTCATCCACCCGTGCATTAAACACCTCCAGGGAAGGTGACTCAACCACCTCCCTGGGCAGCCTCTGCCAGTGCCCAATGACCCTTTCCATAACAACCTTTTTCCTAATGTTCAGCCTGAACCTCCCCTGGCGGAGTTTGAGGCCATTCCCTCTTGTCCCGTCCCCTGTCACCTGGGAGAAGAGGCCAGCTCTCTCCTCTCTACAACCTTCTTTCAGGTAGTTATAGAGAGCAATGAGGTCTCCCCTCAGCCTCCTCTTCTCCAGGCTAAACACCCTCAGCTCTCTCAGCCGTTCCTCATAAGGCCTGTTCTCCAGCCTCCTCACCAGCTTCGTTGCTCTTCTCTGGACTCACTCCAGAGCCTCAACATCCTTCTTGTGGTGAGGGGCCCAGAACTGAACACAGCATTCGAGGAGCGGTCTCACCAGTGCTGAGTACAGAGGGAGAAGAACCTCCCTGGACCTGCTGGTCACACCGTTTCTGATCCAAGCCAAGATGCCATTGGCCTTCTTGGCCACCAGGGCCACTGCTGGCTCATGTTCAGGCCCTGTCAACCAACACCCCCAGGTCCTTCTCCTCCAGGCAGCTTTCCAGCCTGACTTCTCCTAGCCTGTAGCACTGCTCTACAATCAACTGAACAACTAAGGCAAGCATGTTTGCTCCCTTTTATTTACCTAAAAAACTATTTTTTGTGCAATTTAGGAGGCTGCAATTAACAATGTGTGGTGTAAGACTGGGCAGACAGCACGTGAGGCAGGTTGGCATTTAGGCTAAAGACCAAAGTCAAGATCATGTGGGAGGACTCACAAGACCTGAAAGCTATTTTTGCACAGTTTGGGGTCAAGGCAGCCACATAGCAGCTCTTCTTCAGAGACCGACACTTTTGAGGAGGAAACCTTCTTCTCTTCATTTTCAACTTGAAATTCAGGCTGGGGAGAACATGGATTTAGAGGCACAAATTCTTAGCGTTGCATTTTTTTTTCAAATACAACACTGGAGTTTGGACTGGAAGACCCAATTTGGAACCGTCTCGAGTTAACTGCACATTAGATAATTTAAAGCACATTGAGAAGTCAATATTGCTTTCTCAATGATTTAACTAAGTGCAGACGGAACTTTAGCAAGCTTTCATTTGTACATAAGAAAAAAATTTAAGACAGCTTTGAATAACTTTGTTTCATGCTGTGTCCTTCACAAGGGGAAAACAAGAAAGAATTCTGCGCAGAAGCAACTTGGATTTAAAAAAATTAAGTGTGACAGGATAGTAATGATTTCATTTTTACTTGTTATTTTTAAAGAAAATATTGTGTGAGTGGAACTGGCTGCTTCTGCGCAGAAGCCTTAGGTCTACATGGAGCCCGGAGAACTGGCAGTCAGAAGAAGTATTCAGTTTATCTTGTAAACCAAGCAACTGGATTCAAAAGTTATGAACAGATAGCAAACGTGGAACTCCATGCTGCTAAGTTACAGAGGTTGCTGTCAGTGAATAACTGCCCTTTAATGAGTGGATTATCTTCTAATTCAGGCATCTAACTATTCTAAACACTCATTTGCATGCACAAAGCAAGCGACTTTCTTCAGAAGTGTGCAACTAAGTACACATGCAAGTAGCTGTTCTACATGTGCAATTCATTTGTAGTGCGTGCACATGCATTTTTCATGTGCTCAGCTAAGACTGGAATGTTTAATTATGTGTATTAATTACATAAAGGGAGAAGCACTGAATCAACAAAGCTCTCCATGCACAGAGAAGTATGATGAGCCTGTCCTGGCTTCCTCAGGCCTCCCCAGTGCCCCACGATGAGCAAGAAGCTGCTCCGTACTTGCACATCCAGACTGCAGAGCAGCCTGCCCTGTAAGCGCCCCCTTGGCCGGTGCCCTCTGCAACCTCAAGACCTGCCCACAGAAAATAGGCACCAAACTTCCTAATCCATTCACATGGGCTATAAAGCAGCCATCAGATGGTAAAAAAAAAAAAAATGAATTGACGTAAGTGCTAAAAGAGAGGTGAAAGACTACTTCCCCATAGCAGCTTCCTGAACCATGCCCTTGCCGCAGCTCAGGTGCCAGGACTAATGATACTGGCTCTGGAAGCATGGAAGTGCATTGTCAGGGTTGGAAATCCTCTCTTTGGCTTGAGCTTTTCAGGCTTGCTTATTTTGTATAGCTCCAAAAGAATCCATGTGATTCTTAAGACCAAAGTCAACACACATCCACATGAAAGTGCTTCAAGGTTCTCTTCAAAAGAGAGATCTAGTTTAGTGCCAGCTGCCAAGTGCTCAGAAGGGGAGTTAAAAAGATTATGGTAAAATATTAAAGGTAAAATCTAAGAAATGAGCAAACTAGAATTATGCTCAAAACCCTTTCACGCAAAGATTAAGAAACACCTAATCTGCTACAAGACAAAGGAATTGAAGAAAGTAAAAATGTAGAAGAAAAAAATTGAAGAAAGTAAAAGCTATGCAAGACAACAACAAAGTAGAAAGGTAAGAAGATGAGGAGGCTGGTGTCATATTGTAACTCTAGTTGTTTTTTCTGGTCGCTGCTTGCACCTCTCACCCCCTTCAAAACAGCTGGTTTGTGTACTTAACGTAAACTGCGAATAACTCAAATGACTTTTCAGCCTCAAGAATTTTTCAAAACAAAAGAGTACAAACAATAATTTATTTTTTTCCATGTTTAAGAAGCTACTACTTCCTAGAAGTAAATTAGCTTTGTCTTCACTGACTTAAGACCTTGTATTTACTGTATTTTCCTATATACACACACACATATATAAAGGTAAGAAAATACAAACAGTAGTGCTGTCTTCCACCATATCTGATTCCAGCTCCCACAGTGTTTGTAGACACAGGAGAGGGAGCACGATGCTCGCTGACCGAACACAAAGGCAGGTAAGCACAGAGCTTGTTCTGACTGCCTGCTACCTACACACACTGCCAGTTCTACTCCATCCTTGGTAAAATTTCCTCTGAAAATAGGTCTAACCTTTGTCTGATATCAACCATCACTTCATTTCTTTCACCGATATGAGCAGTATTTTCTGCCTAGGGAAGAAACCCGTCTGATTTTGTACCTATCTTCCCGTAAATGGTACATTATCAGGAATACAGCACTCCCCACCTGCAAGAACACAGTATCTGCACTCTCAACCCAGCCAAGAGACAAGCATCGAGCCCATTTCTGTGGTGGGGAAGGAGCTAAGGAGAGGAACGGCAATACTTCACCTACTCTTATGAACAAAATCGGTCACAACCAGTAAAAATTAGAGCTAAGATGTTCACTGGCTTGGGACCAATGCATACATCCCCTCCCAGATCCTGCACTCCACGGCACCCACACATTGAACAGCCTAGAATAAATGCCTTACGTGTGCAATATAAATCCACTTCTCAATGATCTTGGCTCTTTGCTGCGTTTTGAGCTCTTTGCCCTTCAGGATAGTGCTGATCACACATTTGGTAACTGTATTGAACTGTGAGATGGTGGCTCTGATGGTAGATGCCAGGTGCTTGTTCTCTTTCTTATCCCTTTGAGACCAGATGCGCCCCAAGCAGTGGTAGGGCACAACATTCTTGAAGAGTTTCTAGAGGGAAACAGAGGTGTGTAAGTCAGCAGGATTCTCTATTGTCTGCAAAAAGAAATGCATATTTACACTACAAATCGGATCTAAGTCTAATATGTTTCTAAAAGGTTAATATTGGTTTTCTCTTAGTGCAAAATATACACTTTAGCATAATCTTTACAGGCTTGGATGCTCTAAAAGAACTGTCAACTCAATAGCATGGAGAAAATAAGAGAGACATTTGTATCAGTTGCAGAACCTTGGGGAAGATTTTATATATAATGATATTTTGAAGGAGACTGATAGAGACAAACCAAACCAGAGCACTGCAGTTGAGAGTACCTGCACATCTTTAGGCCAGACAGCAATATGGTCAAAATATGCTATTTGTTAGATGTCAACTACTAAACTTTGCAAAAAAAGGCTACACTGTACATGTTCACACTTTTTTTTAAGAAGGACCCTTCAGAATAACTCAAAGAAAAAGCCCAAAGAACAAAGTTTGGAAAAACAAGCAGAGCTGTGGTCATATCATCACAGAATGGTTTGAGTTGGAAAGGACCTTAAGATCATCTAATTCCAATCCCCTGCCATGGGCAGGGACACCTCCCACTGGATCAGGCTGCCCAAGCCCCATCCAACCTGGCCTTGAACACCTCCAGGGAGGGGGCAGCCACAGCTTCCCTGGGCAACCTGGGCCAGGGCCTCACCACCCTCATGGTGAAGAAATTCCTCCTAATATCTAGTCTACATCTTCTCCTTTCCAATTTATAGTCATTCCCCCTTGTCCTATCACTCCATGTCTTTGTTAATGTCTCTCCCCAGCTTTCTTGTAGCCCCTTCAGGTACTGGAAGTTCACTACAAGGTCTCCTCAGAGCCTGCTCTTCTCCAAGCTGAACAACCCCAACTCGCTCAGCCTGTCCTCATAGGGGAGGTGCTCCACCCCCATCTTTGTAGCCTCCTCTGGACTCATTCCAACAGCTCCATCACCTTCTTATGTTGAGGATTCCAGAACTGGACACAATCCTCCAGGTGTGTTCTGTGTCCCAACAACAGACCTGTTCTGGAACACCATTCCTATAGCAACATAACTTGTAGGAACAATTTGAGAAGCCCAGCACTATTTCCTCTAGCATTTCAAGCCGTCCGTGTGCTCTACATACCGCATCCATGTATGTCAACTGTTCTGCCACAAGGTCTTCTTCAAAGAGAAAGAATTCTTCCAGATTGTCGATGTCTAGCTCCTCTTCATCACAGAGGTTACTGAGGGAAGCGTTATAGAACACAACTGTCCAGGGTAGAAAACAGAACTCAGTAAATTCATACAGCAAACAGTGAATCAAAGCAAATGTTGGTCTATTTTAAAGCACCTCTGTATATTTTATAGCAGAATGACCAAAGACTCCTGTCTGATGTCACCGACCCACTGTCCTGCATATTTTAGTGAGAAAGATGATGACCAGAAGATTAAATTTGCAAAGAAAAGATGGAAGAAAAAAAAATAGAGAGAAGTGAGCTGTTCAGGGTCCCTTAGCTGAGGAGTGGCTTAACCCTTTGCAAACCATTCTTCTGGAAGAAAAAACACCATCACCCACCAAGATGAATTTTTTATTAGCATTGTAGAGCTTTGTTAATCTATGTTAATCTTTCCCATGGCAGGGGAGTTGGAACTAGATGATCTTTAAGGTTCCTTTCAACCCAAACCATTCCATGATTCTATGATTCATGTTTGACTATAATCTGAAAAAACATTGAACTGCGAAGGGACAAGACTAAAGTTATATCCCCAAAATGTTGCAGTAGGAATGCTCTGGTATCCAGATTTAATCTCCCATATGTAGACATAAAAGGTATCAGATTTTCTGGGCAGCATTTTGCCTTCACAAGGCTACATGGACATTTATTCCATGTTTATCTCAGCCTCCCTCTCTGGGAGTTTTTTTTCCCAGGAAAGGGAATATAGTAGTGAGTATCTACAGCATTCATCTGAATGAGAAGGGGTTGCACAGATGTTCCCATGTCCCCTTTTTACTCCCACAGGTTGGGAACAAAGCCACGTTAAAAGACAAAGAAACATGCCCTTGTTTCCCATGGTAGAGAAGGAAGTCAAACAGAAAATCCCTGAAAATAAATCACACAATGGTTTGGGTTGGAAGGGACCTTAAAGCCCACCCAGTTCCACCCCCTTCCATGGGCAAGGACACCTCCCACTGGATCAGGCTGCCCAAGCCCCATCCAACCTGGCCTTGAACACCTCCAGGGATGGGGCAGCCACACCTTCCCTGGGCAACCTCACCACTCTCATGGTGAAGAAATTCCTCCTTCTGTCTAGTCTAAATCTGTCCCTCTCCAGTTTATACCCATTGTCCCTCATCCTATCACACCAAGCTTTTATAAACAGCTCCTCCCCAAGTTTTAGAGTGGTCACTTACATTATCAGAGCTCCATCTTTGTTTGTTTCAGAGAATGCTTTCAAAACTCTTAATGTAACATATGCAATTGGGACTCACTGATGATTACTGTTCTGAAACATTCATACTGTGCTATGGATTTACCATCTGTGGTCCTAATCCTACAGTTTGATTTGCGGAATCAGACCTCCGTTCTGTGCTGCCATCAGCCACCCCGGCAGGTCGGATTGCAGGACCAGATTACATAGATAAAAGCTGTTCTCAGGCCTCAGCGCTTGCAGCTTGAGCAGCCAAAGCGCATGAGTCAGAGAGTGCAGACTGAGAAGGGATGCGTGGTTGCCCTCACAGATGTCAAGAGGGCAGCTGGGCTCTGAGAGGGCTGAATGGATCAGAGCTATTTGAAGATGATGAGATACTTGAGTTCAAGAGGATTCTGGCTTCTTGGGCAGTAGGGATTTCTATTCTATGCTTCTCTGATTCCCTGCAGAGCCCACAGGTTAATTATGTTCTCCTCCTCTTGTATTTTAATTTATTTCTCCTCCTTTTTTATTTTAATTAACAGCCTCTGTTCTGCCACGATTTGGAAAATGTTATCATTCAAACTGAACCATCTGTAACTCAGAGATGAACCTCGTTAACTGTTACTTGAGGAAACAAATGCAGAAGCAGAGCTGCTGGGAACTCCTGGTCACTTTGAACTCCAGTCAAACCCAAATATAACTCTTGGGAGCTTGCTTTGTTTGACCTGTGGGAACCAAACCCAGGAAAGGACATCAATAGGTGTATATCCGCAATCCTGTCCATTTACCTGGGCTCAAGGAGGAAAACGCCTCGGCTCTGTGTGCCACTCCTTTTTACGTATGTGTTAATGGCTGGATTAATTTGGGATTTCACAGTATTATGCATTTACATGGTATTTCTGGAATATCCGGCAGACATGATTTTTATGGGATTAAATGTTTCTTTTCTGACATTTCCTTTATTACATGAGTTATTCCGTCTCACCCCTCTACCGAAGCTGGAAGTTGATTCTAGTTCTCATTCACACACTACGTGAGCTCCTATGACTTTTCGGCTTGCGGCAGAGGAAGCTCTCTGAGCAGGATAAGGGTATGTGTCAGGCTTGACGCTGCACACAGTGCACTTGTGTTACTACAGGTCACTATTGTTCAAGTAGAATGTGACCTCCAATAACGTAGGCTTTTCCTCTGTCCTTGGCTACCAGCAGCTGGCCGCTCAAATAGGAAAAAACAGCCGCAGACGCTTCCTTTGACATGAAGGTAACTAGGAAGGAAAGCTTCATGGCAACAGGTTTGGTACTCAAGCTGGATTTTGCTGTTTGTTGGTTTAAGCTTTTCTTGGGGAAAGAGGGGAGTTGAAATGAGAAGAGCAACTAAAGAGCAGTTGTGTTTGATTCTAAGACATGGGAAGCATGCTGATAATTAACAAATCAGTTGCCGCAGCAGCCTAAAAGCTTAGGCTTAATTTTAGAGAGGTGCTGGATTTCCCAGTCCAGCAATGAATGGGCAGAAGCCCCTACATCGTACGGCTCTTTCACCTTGCACAGAACTTGCAGCTGCACGCAGGGATTTAAAAAAAATCCACAAACACCTTCACGTGAAAAAAGTCACTGGTGAGCCTTGTGGTATTGTCAATTAGCGTAAGAGTTAATGAGATGCACCCCACATTACTCCCCATGATACCATACAGTCTGGGAGAAGATTAAAACAAACTTACTATCCTGTTCCACTTCCTGGTTCTGGAACCGCTCCAAGAGGTTCTGTGCCCTCTTCTCTGGCTCAGAGCCAGGCATGTTAGTCTTCAGGTAATCCAGCAACTTCAGCAAAGAAGGATGGTTGGGGGGCTCTCGGAAATCCTCAGAGCACTGGTCAAGCCAGGCTCGTAAGATTGATGCTATTGCACTAAAAGCAAGCACACAGAGAGAATGCTGGTTGAATGCAGCACGTATTGATATCGCTGTATGTATCTGTACCTAATATAACAATAAAATCACTGAGGCGTTCATACTCTACGTGAAGGCAGTATTCAGACTTTTTTGAGCAAGGAATTCAATTTCTTTTTTTTTAAGCATGGAATCTTATTTTTCTGCCAGGGACTTCAGTGAAGTTGCTCCTGATTTGCACTCCTGCAAATCAATCCAGTTATACCTCTAAATACAAACTAATAGAGAATAAAATCCATCTAAGATATATTGAGATCATTCTATTAAATTCAAGGAAGGAGAAGGAGAAGGAGAAGGAGAAGGAGAAGGAGAAGGAGAAGGAGAAGGAGAAGGAGAAGGAGAAGGAGAAGGAGAAGGAGAAGGAGAAGGAGAAGGAGAAGGAGAAGGAGCTATTGCAGTTGAAAGAGAACCACAATAATCACCTAATCCAACTGCCGGACCACTACAGTGCTGACCAAAAGTTAAAACATGGTATAAGGGTGTTGTACAAATACCTCTAACAGTGACAAGCTTGGGGCATCGACCTCCTCTCTAGGAAGCCTCTTCCAGGGTTTGACCACCTTCTCAGCAAAGAAATGCTTCCTAATTTCCAGTCTGAACCGCCCCTGGTACAGCTTTGAACACTGCCATGTGTCCTGGGATCACTGGCTCCCAGGGAGATCAGCATTCAGCTGATACAATCGGTCCCTTACAATTTCAGTGTCCACAAATGGAAAGTCATGGTTCCTGCACTCATAGCCCTCTGACTCGGGGGAGAGGGCAGCCCAAGGTCTATCTATGCTATAAAGGATTGAGGCAAAAACTGCACTGAACGCCTCCGCTTTTTCTTTGTCCCTATTAGTCAGATGGCCATCGTCTTCAACAAGTGTCAGCCCGATGTTTTCTTTAGACCTCCTCTAGCTATTAATATACTAAGAAAAGCTCTTCTTGTTATCTGAAACAACACTGGCCAGGTTCAACTCTAATTGAGCTTTGGCCTTTTGTGTCTTCACCCTGCATAAATGAACCACAGCTCTGTACTCTTCCTACAAAGCCTGACCTTGCTTCCAGAGATCATACAGTTTCTTTTCCTCTGGAGCTCCACAAGGGCTTCCCTGTTCAGCCAAGCTGGGCTTCTGCCCATTTGCTTGGCTTATGACATGTGGAATTGCCTGCTCCTGTGCTTTCTAAAAGGTAATTCCTAAAGACTGACCAGTGCTCATGGACTCCTAAGCCATCAAAGCAGGTTCCCAGGGTACTCCACTAAATACCTCCGTAAATAGCTTTCAGTTTAGTTTCCTGAATTTCAGGGTAGCAACTCTGCAGTCCTTTTTTCTTTTTACACTGCAAATTTTAAACTTAGCCACTTCATGATCACTACAGCCAAGACAGTTCCCTTAGCATCACATCCATCACAAGTCCTTCTCTAGTCACAAACAGCAAGGCCAGGAGGCCACCTCACCTATGATAGGAAGTTATCTCCTACAAACTTCATGAACTTCCCAGACCTGCTCGCCACAGCAGTATGACGTTCCCAACCTTTGTCTGGGAAGTTGAAGTCTCCCATATGGATAAGGTTAGCGATCCAGCAATTTATTCTAACTGCCAATAAAATAACTCATCGAGGCTATCATCCCACCTGGGCGATGTGCAGCAGATGCTCACTACACCATCTCATTTGTTTTCCATTCCTTAATCCTTGCCCAGAGGCTCTCAACCACATCATCCCTAGCTGTAATGGCTGTGCAATCAAACCTCTCCCCAACACAGGGCACACCACCTCCACCTCGCCTGCCCTGAACAGCCAGTAGCCCTCCATCCCAGCACTCCAACCGCAGGACTCATTCCACCAAGTCTCACCAACACCAACAACATCTTAACTCTAAGAGCTGACCAACACCTCTAGTTCAGCCCGTTTGTTTCTCACACTGCATGCATCAGGGTAAAAGCAGTTCAGATATGGTCCTGAGATCTCCATGCTCCCAGAAGCAGCGTAAAGGGCTGCCACCCTTTGGCAATACCATGCCAACCCTTGGCTCACCTACTGCAATTGTGTTTGCATCCCCTTCCCTCATCGAACCTAGTTTACAGCTCTCTTGACCAAGCCCACCAGCTCACACCCAAAGCCCTGTTCAGTCAAGCCTCTACTTGTCCACGTGTACCTCGCCTTGTGTGTCCCACCACTGCTTGATGCCACCACTGCTGGTGCTCCTCATGCTGCTCTGGCATCCATGGCAATCAATAACAGAAATAGCCCTCTCCCAAGTACATAACACCAGCAACTCGGATAAAACCAAATCATTTCCTATTACTGGCACTCGTTATTATCCTGTTTCCCTGCACTGCACTGTGTGTCAAGCTGGCAAAGCAAGAAGTGCAGGTTACCTTGGAGTTATGCTTTGTTTAATCAGTTGAAGTATCTTTGCTTAGCTGTACCGTGACTGTGTTTGAGTAACTACCAGACATTATGCACACAGTCAAAAGCAGAACATAATTTCTTAATTCTTGTGTCAGTGGGCAAACTGTGACGGGTGAGACTCCAGCACTTGCTCCATTATCCCTTCCTGGGAGGTTTTGAGAAAATAGCAGAGAGGAAACAAGGTTATTTGTGGCTCTGTCAGTGTAGCAGCTTCCTGGTGGAAATGTTAAATCAAAAGCTTCCTTCTGAGCCCTTCCTCTCATCAAACCCTGCTGCTGATTGTGGATCTGCTGTCTTGGTAGAAAGCCCGCCCATCCCTCGGGTTCTGTGAGAAGCAGTCTAAGCCTAAACCCAAACCCCGTGAGCACACAGTTAGTGAGATTGCTTCATCGGCGAGGATAAAACCCTGCTCGTGACATGTGCGGTACAGGCAGTGCCCAGTATCAAGACTGAATCACAGAATCACTAGGTTGGAAAGGACCCACTGGATCATCGAGTCCAACCATGAAGTTGGCTGAAGCCCAAAGACAGACCGGTCTTGCTAATCTTAGGATGAAATGTATAACAGAAGCATATCAGCAGAATCTGGGTTTTACTCTTAGCCCAAAGACAAGAAATGTCAAATTATACCACACAAGAAAATATCTTGGTCCAGGAAAAGGATGCTTAAGGAGCTCTGAGAGCGTTGGATCTCGTTCAGGAAAGTTATCCCAGATCTTCCCTGCCCATAGCAGGGGGGGGTTGGAACTATATGATCTTTAAGGTCCCTTCCAATCCAAATTATTCTGTGATTCCATGATCTTGTAGTAACAGGACAAGGGGCAATGAGTATTAACTGGAGAGGGGCAGATTTAGATTAGACATAAGGAGGAATTTCTTCATGATGAGGGTGGTGAGGCCCTGGCCCAGGTTGCTCAGAGAAGTTGTGGCTGCCTGGAGGTGTTCAAGGCCAGGCTGGATGGGCCTTGGGCAGCCTGATCCAGTGGGAGGTCTTCCTGCCCGTGGCAGGGGTTGGAACTGGGTGACCTTTAAGGTCCCTTCCAACTCAAACTATTCTATCTTCTCAGACACACACAGCTAAAAAGACACGAGTTGCAGATGGGACAATTCTTCTGCAGACTGAGGGGGGTGAGGGGAAAGCAGAGCTGGTTAATCAAGAGGGTTTCCACCCCACCCGAACTGGAGGGAACTGAACTGTTTATCTACTTTTCTGCTTTATGTAAGTTTTAATCCACACCCACATGCTTGATTGATACTTAGACATCACACAAATGTGTGCCTCTGGGAATCCCTTTAAATCCTGTCTTTGCAGGGATTTTTCATTTCTAGCTGATTTCATAAGAAAATAAGACCTAGAGAAATTATGCTATAGTTTTCCAGAAATTACTTACAAAATCTTTGATACATTTCAACAAAGTGCAGAAAAGCTGCAAGAAGTCTTTTCAAGACAGAGTCAGTCCCCCAGAGGAGGGTGAAGAGTTCACAGCCATTACAGACACTGATTTTTGCCAGCAAAATCTTTTCAGTCAAGAAGGGAAATAGGAAAGAGAGAAAAGGTATGCTGTGCCCCGCTCACCTCCTATCACCAGACTCTTTAACTGGCGTGTCAGGGAGGGCAGCTTGCTGCAAAGGAGCTGGAGAACTGCCCATATCTTCCAGTAGCTTCACATGTGCTGCCCTTGAGAAGAAACTCCCTGTTCTCGATAGACAGATAGGAACAGGAGCTTTCCAAGATCTCAGGCAGGAAAGAAACATCACAGACTACATTTTTCATGGGTTGATTACAAGCTATAAATTTTTCCTTTCCTGCCTGTAAGAATCATGCAATAGTTTGGGTTGGAAGGGACCTTAAAGATCACCCGGTTCCACCCCCTGGCATGGGCAGGGACACCTCCCACTGGATCAGGCTGCCCAAGCCCCATCCAACCTGGCCTTGAACACCTCCAGGGACAGGGCAGCCACAGCTTCCCTGGGCAACCTGGGCCAGGGCCTCACAACCCTCATCGTGCAGAAATTCCTCCTCAAAGAAATAACTTCATAATGTTTAACTCCTGTCCTGCCAACTACAGACTCTGGGCAGCAATGCTTTCAAGTTTCACACCTATCACAAAGTCGTCTTGTTTCCAAATCAGCTTTGCTTAAAGCCCATCTCTGAAGGTTTGTCTCCAAAATCTATCTACTGTTAAGTGGAAGGAATATATCAGATGCTGTTGTTTACAAACTGGGAACACGGAACTCCTCATCTGTTTGCCCATGAGCTACCACAAACCATGAAGAACCTGTGGCAGCTCTAAGTCTACCATCTCTGCCAAGCTGAGCTAGCGGCGTGCAGAGGAGGCGGAAAGGAGGTCTTCCTATAACACAGCCACAAGTGATGCAATAGGTTACATGGAAATTCTGTGGAGGCTTTTCTCAGCTGGGCAGACGGCTATAATGCTGATCCTGAAGGGGTCTGCATAGGAACTAGAATGTTTCATAACATTTTTTGCGAAAAAGGCAAAAGCAGTGTTTTCTTTCCCACTACAATTCTCTCTAATATTGGGCAGAAAGGAGTCTCAACAATTCAAGAGAATAAGGAGATCCTTAGCTGCAAAAAGAGATGAAATGGCTAGTTTCTTATGAAATTAAACAGGAACATGCAGGAAACTATCTGCAATTTGCCAAACTCATGCTTAAGAGACTCAATGGAATCATCTTTAGAGGGCTATTCCCTCTCCTCCATTTTCCATGCAATTGCTGTCAGGCTTGCTCACACAGATTAAATCAAACCAGCTGTATTTTCTCAGTTTGTCAAAAAACAACACAGGCAGTTAAATCTCAGCTTTGAACCAGGGGCAAAACGTATGGAAACTGCAAGCAGAGGCCAACAGAAGGGCAACTTCTGCCACCCAGCCCATTTACAAATAACATGCTGACAACCTCCAGCAAGCAATCTGCTCTCCTTTTGATTTGGGAAGAACTGGCAGAAGAGTATAAGGGGGTTTTTTTCTCATCAATGTGAATGTGAAGTCAGTAATGGACCAGTTCTGCTAATTGTTCTTTGTTTTAATTGAGATGCCAATCATCATTTTTCTTTACACTTCTAATTACTCTTTTTTTGCTTGGTATGGGTTGTTTTCATAACTCTCCCACTGCATATCCTGCCCTGTGTTTGACACTGCTTCCCATGTAACCACACAGGTTTCTGGTGTTGTTTTAGCTTAATTTGCTTTACTGGAATGAATGAATGAACGCTGATTGTTGCTCTCCCAAATGAATCCTAACCGCTTCCCACTATGGATTTCTCAGGCGTCAGAAACTTCCAGCCAATTTTCCTCCATTGACTCACATGCCTTTGGTGTCTCTTCTGGAGTGCAATGGTTTGGGACCCGTTTTATTTCTACAGCATTGTAACTGTGCGCGCTTCTAACTTCAGTAGGAAACAGAAGACAAGTTTTCTGTTGGTCTAAATGCACAAGAAACCACAGGACAATGCTCGTTTATCAGTACGAGAAACTCCAAATGTTGTAGTATTGCACTGAAGATTTTGGTATTTGCTATTTTAATGCAGAAAAGGAGGGGTAAACATGCAAGACATGCCATGTGGTAACTGAACAGCTCCTTTATTTTCTTTATTTCAAGTGTTCTACCTAATTGCTGTGGAATGGAACAAGGAGATTCCAGTTCAGCTTCGAGTTGCTTTGTCTGCGGTTTTCAATTGTGCCACATTCCAAGTTTTAATAACAAACAAATCCCACATTTTGATAATAAAGCAGACGCAACTAGGGGCTGACATTCAAGACAACAAAAGTAGCCTCGAGTACTCTAACTCATTTCTGTGGCCTGTCATTCAGCAGAGGGAGAGCACCACCAGCCTACTCCAGACCAGCAAATCAAAGCCAGTAGCAGAAGGAAACCCCAACCTTCGGTGCCAAGAGGGGGCTTAAAAGGACTTTTCATGTTACGCAAGTTCATTTAGGATTTAAAAGCCACAGGGTTGAGCTGTGGCAGCACTTTGGATTGAAGGAGAGGAGACTGAGGGCTTAAAGCTGTTTACTTTTTGTGCTACAGAAACTGTTTCTGCTTCTCATGTAGCTAGTCCAACTCCAGGATGAAATCTTCCCTTTTACAACACTGGGAATATGAGTACAGGAAAAAAAATAAAGATAATTAAAATTTCCACTGAAACCTCCTGTTGCAACCAGGAGACCAGTTTTCAAGTTCTATTGCTTTCTCTTTAGTATCCTTGAGAAATAGAACCTAAACGGGGATTTAGAAGAGCTCTTAAACTCATTGTTTAAGCTCACTGTTTGCAGCACAGGGTTTCCTTTTTGTCCCCTTTGCGCTGGCTGTGTCTCAATGGCTATAAACACAAGAGGTATTTCTACACACAGGGCAGACGGCACACTTTCCCCTCTCCCCGCAAGATTTACCAACATGCCTAAAGGGTATCTTTAAAGAAAATGTACCAGTGTCAGACCCTGGAAAGCAAACAAACAAGAAGTCAGGGTCTAAGTCCATGGACCACCACAGCAACATTGCCTGCCTCCTGAAAAACCTCTCCTGCAGGTAACCTCAGGTTCACAGTACTATATTTTTGAGCGAGGTCTTCAAGTAACTAGATTCAATTAACATTAAACATTAAACTAGTCTTCTCTGAAGGCAAGCACTGTGGACAAGCCTGGATTGCCAGGCTGGACATTCTTCTGTGTGTGCTGAACAGGAACGAATCACTTCTGGGAATTTCACTGATGGAAACCTTTAAAACTCGTGGCAACAAGCTCAGCACCTTTTATCCGTGCAATGTAATGTGCTGCATCAGCTCTCCAGGTCTCACAAGCCTAGCAAGTCATCTCAGCATCGTGGCCTCAGCGTATTATTCAGAGACATCTTGGATTCTAGTGAAGCTACAGACCTCCACACATCCAAGCAGCTACGACATTTTATACTTCGAAGGCTTTGTGGTTCTTTCTCCATCTCAATCAGCTCCAGACAGGAATTTAATGCATATATTTTGGGAAATGTCCTGCTCCTTTAACACATCACCTCCTTAAATTCATGGAGTCTGTGGTTAGAGTAGAGCTATCTGCCAGCAGTGAGAGCACTCAAGAGATTAAAATTAACACCCTTTTTCCATAGGGGAGGGAAATAAGGCAAAAGTTATCTCCCAGGCCATTCTGCATAGAAAACAACCTTTCAACAGGGAGTTAAAATTTAACTGAGGAATTCTCCTGCTCTGAAGAGAGATCACGGGGATCAGGTCATTGTTTCACACATGGCCATTCCAGGAGGACACAAGTCTCCAACCGGCACTGGTTGCTTTGCTTGCTGATCGCCTTCCCCAAATACAATAAGGTGCTTGAGGTCTCCTGGACGTGACTCTCTCACTGAAGTTTCCCCATGACACCTGGCTGGGAAAGTTTGTAGAGTCTTCACAACAGACAAAACTAGACCAAGCACTTAATTTCTTTCCGCTCTACTTTCTTTCCTCGTTTGCTTTTTGGCAGGTGACAGGTACCAAGCAATACAGTTGAACCATACAACCACACTTGTAAACAGAACCATAACTGAATTCTAAACATGAACTGTAGAGAATCTGTACATGTGCACCATCATAGGGACCTCTCTAATTCTTAACAGTACTTAGTCACGCTGATAATTTTTATTTGTGTTTAACGTATGCATGGTTTTACTCCAAATGGTCACATTGCGGTGTGCTATATCTACTCTTTTCTCTGTGAAAGTCAACAGAAGCCCTACGGTAAAAACCACGTAGTGAACAGAGAACTCCAAAGACAACAACAGCAGAACTGCGATTAGGAGGCAGCTCTGCCCCAGTCCAACACAGAAATATGCAGAACTGAGAAACAGCACAGGCCATCTTGTTTATACGATGCAAGGAAGAACAAAAAGAGGAGGAGACAGAGGGTCAAATAAGTTACTCCTTACAATCCTCTCAGCAGGCAATTAAGAAAGGCATGGTATCATAATTCTGAAAACACGGGCTGAAGTCCAACTAACTCAGACATCTGACTGGAATATCTGATCTTTCCTAGACTTTATTCTTCTGTTACTTGCAATCACAAACTGTTCAACTGAATGAAAGGAGGGAGAACTGCACAAAACAAACTAGCGATCATGAAAAGCTAAGGTGGGTCATGACAATAATAATAATAATAATAATAATAATAATAAAAGCTTAGAGTCAGACAAGCAAGTTTTTTTGAGCACATAAAACTTTCGAGGCTGCTCAGAGCTTACTCATCACTTCAAGGTCCAAACCACCCGTGTAATTTTAAAGTTACACAATTACAGCACGATTGCTTGAACTGTGTCAGAAAGAAAAGGGCAAGAACAATCAGAAGACGTTTTCTATGAGATGTAACTGAGTCAGATCCCTGCTGAAAAATAATTGTTTTGACCACTCCACCAGCCCAAAAATTATAGGAATGATGCTTAAGTGACCGGGAGAAATTCCCCTTGGCAGAATAGGTCCTTAGAAGACACGTTTCTGAATGTAGCAGAAGTGATCTCAGGTCAACCACTACTGTATGTCACTGCAAAAAATGTGAGAAGTAACTGCTGGCGCAGACCCAGCATTTAGAGACACAAGGACAGGTTTACAGCTCACACAAGTCTCTCAAATGAGGCCGTGCCACAACCACACTCAAACCCTTGCGCAGGACTTGCAGGTTCTGAGCTACATGGACACAGGGTGAAACATTAAAACAACAATAATATCAAAATTACGTATATCAGATATTTTCCTTCTCAAAATACATCACAAGTCTATGCTGCAGGTACAAAAAACACTGAGAATTTCAACATCGGAAGCAGTAACTTGTGGGTTTACACTGCACCACATGACAACATTCCTCCCATACAAACCCTAAGGTTTCACAAAACCCCTCTCTCCTTTCAAGGTCCATGAGTTATTTAAGGAGCCACACACTCATCTCCTGTAGTTGTCATTAACTTCCATAGTATTTCTTGTGTCAAAGCAGTGGAAATCTCTTATGAGACCTCATCTGGAGGATTGTGTCCAATTCTGGAATTCTCAAGATAGGAAGGAGATGGAGCTGTTGGAGCAGGTCAAGAGGAGGCTACAAAGATGATCTGAGGGCTGGAGCACCTCCCATACAAGGACAGGCTGAGAGAGTTGGGGTTGTTCAGCCTGGAGAAGAGAAGGCTCTGAGGAGACCTTAGAGTGACCTTCCAGTACCTGAAGGGGCTACAAGAAAGCTGGGGAGGGACTGTTCACAAAGGCTTGTGGTGATAGGACAAGGGGCAATGGGAATAAACCAGAGAGGGGCAGATTTAGACTAGACACAAGGAGGAATTTCTTCACCATGAGAGTGGTGAGGCCCTGGCTCAGGTTGCCCAGGGAAGCTGTGGCTGCCCCATCCCTGGAGGTGTTCAGGGTCAGGTTGGATGGGCCTTGGGCAGCCTGATCCAGTGGGAGGTGCCTGATCCATGGCAGGGGGTTGGAACTGGATAATCTTTAAGGTCCCTTCCAACCCGAACTATTCTATGATTCTAATGGTTTAAATTGCATCTCTATTTCTAAGGTCCCACATGGGCTTTTAAAGCATCTGAACTGTCCCAACAGGAGCCTGATGAACACAGCAGATCTCTGGCCACAGACCTCAAGCTTCCCCATGAGAAGTTTTTCCTCTGAGAAATACAGAGTTAATGGTAAGTAACTATATGGCTTTCCTTTTATTTCTCCAAGTCATACAAAACTGAGAGCACAATTATATCGTGTTTCGATTCTATAAGAAAAGAAGGCAAATGCAATTATATTGGAATTATCCCAGACCAGAGAAAACCTGAACTACTAGAAGTACATGTTTCACAACAGGACTACAAAGCCAACCTCTATTCAAGATACCATTAATCATATCTAAGAGACAAGTAGCCAGAGCAACCGAGAGCAATGGAAATTTTTAAGGCAGGAAAGTGAATTCACATTTATCCAAGATCAGTTAAAACACGTACACCTCACAAAGTACTTTGTTGAGAACTTCACTGGGGATCTTTCTGTAAATATGTGGTTGGATAACAGGTATCAAATTCAGACATAAAGGGTATCTTACGAGGGCCAAAGGGCCAAAAGCAGCCATGCCAGCTGAGTACTACATCAGATACACGCATGAGAAGTTGTGCTACCCCAGAAACAGGACCACAGAATCCATCCGTTGGTCATCCTTGACTGTGAAATGGTGATGATTACATGCCAAGGGGAAGACAGCATCGATGCAGCAAAAAGCAGCTGGGCGGAGAGTATAGGATAAATCGCGTGTATGTCAGCAGGAAAACAATTCCATTATAAACAGTAAAACAAAAATTACAGAATCATTAGGTTGGAAAAGATCTTTGAGATCATCAAGTCCAACCGTACCTGTCCATTAGTAAATCATATCCCTAAGCCAGCCATCTTAAATCCCTCCAGGGACAGTGACTTCACCACCTCCCTGGGCAGCCTCTGCCAGCGCTTGAGAACCCATTCAGTGAAGAACTTTTTCCTAGTGTTCAATCTGAACCTGACCTGGCGCAGTCTGAGACCATAAACATGCTCTTACTAAAAGCTCTTTCACTTGCACGCTTACCTCTAGGCATAACAAAAAAATGATGCGTTTTGCTCAAAGTCTTGAGTGACGCTAACATCAAGGTGTCTTTCACCCCGTCTTCATCAATCTTATAATTAAGCTCCTTTGGGTCCATGAAAAGGTGGGGAAGGGGGATTAACTCCATTTATTAATTTATGGCGGTGAAATTATCTTCCTCATCCCAAATATAAATCCTTGACCTACTTTGCAGGAAAGGTGCTGCTTTAGCTGGACGGTACCCTAGAGCTCATTCTGGATAGGAGTGTGGGAACCCGCTGGCTGCCTCTCATTGCCTCTGCTCACTACAGAATGCTGCCTTCTTGGTGCTTGTGACCAAGTTTTAACCACCAGCTATGGCAAAAATGGGAGAAAAACCTTGATAGCTCTCCGCTCTGCCCTCCAGGAGAACTGAGCTTCCATGTCAAGTCTCATGGGGCAAGAGGAACAGCCCAAACCAGTGCTTGTAGCTTTCTGTCCTTGCTAAGGGCTAAAAATTAAATTAACAAGTGATAACATTTTGTTTCTAACTAAAGCCTTTGAGAACCCCGGATCATTTACAGACACTAATTAAGCTCTACATTTCTTCTGCAGTCAAGCAAGCAGAATTGATTGTGCTTTCAGAGAGAGCTATTGAAACACTCACAGCCAAGGAGCTTTTACTAATTTATCTCTGGTGGTTAAACAAAACAGTTTCCACGCAGATAACAGAAGGCAAAGCAACCCCCCTGCATAAGGACTCAATTCAGAGAACGCTGGACAGGAAGGCGTTTAGTGTGTTAGTGGCACATTTCTGGACTGGGGATACTGGAATCATTTTAAATCAGCCTCGAAAGCTCCCATCCCCAACACACGGGTCATCAGAAAAGCAGGGAGGTGAGCAGTGGGAAGGCCAGGCCAATTATTGAATAATAGAATGGATTTTTAATCAACAATCTACCTGAAACGCAGGAATGAAAATACTGCAGTGTATTTCTGAGGCTTGACTGGACTGTGTAGCTCATGATAGAAAAACTCAGTGTATCTCTTCCACCTCAAACTGAAAGGAAACTAAAGGCTTCTCCACTTACACCCTGAGAAACTGCTGCCCTGATCGAAAATTTAAAGTTTTCTTAACTGGTAGAAGCTTAATACAAAACCAATCTTCAGTAATGCTGAAGTAATGCTGAAGAATCAGGCATCATCACGTTCTGTAATCACATGTAACGATGCAGCTACATTCACTGCCACGAGGCGTGCAAACCAGAGATGAACCAGATGTCAAAGTACAAACAGTGATGACCTAAGGCACATTTTACACACAATGTCTGAAGATAAAGCACGGTTTCATACGATGCTAGGAGGATAACCACACCACTTTTTTCCCCATTCAAACTGCATTTCAAAACAGCTTTGCTATTTTCTTGCAAATCAGGATCATTTCAGAATATAAATTTCACTCTAAAAGCAACACTGTAAATCACAGAGGCACTAATGGCAGAGATCTATGCACACACCCGCTGCCTGAAAAAACCTCAGCTTTTGTGGGCAGACACTGTTGCAATGCACAATAAAATCAGTCATAAGCAATAAACCATTAACTGCTATGGATAAAGCAGGGGAAACAAGCATTCCTGGTTTGTTTAATTAACAAAATATTGTCCTAGATGTGTTCATCTCATGTTTAATTCTGAGACGATTTCCCCGATGGAAAGATCTCCAGGTTATATTATTGCGTATGTTAGGAGACAGTTGATATTTGGCTGTAAACAGCTTGTTTGAGCAAACAGTGCTGTGAGTTTTCAAAGGAGACAACAGCTACGCTGCCCACGTCCTCACCCAATACCGAATCCTGACTGGGGCTCCCCAGACAGCGCAAACCACACTTACGTTTGAAGTACTGCACTGGATTCAGAGGAAATCTGGCTTCCATCTTCTCCACAGCTCGATGTTGCTAGATTTCCATACCTGAAAAATGAGATGGGTGTTTAGAAGAATATCCACTGAATAAAAACATGGCATAATTCACATTGACTCATAGAATAGTTTGGGTTGGAAAGGACCTTAAAGCCCATCCAGTTCCACCCTCTGCCATGGGCAGGGACACCCTCCAATGGATCAGGGGCTCCAAGCCCCATCCAACTTGGCCTTGAACACCTCCAGGGATGGGGCAGCCACAGCTTCCCTGGGCAACCTGGGCCAGGGCCTCCCCACCCTCACAGGAAAACATTTCTTCCCAATACCTCATCTCAATCTTCCCCTCTCAGCTAAAAACCATTACCCCTCATCCTGTCCCTGCACTCCAGGGATGACATCAGTTACCCTTCCCTTATCCACCCTCCTTCAGTCACAATCTGTCCTCATTGAAGCCACGCTGGCTGTCATCAATGACCTCCTTGTTCTCCATGTGTCACAGCACAGTTTCCAGGAGGATCTGCTCCATGATCTTGCCAGGCACAGAGGTGAGACTGACAGACCTGGGGTTCCTCTGTTCTTCCTTTTCTCCATATTTAAAAATGGGCATTGCGTTTCCCCTTTTCCAGTCTGTAGGAATACACCAGACTGCCACAACTACTCATGTACGATGGATAGTGGCTTAGCCACTTCATCCACCAGTTACCTCAGGACTCACGGATGCGCCCCATTGGGTCTCAGGCACTTGTGCACCTTCAGGTTCCTCAGATGGTCTCACACCTGATCCTCCTATGATTCTATGCTTTGTGCCACATTTCTGCCTGCTGGCCCAGTGTTCATGATTACACTGATTACTCCAAAGCCTCAGGAGGGAGTTCTCCCTCACTAATTTGTCAAGGACTGTCAGAGATGCTCTGTCTTCCCCGCAGAATGAGACACGGTTCAGTACCTGAAGCCATTTGGGAACTGTGCACACCTGCCTATGGTACGTACATGACATGACACTGAAATATCAATAATCCTTTTCTTTATCTTCTCACATTACATTTTTGCATTGGAAATATTTAGTTCGATGTGCTGGTCAGTGTTTTGTGCCCTGCAGCGTGGGGTCCTTTCTGTCTCTAGTTTACTAACGCAAAGGGAATACACTTCCCTTATATACAAGTATCATTAACAACTTGAGTGTTTCTAGCTCAAACTACAATTATAGAATCTAACAATCCAGCAAATCATAGAATGATTTGAGTTGGAAAGGACCTTAAAGATCATCTAATTCCATCCCCCCTGCGATGAGCAGGGATGAATCTAAGGAACTTGTAGATTATTCCATGTAGGAGAAAAAAAATCTAGAGAGACAGCCAGTATCTTCCAACCTAACGTGTTAAGGTTGGAATATTATAAGGTTGTTATTTATATGACGTGCCTTGCACACAGCAGGAATCAACCAAAACACTTTCCTTGCTTGCAGCTCCAAGACCCTTTCTGCCGGTTTTCACTCCATCCTTTCCTAGAGCAATATTCCAATGCACAAAGAGGCTCTAAGACAACCACTTTCTCCAGTACAGCTCCCATTTCTGCAGTATTTGTCATTCCTTCTAATTCCAAGCATGATTTCACACAAAGCTTCTAGGTGGCAAGTGCCCACTTGCGCCAAAAACTACTGACACAGTTGTCACGAGTGGGAATGGCCTGTGGCCCTGTGAAAATGCCATTGGGAATGAGGAAACCACGGGCAGAACTCCAACAGCGCCAAGCAAAACCTCTTACCTATGTAGGCAGCGCATGTGCCTTGAAGGAAGGATTATGCACTTCCTTTTCCAGGGAGCGCCTATTGTACAGCTCCATAAAGAATTTCATGGTTCCTTACAGGCAGCTTTAATGAAGCCAGACAGAATAAAGCAAGCTGATTTTACACATTCTGTGCTCAACTAATTGTGTCAGGCACCTGCAATTAGTCAGAGTAGTTAGGAGAACAAGTGCATCTTAAAGCGTGGCATCCTAGTAATGTCAGACAGGGAAAACAGAGCGGAGTGGGCTGTCAGTCCAGAAGGTTCCCGTCAAGAATTTGCATTACATTCCAGTGCACTGCAAAGTAAATCCAAACTAATACAGGCAAACAAGAAACCCCTCTGATAGCAGCTGGAGGTCAGCTGGGCTCACTTAGCCTTGAGAGTAGTGCAGTAAGACCCCGCACGCTCTCTGAATCAGCTCATTGGAAAGCAGATCTTGCATCTCTGACCACATTGCAGGTAGACATATCAAAAATTATTTGCTCCAGCTGTTAAACCACGACTGCTTGATCCCAGCAGCTTAGTCTGACCGATACATCATCTCATTCCACCCAAGTTCCCACATCACTTTTCTAGGTACAGGTGTGTCTATTCTAATCAGTTCTCTTAAGCTTCCTCCTCATGGCCCATGCGCTCTGCCCTCTGAGGGTCTTCTTCAGCGGTCTCTGGATGAAGGCCACAGATTTTCCTCACAGCTGAGCTTTTCAACTCCCCTTCTTGCGTATGCTCTTAGACTCCTTGGACCCCTTTCAAGGTTGCATCCTGTCTAAATTGGTTCTTCTCCCTCTTATCATTGCACTAGTCCCTGTTATCTGGCTTAATTAGATACAGTCACGTTCTTTCCCGTTCTTTCTAATTGCAACTTTGCTAAAATTCCTTAGAATTCCTTCCTGAAGTACCCAGGCACAAGCTAGCTGAAAGTTATTATTCAAGCTAATTCTACGTTTCAGTTCTAAAATCACAAAAACTATACATAATATTAAATTACATAACAGGTTAGCAACTTACAACAAATAATTTCTTCCTTCAGGGTCCTTGGAGACTGAAGTACATACAAGATCACCATTCTTGCCAGTGCAATTTCACATAGCTAATCCAAATGTTTGAAGAAAAAAGCCACGTAGCTAAACTGACTTTGGTGCAAGAACTCACTTCTAAACATGCTGAATGACACCTCGATCCCTCGGGGGTCACAGCGAATTGCTACAGAAGCCTCTAGAGAGGAACCACTGCTCAGTACAAGAACAGCTGTCAATCTTGTTCTGAAATGTTTTGGTCCATTGATGGCCTCTGTGCTTTCTCCTATATGGTCCAAAGCAATTTTACACCCTGCCTGTGGATCCTCCTGCTGGGATCAGCGTGACTGAAGCTGTAAAAGTGAACAGATACCTTCTTTCTGACTCAGCTATTCCTGAACTCACCACTCAATCCTTCCTGCCCTCTCTCAGTCATACCCTGAAAGCTTATTACAACCCAAAGTGAACGCAGTGAACTATTTGAGGTATTTCCCACTGTTTTACTGCAAGGAGGGAATAAATCAGAGGAGCCTTAAGAACAAAGCTTCCAACACTTTGCTAAGCTGAAGTGTAAAGTTTAACCTGTTTCTATTAGATTTAACTCTACTGGTTTCAATATTTGCGTTTGCAGCTCTGTAAATTGCATTTCCAAATACTATAATCCTAGGCAACACCTCATCTTACCAAGAAGATACAGGAAGAGCCTAAGGGGGATAGAGAACTATGCCAACACCTTCTCGGTGGAGAAAACCCAGCACAGAATCAAGAAGTGCTGCTGATATAACTTATGTTACATGCTATGACGGCTACTCCTGTCCTGTTGCTAAAGGGAGAGGATTTCACTCTCCGCTGCCATCTGCCAGACAAGATGATTAAAACGCATCTTAGCCAACAGACAAAAGACATTTTTCCCCCCTGGAGGGAGAAATACGCTTCAGCTTTTGAATAACAATTACATTTTTATATCCATTTTTCAAAACTTGCCGTTAATTCTTAAAGCAAGATTTATTGAGATGCCTCATGGTGTCACTGTCCTGGTGTTGCATGAATATAAAACATGTATTTGCAGAACATTTGGCATTTGCATCTAAATCCCACTAGGGATACACACCGATTTTTATAATACAAGGCTATAACAGTAACAAAGAGCAGGCAATTTTCTGTACAAGACTGGAGAAGCGTGTAATGCTTTGTTGCACGTCCAGATGTAAACCTCTGCCCATCTCTCTGAGCCAGAGCTCTGCGTGCACAAGAGGCCATAAAATATGGGTTAGGAGGAGTTAATGACACATCTGATGTAAAGAGCAGCATTTCTGCAGGCTTGCACTGCTCTGTTCTCACCAGCTCCTGGACAAAGAGCCATTCACTCCCCGGCCTTGTATGAATGCTTTGCATACAAAAAGAGACAGGAGAAACAAAAGGATCCTGTAGCCCCCAGAACTTTTCGGCTTTGCTTGGTGTTTGGAAAGTTATAGACTCCACTCAAAGGGCCTGACTAAGCAAATGAGATCAGAATGTAATGGGCAGTACTGAATATTTAAATGCTGAAAAACAGAGTAGAAAATGCACCCCTGCATCTCTGTTAAGAAGGGAAGGGAAGAAGAGGGAGGAAAATGCATTCAAATGACTCAGAAATAATAATAAGAAAAAGAGGTTCTCTGCAAACCCCCCAAACAAATCCCTAAATAAGTCTTGTAAGCCTCAAAACAAGTGACTTGGAAGCACAGGTACTTGGCAAGGAGCTTTGAATTATACACACAGAGTCATGGAAATAAAGTCACTTTTTCATCTGAATAGACAGACCACCTGGAATACAGGAACACCACAGAGGAATGAACAGATGCCACAGCAACAACAGTGAGCCCAACACTATGTAACTACCATTCTGAAAGCATAGCCTGCTACCGAAGGACCTGCTCCCTCAATGTCCCCCTCTCTACCTTCACTTTCCTGTCCATCAAGCCATCCTCCAGCAGAAAAAATGAACTGAAAACATAAAACTAACTTAATATTTGCCGTTGTCATCCAGCTCTGGCTCTCCCATCAAACAGTATCAATTCCCTTCTCTAAACTCCTTGAGATAGGGACCGGTTGCTGTTTCCTATGTGACTGCGCCAAGCACAGCGTGGCCCTGCTTTTAGGTGCCACCATTGCAAGGAACATGATTGCCATGACAAAATAAGATATGTAAGAGAGGAACCTGGCCCGCTTCTGCTCTCCTCTGGACACCTAAAGCTCTTCAGCTTCCATCGCATTTGTGAGCGATCACTCCACAGCACACCCAGTCCTGGGGATACTGGAGGATCTCTGCGGAGGCATCCTGCGGTTCTCCCACCCAAAAGGGGCTGTGCTGTCCTTTCCCTCTCTCCAGGAACTTCCATCGAGTGTTTTCACATAAAAATGTCAACAAGATTTTTTTTTTCTTTTAAATCTCCCTACCCACTTCTACCAAACAAAGAGAAAATACCAGTACACAGAGCATTAAAGACTTGGCAGGTTTTCAAAGCTGCCTCCTGCATTTAGATGCCAAACTTCCACGAATGCACAAAGATGAAAACTAAGCTGTTTAAAATCAATTACAATCCATTTCTTTTCTTCTTTTTAATGCTTGCTTTTCTCCAGAGGACCATACTCCACGGCTGCATGTAAATCATTCTAACTTTATAGCTTAGATTTTACCTATATTTCGTCCCAAGCTGTAAAATTCTAAATTATCCATGATATTCAAAAAGCCAAGAGAAACATCCATGGATTCCTAAACACGACACTCCTTAGATTTGTGAGGAGGGAAGGAAGTGGTGACCTCCTAGGATTTCCTGTGGATTCTATCATATATTACAAAAGGCTGGGGATAACGCTGACGAGGTCAGGCAGCCTACATGCCTCTCTTCTGAAGGAGACGTTATAACTTGTTCCAAGAGGTACACAAACCAGCGAGATCAGAATTGGGCCCAGAAAGAAAGTTCTGTTTTATGGAGACTTTTCCCTGTGCTTTCTTGCCCTCTTCTAACATTTTCACCTCTTTAAAGCAGCGTCAGAGGAGGAGGGCAGGGCCGACCTCCTTAGAGTCATGTACACTCCTGACCTGCTGCTGCTCTAAACAACTGGACCGCCTGAACTCAGATGGTGCTATAAATATTAATTAGGCTATTAGTTTGAAGGAAAGCCACAGTATCTGCACTTCCCTTATTCTCCCTTCCTGTCCTCAAAGCCAAGAGGATTAGAGGACAAGAGGATGTCCCACCTTAAAGCAGGGCTTCTACTCTGCCAGCACATTACAAAAACCCAATGGGACAGGAACTCGATCTCTTCCAGACCACAAGGACACAGCAACCCACAAGTCTGGCCCAAGATCCTTCCCCTCAGTCAGCAGCCAATGAAGCAGCGATTAACAATCACATTGTCTTTAGAAGAGGACACCTATTCCCCAGTTCATTCCTGCTTGAGTGCTTCCTCCTCCCAAATTCCTGATCTTTGAGTATCTGATTTTATAACTTCAATGTTTCACTAATTTTGTACGTTCCTGTTTTTAGGTTGCTATGGTCCTTTTCATGAGGGGAAAATATGGGAAGAAAACAGAACTGTTTATCTAGTGGACTCTCTAAACTTCAGTATAAAAGCAAGATTCCCAAAAGAAGTTTTCATCATCCTCCTAACAGTGCAGTTAATCAAGTTCAAACATTATAATGGCTAGAGATGAAACATCACAAACCAATAAAACCTTGACCAAGGCTAACTGACTGTAGGATGGGCAGCTGTTTCCATGGACTAGCCCTTTGGTCCAAACTCCAACCTTAAAATGCTTCAACCTTCAATTACAGAGAGATTTAATTATTTCAGTAGTCACTGAAGGGCTGAATTGAGGATCTGAACATGCTTTCCCATGCTTCATATCATCCAGAAATCCTGCAGCACCCACAGCTTGGCTTTGTGAGCAGAACCACCCATCGAATCCAGCCAGGCGAGGTGACCAAGAGGAAACAATCCAGACACTTGCACGTGAAATGATCACGTGTCCCATACAGGGGTTACAGACACAAAGTCATCTGTGGAGAAGCACGCAGGAGGACAACACGGCCCAATGCTACAAGATCCCTTTTCCTGGTCCAGCCCAGGGGCTCTGCAGAGACCAAAGGGCCAGCCCTACACCAGGGACCCGAGGCAGCCTCCCAGCATCAATAACTTCTCCCCACAAACATCACACTTGGGGGATTCACCCAGCCCAACAGGTTTGAGAGTAGATTTGAAACTTGCTTGCCAGACATAGGGATCTTCTACAGTTGTACAAATTAAATAAGTGGAATAAGTATGAATTGTTCTCTGCGTAACTGTCTTCTGCCTCCTGAGGACAGCAAAAATCAGCAGAGACGGACACGAAAAATACGGATGTATGAAAACCCAAGCTGAATTCCAAAACTGTCGCTGTGAGTTAAATCTTCTCTCTCTCTTTGCCCCAGGACACTCCTCAGTATCCGCATCATGGTCTGTTCCTCTCACTGTTTTTCTTTACCACCTTTTGACAGCAGAGCGTCTTCAGGGTGGGGGCTGTTGCAAACAATTCTAGGCATGTTTGTACAGTGATTTGTAAAATGAGGTCACAGTCTCAGGTGGGACATTAATTTGTGTTTCTGAAGCATCTCAGTAAGAGAGGAATAAGAACGGAAACTACTGAAAACCAAAACTCTGTTGAACTGGGTGGGGAACGCAGCCGGTTTGGTTCCTTAGCAGTCAGATGCGGCTTTCCTTGCCTGGTGACTATGCTTTACTGAGAGTTGGGATGGGGGAGGAATGTATTTACACATGTTATGTTTATATTAAAATGCTGAATTTTGCAGTATTCTTGACATCTGCCCATCAGGTTACTAAGCCCCGGTCCGCTATAAATAACGGAAGAAAATCCTGACAACACGCCCCTATCATGTAGATGCTGGCTCAGTTTCCATTACATATTGGCTCTTACCTGTTAAGGAGAAGCTCCAATACTTCGTTAGTGGAAGAAAATGTCTTGTATGTCGACAGAAAGATACTGATGTAGGTAAAATCATTGTCCCCAAAAGATGTCAGAAGGTTCTCCACGAGCTTCTCCAAAGTGCCTGCTTTTATAGTCCTGATCTTGCAGGTTTCATTCTGGCTAACGGTGTGTTCTGGAGGGAGCTCGTCCTCCTCCACCTACAAAGTTGAAACCAAGGACAAACATCAGACAGAAGCTCCCCGACACACCTTTCACAACAAAACACTGATTAAGTTCCAGCTTCTCACAGGAATATCTTTAGTTACTACTAAACAATGCTGTTAATTTTGGCTCTCCCAAGCATCAAATGTTGTATCAAATAACAGAAGGCTTCAGTATGTTTACCTTTAAGATACTTTTCTGACACATTCCACAAAATATTTTATAGTCTGACTGCTATCAAGTCATGTTATGACCCCATCATATATAATTATCTAAAAGAAAAGCCATTGTCTCACAAAGAACAATATTGCTTGAGGGAACACCAGTGGTATTTCAGTGTCTCACTTAACTTCTGAATAGACATGAAAACCAACCACAACTTTAGCATCAGCAGCAGCGACTCCCTTGCTGAAAACAGCAACACAGAACACACACAGAACCTAGGGTCACGGACACATTTGGATGTGAAACATTCCACGATGCTTTTGCGAGGAGAGTGCCAAAGTAATCTTGCAAACATGCCTTTATAATATTGCAATTTTCTCTTACAGTTCCCGTTTGGCACAATATTTGTCAACAAATCCAGGGTGTTGGGGGTCTTTGTTTTATAAACAGCATTTGTTTTTAATGCTTGCAGCCTGCTTTGAGTCTGACATAACCGGAAACATTCCCTTCAAGTCCACCACTATTCAGAAGACAGGTCAGGAGATTTTTTTTTTTACTAGTTTAAATACTTATTTGTTAGGTATGTGTGATAAAAAGCTTTACAAACAGGATTATATATTTTAAAAAAAGAACATTAACAAGAGCAATCTAACAGCATATCTCTCTTTGGGGGAATTCTGGCAGAAGAGTGTCCCTGTGCCTGTAGGAAGCCTGGAAGGGGCAGCAGCATCTTGCAGGATCAAGACACAAGGCCCCACCATGGCACGGGAGGCAAGCAGAGGTCCTGGGACACACGAAGCAACTGCAAAGTGGCACCATTTCACGTGCAACTTAAGCCACTGCAAGAAGCATCCCCAGAGGCTCTTTTCTGCCCCTCTGCCACAAGAAAGGGGGCTGGGAAAGCAGTCCAGCCAGCACCGAGCCCTTCATCTCCCTCGGTGGGATCAGCTTGAGCCAGGCGAGCCGCCCAGCCTGGCTCACCCCACAGCTGCAGAAACACCCGCGCTGACCCAGGGCAAACAAGCTCGGCTGCAGGATGTCAGACGATCTCGGGAAGCACCGCGGGTTTACATCTGTTCAAACAGACCGGAGAATTACAAGCTGGGTAACTCTGTCTTATGTCAGGAACCCATTAATGGCTTTTCTAAGCGCCAAACCCCACCAGCAGCCCAGCACGAGGAATGAGATCACACCAGAAAACCGGGAAAAGCTTTGTGCTATGGATCTTTTGGCTGCTGCAAAGAAGCTTTATGCACCTGACTTACAGGTGTATCTGGAAATATATACGACACCACCACTACAGAAACCCTAAAAGGATCTGTTATGACCGCTACGGATCTTCTCCATTCAAATTTTCTCTTAGAAACCCTTGCTCAGAAGGAAAAAACAATATTGACTATTTCTGCTGACTTTTTATCTTATAATTAAAGTATACTTTTGAAAATAACTAGTTACACAATACAACTGCTTTCCAACAGGGAAGCAATTCAGCATCGCTGTATTAAACTACTCATTTTCCATCCAGCGATCTCACCCCGCTCACCGTGTATTCACTCACAGCCATATTCTGCTCACTGAGTGTAAAAACCTGCCATCCACCAATGCGACTGGACCAAACAAGGGAAGAATATGCTTCCAAGATTGATACATGCACACAATTTTCTGTTAACTGCAACACTGCAGCTTGCCCAAGACATCACATTGAGAGGATGTTAACATCAAAGAAATGCCAAAGCAAAACATAAAACAACCCCAAACCCTGAAAATCTAAAAACGAGTTTGGCAGCAAAACATTCAACTGCTAGAAATCATTCGAAGAGACTTTTAAGGATTGTTTGTATTATTTTAGCAATTCTGCCTGTAAGTTTAAAAGGAAAAAGTCCTTGGCAGAGGAGCTCACTAACACACTTTTGGAATAAGACACTGTGGTCTGAGTTAGCACGCTAACAGGAAACTGCTCGGTCTGGATTTAATCAAGAGGCCATCTCTGCACCGACAGAACCAGGCTACCCAAGAGCAACAGAGGTTTCATGTTTGCTTTTGTGCTGCCTGCTCAGAGGAACACTATTGCTATTAGATGTTGCAAGTTCTGACAGTGGCACACTGATCACTGTTATGTGGTGCCAATTAAAGCCACCAGTGGTTTTGGGCACCAAAACAAGCAAGGCTCTCCAGCTCCCTCCATTCATCCACAACCAACCCATCCTGCAGTTTAACAAAGGTGCTAGACCCCAGCATCAGTAAAGTTTGTCTTGATCCTTTACAAGGTTGAGAATAAACAAACACGGCATTTTATAGTCAGATTTATCTTATGTTTTTAAATAGCTTCACTGTGATTTTTCAGGCAACGGACTGGCCTTGATAACGTGCTAGTGGACCTGCTGAGCAAATGGTTTCCTACCAAACAGATAACATCTTCCAAAAGCAAACGCAGAAAGATTGAGCTGGGGTATATTTCTGTAAGTCCTGATCTGCTGAGGCTGTGCAGTCACCGCTCTAGTGGAATTCTAATGCCTTTACCAATCCTCAGCTGTGCGGTACCTTCGGAGTGACCCACTCTCTCTTGCACCTATGCGGCACCAGATATCCAGCTCCTGCTGAAACAGGAGAGCTCGATGCACACCAAAACCACTCGGGCTAAAATGCTCCCTTAGAGACAAACCGATCCCCAAAGCCAGCAGCAAAAGGCTGGTCGGAAGGAGCCGTGCTCCGGTTCCCAGCTGGTTACAATGAAGGTCCTGACCCTGCCCGTCCAGGCTGGCTCCTGAACACCCCCAGGCTCACTGGCTCCCCACGGCGCTGCGAAAGGGCACAAGAGCCACACGCACAATTGCAGGATGTGGAAAAGATATGAGTATCAGCATAACATCCAACAGACGTCTTCTCTTTGCCACGGCCACCAACACAGGGCCACAAACAGCTACGTGCCAACCTTCAGTGGGATCACAAATGAATTACAAACTCCACCATCTCCTAAATTAACGATACATCCTAGCAAGAGGGAATAGAGGCTCAAGTGAGAAGGACGGTTCAAGCTCCAAGTAGTACAAAAACAGCCTGCCACCCAAATTATAACGTGCAGAACTGTAGTCGTTATTTCAGCAATATCACAGGAAACAATTGGTTTTACCCCAAAAAAAGCCCCCACTGGTCTGCAGGTTTTTTTCCAGTGCAAATATTACCTGTCAAGATTCTGAAAATGAGAATCATGGAACGAAATCAATGTAATTGTTTTTCATTAGGTACACTGGAAAAAAAAATACCAAAAGAAAACAACTGGGATGAAAAATAAGTCAATGAGATATCAAGTATTCTTCAGGCTCAGTCATTTCAAACTTGAACACTTTGGTAAAGAGCTGTTATACCTAGAAATTCTGAAAAATTACTTTTGGGAGCACCCAACTAATGAGTGTCTCTTAAACTGCATTTTTACTGATTTTGAAATATTTTTAAATGCTTTTGTCCTTCCTTGAAATGTACAGCTTTTCCAGATGGGCAGTCTTCCACTCTACCCATTTTTATCAACCTGTTGGGCCCTATGCTGGAATCAAACTGCCTAAAGGGCAGTAACTTATAAGTTAACTAAAAATAAAGCACTCTAATCAAGAATGACCGCCTCATTTCACCGCTTGCCTAAATGAAAATCAACTTCAACCTCCTGAAAGTAGGAATAAGGTGCTTTTTGTGATTTTGCCCTTAGTTTTTTTGATCTTGCTTTCTCACACACAGACTCTCCCGCATAAGCCTTGAGAAAGCAAATAAATAAAAAGGGGGAAAAAAATTAAACTCATGGAAACATTATGGTTCAAATGCTCCAGAAACCCAAGCATCCATAACACCAGTCTAGCAGAATAAAAACTGAAGGCAACCTGCATTTAACTACAGTCACATATCACTTAAAAGTAGCTAGACAGATGGAACAGAAAAGCTGTTTGAAGAATAACCGGATTCCAAAGAAAAACCACACTAAATTGAAGTAATAACATTTCTTTGAGGTGCTACGTGACTCCTATTTGCTTTCGTCATATTTTTTAAAGAACTGCAAAGATATTAACAACTTACTCCACACAGTATTTCCTTCCAATAAGGATCATAATCATAGAATAGTTTGGGTTGGAAGGGACCTTAAAGATTATCCAGTTCCACCCACTCTGCCATGGGCAGGGACACCTCCCACTGGATCAAGCTGCCCAAGGCCCATCCAACCTCGCCTTGAACACCTTCAGGGATGGGGCAGCCACAGCTTCCCTGGGCAACCTGGGCCAGGGCCTCACCACCCTCATGGTGAAGAAATTCCTCCTTCTGTCTAGTCTAAATCTGCCCCTCTCCAGTTTATACCCATTGCCCCTTGTCCTATTACTCCAAGCCTTTGTGAACAGTCCCTCCCCAGCTTTCTTGTAGCCCCTTCAGGCACTGGAAGGTCGCTCTAAGGTCTCCTCAGAGCCTTCTCTTCTCCAGGCTGAACAACCCCAACTCTCGCAGCCTGTCCTGGGATGGGAGGTAATGAACTTCATACTCATGCCTGCTCCCTTTTAAGGGGCGAACGCCAGGCTGTCCCTTACGAGTACTGACAGAGCAGCCCCATGGCAGCCGACAGCCCCGCAGGACTCACTCCAACTCGCACGCACTGTGCGGTCTCCCCTGACCTGTCCTCACCATATGAGCACTAAAAACCACTCTGGGAAAAGTGGGAATTTTGCACTAGCAATACAACTTAACACACAAGAAAGACAAGTGACTGGACTAAGCTTGTCAAAGTGTTTCAGTCACTGCCAGGGCAGGTCCCTGGCCACACACATCCCTGCCTTCTCCTGCCATGCCAGCAGGATTTCAGAGCCTTGCATCCCACCACTCTCCTCTCTGTTCTTCTCCACCCTGCAGAACTGTCAGCCTGGAAAACAGCCTGCATTAGATAAGATTTGGAATTTGAGGCAGAATTCCCACCCTGGGAAGCCGTGGCTCGGAATGCAGAATTTGGGTGGTCAGAGGTGGGATCACTTTCAGCCTGCGGACTCCAGGCAGGGTGGATGCTTGCCTTTGCCAGAGGCGTTGCTTTTATTGTACAGTGCATTTGGAAATAAAACGAAGACAGAGCTCTCTCCACTTCGCTGACTCCTGGGTTCTCATTCTGGATGCTGCTGGATGTCAGAATTCTGCATGTTGACCGCACCGAACTCGGAACCCAAAATAACTTTACTATCTCTTTCCTGTGATCTGACAGCTAGGGGTATTCCTGGATTTCCAAAGCCCCACCCTTTTCCTTTCCTTTCTTACCACACAAATAACCATTCTTGGCAGCAACCCAGAGTTTCCAGGACCAATTAATTCCATGGTCATTATACAAAAGGCACTCTCACTTCCTAGCTGGTATCTCTCTGAAAAGCTGGTGCACAGTAACAAAAGCTGTGGGGCAGATTGAGAGGTAAAGGGGGGAAAAAAGCCTCTTACAGACACACTGTGACTGGGTTCAAACCCTTTCACTCAGGCACCTTGCAGCTACTTAAAGTCATTCTGGGGAAAATAAGGAACAACAGACAGAGCAGGGGCTGAGCTCTGCATTCTCACCCCTTCCCAAGTTATGCAAATTCTGACCCATTTGGGTATCAGGAGCTGTGTGGCCTTGCTCTAAAGGAATCAAAGTGAAAGGAAGAAAGCCTAATTTACACATCACCTCTCGCTACATGCATCTGGAAGGGTTCAAGCAAGTGCATGAAAAAAACCTGCATCTCCAGACAGGTCTACATTTAAGTAGCATTGTCCAGTTCTTACAAACTTATTCAGTCATGGGAACACAAATTCCTCTTCTGAATTTGGTCCACTTGGAAGCAAAGGAATGCAGCTGTATTACTGAGGGAGAACCAAGTCCTCCAAGAGTTTCACCACACAGCACACAAGCTTTTTAGAGAGAACAAAATTTGCCCCAACAGTTTAGCCCCAAATCTTCTTCCCTAACTATCTTGTACAATTTATACACTTACCTTCTCATTGCCTCCTATCTACAAAAAGTTCCTTCTCACCCTAATGCTCACCTCCCTGGCCAGAAGAACTTTTAAACAAAGTCAACAAATGCCCTGCCACCCTCTTCTCCGACATACAGTCTTCAATGAGTTAACTGAACCTGAAACATCAGATTACTTAAACCCTTTTCATTTTGGTTTGAGCTGTTTCATAGTTCTACAGTTCACCACAACCTCATTCTCTCATAAGCATGCCAGGGACATATAATTTTCATAATACGTCAGTATGTATAACTATTCTCTTTGGTGGTTTTGATCCAACACTGAAGCTTGGCAAGTTCCTCACTCAAAACAGAAAAGCAAGAAAAAGAAACCAGTATGTCAGGTAAGATTCTTGGTCAGGTCCATCTTGCACTGTTTGAGGAGCAGCTGTTATCGCATGACATTTACTAGAAGCACTCTGCTAAAACCAGCAAACAAACCTGTCCCATATATAAACAACTTTCCAAAGCTCTTCTGCATTAGAGGAGAACTCCTGCTGTAGAACTCAGCATCTTCATCCAAGTGTTACTTACTGTCTCCATGAGAGGAAAGCTCTACAAAGAGTCTTTCAACTTGCAAGCAGTCAGTGATTAACTGTCAAAACTAATAAAAGCTCTTACAGGTATGGATTGAGGGTCCCTAAGAGAGGAAACAAGCAGCTGAGGCTGTTCTCCTGTGCCTGTAAACAGTAATTACTCTCTGCTAACAACCTTTGTCTTCTCTTCCTCACTCCCCACACTCTCACTGCTTCCAGCTTGTCCTGCAAATTTGTAGGTGCCAGAGCCTGCTTAGAGTTTCCAGGCTGAGTTACTTAATGAGAACGATAAAGGAGAAAGGAAGAAGTGCTGGGCAGAGAAAAGTAGTGCAAAAGATGCCAGACAGCTCAAATGTTTCACCTGGCTCTGAAGCACCTTTCAGTAACCCTGATGGGAATACCACACCTTCCATCTGAGGAATACTGAGAAGTTCAAGCTCATAGAACAGCAAACATTGTATTTACGTACTGAACACAAACCTCAATTCTGATTATCTGAAAACACAGCATCATCAAGCAGAGTTTCTACCATCCACCACCCCAGAAGTTAATATCATCCATATCTACAGAACACTAGACAAACCAGATCACACAGCCAAACACACATTTGGTCACCACTGAGCTCAGCCAGAACTACTGGCTGACCTTTGAAGACGTGCAGCTATTTTCTCTGCTCATAGATTTTAACACATTGCAAAAATTTTAGCTGCACAAAGGAGAACATCTGTTAACTGCAGATGGCAGGGAGCTGGTCTCCTCAGGTCTCACAGGAGGAAGAGTCTGTTCTGGGAGGTCCCCAAAGGTGGCTCAGTAGAGTCTTACCATTCCAGCCGTGACCTGTGTGCCTCAGTTTTTCCAGCTATGGAAGGGCAGATTTGCACTGACCTCCTCTATGAATCACTTCAGAGTCCATAGATGACAAACAGTCTACAGAAGTAAGCAATATAATTTCTGCACTGAGTCCGCACAGCAGATGTAGACCACCAAACCAGCCCAGTTTTGTTGCAACAAGCACACACTTGAAATGGCAATGGAAAACACGACAAATCCATACGCATTCAGCTCAAAAGGCCAGATCCCAGCTCTGTTCTTTGTAAGGTCTGCTGTGAACTCAAAACCAAACCATCTCTTCCTGGAACAAAAGCTTCTCCCCAGCTCCTCCTCACCCACTTTACCATCTCTGAAGGAGTCACCTGCCAGTGTCACCCAATACCAGTCAGTCTGGATCTCTGGATGAGACACCAGAGAGTTCACACAGCCTCAGGTTCTGCACTGTTACCCAGTGACTGCAGAATACTGTCACGAGCCAACAACCAAGGGCAGTGCAAGCAAAGCGCAGAACAAAGCCATGCAGGAACAAACACTCCAAGAATGGAATACTGTCAAAAATCATTGTGATATTTAAGCTACATGACATGCCGATGTGCGCTGTAAGCAGTCAGGTTGAGCACACATAATGGAATTCACTTATTAGTGCTTACATCTCCTACAGAAGCTGAAAACATGATATGAATGGCTAAGGCAAAATGAACATGCACATGTATTCCTGAGAACCTACATTTCTCAGGTCAATAAGTTCAGCAGCTTAGGCTACGTCACTAACCTAGAAGCACACATTAGTCCTTTTTCACCCTTCCAGGATTCCTTTTGTATGCAATCACTGAAGAATTTTATACAGGGCAGACTGTATAAGCCAGCAGAAGTCAAGTTACCCAACTCAATGACATGTGACAACACTGTGGTCTCTACTCAGAATACTTTCTCCTATTTAAACTATTTGAGATTTCAAAGACCTTCCTCCCCATGTCACCCACATCAATATCCTCCCACATATAAAAAACAACTGCTAAACTCATCATCTGAGCCCATAAATAACTCACAGTATGCCTTGAAATCGAAAGCCTTGCTCTTCCAGTTTTTGTATGTAACCCTGTCCCAACCCTCATCATCTCTGGGCTCACCCACCTCAATGCTTATGTTGCAATAATGGCAGAACTGCAATCTTCATACTGCATCCCCTCCCACCTCCCTAATTCCCTTTTTTATTGTTATATGACCCTTGATTCCTTTGGCACAAGGTTCAATATCACAGGATTATCTCCAGCCTAAGCATATTTTGATACCACTTACTCTGCTACGATCTCAGCCCAATGAAATCATCACCACGGAGGCTGAAAATTCTCCATTATCATAGAATAGTTTGGGTTGGAAAGGACCTTAAAGATCATGCAGTTCCAATCCCCCTGCCGTGGGCAGGGACACCTCCCACTGGATCAGGCTGCCTAAGGACCATCCAACCTGGTCTTGAACACCTCCAGGGATGGGGCAGCCACAACTTCTCTGGGCAACCTGGGCCAGTGCCTAAACACCCTCATAGTGAAGAAATTCCTCCTTAGGTCTAAAGGCACAAAGAACATTCTGTACAAGACAACCGGCAGCACTGCTGAGCTCAAAATGGATTTAAGGATGCCACAAGTAATGTTTCTGTTGCATAATAGCAGCACAAACGCATGTTACGTAACTCCAAATGGTTTTATTCATCCTGATCGTATTGTTGGCTTTCCTTTCACACTGTAAAGCTCGCTCCAACAGTACACAGAAATTAAAATTACACCGACGCAGGAAATCAGTGTAAACTGCTACTGCACTCAGTATAAACAACAAAGCAAGAGTGACAGATTTTAAGTCTGAACAGCTGGAAAATAAAATCATAGGCGTGGGGAGATCAAATGCATTCTGACAGAGGAGAAAGTATTTAGAAGACTGGTTCAGATTTTAAAATAAACTGAACTTGAAACATAAGGTATTTCTGTGGAAGAAAAAAGACCCAGGAAACGTTGTTAAATGTTTCATAGCAATTATGGTGAGCAATCTCCATTGCCAAGCTTTTTTAATCTTTGGTAAGAGAAACAGGTTAGCAGTAAGTAAACATTTTGATGACCACAGCATGAATACATACCTAAAGTACAGCGTAAACGTCATTTCAATGGCTGTCTCTTTTACTACCTGTTGAAATTGGAGGAGAACGAACGGAGGGAGCTTTAGACCACACTAAGGATGAGTGATCAAAAGTTCAATTTATTGATTTACGGTTGCTTCTTTTATACAGTGTTTAATTAGCTTATACATATTGCAAAAGCTTAGCTCGTGATTGGTTACATTTAATTAGTTCATACATATTGCAAAAGCTTAGCTCGTGATTGGTTACATCCACCTGTAAAAGTTGCAGTTTACTATGCTAGCACAGCTATGCTCTAGTTTGATTTCCTCCCCAAAATGTTCTTGCTTTTGATACTAATGTTTCTGTTTAACCAGCATGGCCCATATTTTACAAGGACGACACGTCCTTGATACCTCTTTCTAAAAGCCATTGTTGTAAATATGTCTCTACAACTACCCTTTGTTTTGAAACTAAGAGACCTCTCCAGGGTGGAGCCCAAGCAGAGAAAGCAGTAATAGTAAGCGAACGTTACCTAATATTAAGGGTTATCAGCTTGAACATTTATTTAAGTTCTGGAAGAGTCCAAAAATATTAGTTCGATCATTAGTTCAGGCCAAACTGCGTTTTGTCTATATAATATAGACATCACAGGGGATCAGATTATAAAATCTCTTAGGATTCTTCTGTTGCACACAACCAATACAGAGAGAGGAGTGTCTCTGTACAAATACAGACCTGTCTTGATGTGCCACAGTTGCAATGGCAGCACCCTCGTGTCAATTCTATGGGTTCCTTCTCTGTGGCACACTCTGCGTTCCATATGACAAGCTGCAGAAGCAGACGGCAGCTAAACACACCGCAGCCTTACACCAATCACCACCTTCACGCAACGGCAGCACACGGCCACGAACCCACCTCTTGTGACCCAGCAGAAAGGAGCACGGGTTGCATGAGCTAGCATTGAACCCACT